>NC_140024.1:3072452-3377452 GCF_964263955.1 Coregonus lavaretus | reverse complement strand
CATCCACCAGAGATCACTTAGCTTCTGAGGGAAACACTGTAGAAGCAAGAGAGGAAAGAGGGGAGGGGAGTATGGAAGTAGGCCATGGAGAGAAGAGAGACGGGGTAGTGATGGAGTGTGGAAGAGGGGAGCAATGGCAAGCAAAGGAAAGAGAGAGGGGGTAAGGGTGGGTGGGAGAGAAGGAGAGAGGGGGAGAGGAGGGGAGGAGAGGAGGATATAGAAAGCTTGGCGGCTGCAGTCTTGCTGTGATCTCCAGGATGGAAAGCATGGCCATTGTCAGAAGAGAGATGAAACCATGACAACCATCCCCACTGCTGCTGCCCGACACACACACACACACACACACACACACAGAGAGAGAGACAGACACACACACACTGCTGGACACTTAGCAAACGAGGACCAAATATGAGGCTGGAAAGCCTGCGTTAAAGGGGGCTCCAACTCTTACAGATGAAAACACACAGACTAATTGTTCTGAGTCTGCCCAGCAAGACAGCTCTTCCTGGCAAAACGCCTCCAGTTTGGCCCCTGTAGAAAAATCACACAACAATCCCATCCAAAACCTGCCATTCATATTAACCATTCAATGTTGCCGAACACTAATTTAGGAGCACCACAATAAACAAATAAGTTATTGTTTCCCATTGATTTATATTTGAATGCATTACAACCTTGGATTGAGTCCTTGCTTTAAGAAACCATTGTGCGTATGTTGTACAATGATATAGTCACCTATTAGATGATCTCAATACCAATCATTGTAATCTTATAGGAGGGTAGGAGAGGGTGCTGGGTTTCTCATTTGAGGTAGAAAATGGAATTAGGCTACAATACTTTCTCTTTAAATCCTGGCTCCTTGGGTTTCCACATAAGCTCTGTGTGTGATGCGCACGCACACAAACACATACACACACAAGCACGCACAAACGCACGTCTCTCCCCCTGCCTAAGCTCCTGGTGTGGGAGTGTGATGACATATGGGCTTCTCTGTCCTCCCTCTGCAGATGCAGCACCGGGGAAGTCTATTCATAATAACAGCCATCAACAATCTCAGTCAGCCTCACAGTCCTGCTGGAGCCAGCACAACACTCGCTTCGCTCGCATGTCACGTCTCATGTCAAGACGTGCGCACAATCAGACACACACACATACACAGAGAGTCATTCAGCGGCGTTCCTGCTTGCGGCCCAGCTCCACTTTAGATTCATTTCAGGACGCAGAGTCATAGTTGGAGTGGACACTGGTGCCCTGGGAGGACAGGGGGGAACAGACGACACAAGCTCCACACACGTGGCATGCCTTTTACCCAAAGAACAGGGTGGTGGGGAGAAAAGAATGGCTAAGAGGGGTGGGGTTGGTAGTGGAGATTGTAGATGTTGGACTGCTAAGGAAAGCTGGGACGTCGCTTACCCAGGCTAGAGAGCAGGGTGGTGGGGAGAGAGGACTAGATGAGAGGGGGTGGAGGTGGTTGTAGGGGATTTTAAAGAAGGTTTTATAGTCACATACACTGGATAGGTGAAGTTTGTGTTGTTTGACTGGGTCAGCCATAGTAGTACAGTGCCCCTGGAGCAAATTAGAGTTGAGTGCCTTGCTCAAGGGCACATCGACAGAGTTTTCACCTTGTCAGCTCAGGTATTCAAACCAGCAATCTTTCGGTTACTAGCCCAACGCTCTAACCGTTAGGCTACCTGGCACCCTGAGCACCAATGAGCACCTATGGTATACAAGGACACAGGTACAGAAGGTGACCCGAATGGATGCGTTCATACGGGAATGGAACGATGTAATGCCACTAGCAGCTAATCAAATGCAATCATTGCAAGAGCCAATGCTAATACAAACCAAAGGATCCTGGTGAATATGAACTAAGTTCCCGGACTTGTTTTGTCCCCTCCAGTAATGTGGGAAATGACTAGTAGAGTTACACAGTAAGTCATTAGCATAGTTCTCTACTTACTATGTAACTCATTGCATGTAAAGCCTTCACATAAATATGGTAATGAGACCAGAGTACGGTTCCGACTGCTGTGTGACCTCGCTAACCTGCATGGTCATCTAGGACTGTGCCCCTCTCTCTCATCCATAGCACTGTAAACAGCAGTGACTTTGGAGTGAGAATTACAGTGTGTGTGCGTTACAGTAGGCTACTGTATGTATGTACACCCTAATGCGTGAGTTCTATATTGATGAACGCAGTTCTACGTCATTTTACATATTAGCAGAATCTTTTTGAATACTTCACAAATTACCAAAATTACAGGCAAAGAATGGACAGAGAGATATACCTATGTGTTCATCTTATATTTCTCCAATGCCAAATCAGTGTCTTGTTTGCAACGAAACGGTCCCTGTTTGCGAAATAATTAAATCTGAGATGTCATTAGGATTCTGAGCATGGCACTTTCAAAGGTTAGGCCTATTTTTCCACCCCAGACAGTAGGCCTACAGATGCAGAGAAATGTAAGCTTTAACTGCTGGCTACTCTTCTTCCAGAAGTGTTTCCTTAAAAGCTGTCTGGGTTTAAACATATTTTATTGTACAGAAAGTGAATAGGTTAATCAATTGATAGTGACAGAATTAGAATATGTTTTGTCTCCTCGGCTGTAAAAGGTTGTAGCTCAGCCTCTGAATATCAAAGAAATGAAACAATGATATCCCCATATGCAACAGAGTCATGACTTTCCAGGGTATTTTACATCTTGTTTCTAGCATAAAGCATCGCGGAACAAAGCGCTGTTATAGATCACTTTATATAATCGGATCTGTTATATTTTCTTCAAACTCTTAAGCTAACAATGGGTAGGGCTGTGCTTTTCACAATTTTCTTTAATAAAAGGTAGTCCTATGGCATACCCTCTCATACACCCTCAATTCGAGTCCTGGTTTTAACTTAACAGCCCTTCACTGACACGGAGGTAGGCTATTTAAAGAGTGCATGGTGGGTGGAGGAATTGGCCGACAAATCTATGTATATAGCAGCCTACAGCCTAATTTCGTCTGTGAAACAGGAAGGCCTACCTCTTATTTCTTAAATAGGAAGAAATAGGCTCTCTTGTTATTAGTAAAGTCTAATTAAAATGAAGACGCTTTAAATGAATTATGCCTTCTCGAATTTGCCTACTTTCAGCACCATGAGCTGTCCATTTCCAATTGATTTTGCCTTGACTGCTGCTTCAAGTTTGAGCACCACAATGTAAATTACTAGAATCTGGCTTATTGTGAGGTCAATAACCCTGATAAATGCAACATGGGCAACATACATATTGTTTTTATTAAAATCAATTATAGTAGTAGCAAGCTATCAAAGTTGACCTCCAGTCCTCCTACTCATCTTCCTGCTCTCCTTCTCAAACTAAACAGAACATAGGCTATAAGCTAGTCCGCACACAAGATAATGATTTTTTTGGACTAGACCTAATGAAAAATTATTTTAGAAAGAATTATTTGACTCTCCTTCTGAACTGCCACTGTAGGCCTACACAGCACAGCATTGGTTAGGCAGCACAAAACAATTGCTTTGATCAGCAAGAGCTCAGGGTTGAAATATCCATTGCGGTGTGTAATGAAGCCTTGTTTTATTTACACCATCCCAGCAGCCATCTTAGAATTATAACTTTGCTCTGTGCTCCTATAGGCTATGGATCATTTGATTGAGACCACACTATAGGCACACTTGATATTGCGTGCCCAGAAGAGAATCAGAGATGATGGGGGGCACACAGCTTGTTTACTCATTAGACCCTTCAAAAAAGTAGCCTATATCCTATGACAGTGGTGCCCACATGACAGTGGTACCCACATCATCACCTAGTGGGTTTGGGGATGCTATGCATCCCACATAGGCTATTTATTTTAATCAAACTGCTTTAGCCGGATACAAATACGGTATCAGGAAATCACTAGACTATGTCAATCTTTCGTTAATAAAATAAAATTCACCACATGCGTGTAGTTTGGGATTAAAAGTATTTGTAATTGCACGGATAGGTGCTAGTGCTTGTCATTGCAGGGACGGACAGAGAAACTATACCGCTGGTAGAGCAGCGTTGTGCAGTGCAGTAGCTTGCCCTATCTCATTTTGCAGAGATCAGCGCAGGTTTCCCCAATGCAACATTGTAACCGACAAATGTGTGCATGTTCAAAGACAGCGACACGCTACAATGTAACAAACCCACAACATGCAACATTTGGATACCATCTTCCCGTTGTCTGGCAATTTTTTATTATATTTCAATAATCACACGTAAGCCGTGTGGACTACATGTAGCCCTACTGTAGCCAGCTGACTAGGCTGCAGGGCGGACCAGTTTATTTCCTTTTATTAGGAAGTATAATTTTTGGATAATCCACAACAGACATTCAAGTGCACAGTCCCACTGACTGAAAGCTCTCAACCCCGATTGATGCAGTGAGTCAAAAGCAATACGTGGGAACTAGAAGCAACCAGCCCGCACGTCAGTGATGCACCCTAAATCAAATTCATCCGACCCACAATAACCTACAGAGTAGCCCATATGGCCTTGCCCATGTCAGCATAACCCATAAAAGACAACCAGTGCTTTCATTGGCAGCCAGCAATCGCGAGCGATAGGATACACATCATCCACGGTTAGACAAGAGACAAGGACTAACCTGTCTGTCCTTTGCCGAGGGTCTTTTCCAAACGATAAGGTCCCACATAGTTCATATAGTGTGCGCTGTTGTCTTTGCCAGAAGATGACATTTTGTGGGAATTTAGTCAAATGTCTCGCAGAATAATAAATACAATTCAAAATTCTGGTTTCAAATCAACGGAAACCGTAGGTTATTCCACAGCGCAGTCGGCTGCTGCTCTCCGGTTGGCCTCCTTCTCCACTCTCTCGCCTCACGCAGATGGTCGGTGGGATTCTCTCTTCTCTGTGTCCCTTTCTAGCCTATTTTGTTAGTTCACTCTCCTCCGTCTCTCCCTCCTCTTTTCACTGCTGAAATGTAGCGTCTTTAAATCTGGATAACATGGTGTTCTTTTCGTCCGTGTTCGTATTGTGGAGAGGAAGCGAGGCGCGGTGAGCACAGCTTTGGCACAACCCGTTGACGGGGTGTTCTAACGGGATAGCATTTTAGTGCTGACTGACGCCAACGTCGGATCTGTAGGACTACGCATGCGCACAGCGCGCACAACGCAGGTGCTGGTGGTCATTGAGGGAGCTCTATTACTCTGGCCCGGGTTGATCCGGGCAATGGCCCGTCACTTCACTGGGCGAAAGCGGGGAGGGAGGAGTGCCCGTCTCAACTCAAACAGTCATATGCGTTTGCGCTGCTCGGTCATGTTGGCAACAAGGCAGCATTGTGCATCGTACAAACACATACAACATCTCTTTTCCATCAAATACATTTTTTAATTTTCAAGCTATTTTTCACTGGGAAGGAAGATAAAGCGTTTATGTGAAAACACAGAATCCTACTCATCACACCACTTTTGTTTTGAGCCGACTTCACGCTCGGCCAGAGCAGGTCACCTGGCTCACGCCGGGAGGCAGCCCGCTTACAAAATGAATGTAATCACTTTTCACCCGGTTTTAACTCCTTCCACAGCGGTAACCCGGGACAGATAAACGAATCCCTTCATTTAATTCAGGTCGAAGTGACAGGATAGCGTTGGGTGAAACAGCGCAGTAGCCTCCTAGTATTTTCCAAACATATTTGTAAATATTCACAAAATTGATTAACATTGACAAACCCACTATATAATAGAATAGTGACCAGCAAAGAGAATTGCTGACGAAACCTATTCTTAATCTCGTCTTGCCTTTCCTACTTTACTACTACTGCCCCTCACTGTTGGAGCACTGATGGAGCTAGGAACACAAGCATTTCGCTACACCCGCAATAACATCTGATAAATATGTGTATGTGACCAATACAATTCGACTTAATTTCATTTGAACAAGTGGCTTTCTGATTAGGTGTATTAGCTACACTATGTAGCTACTGTAGCCTACCTCTCAGGCTCCCTGTCAGTCTCTCTTCCTCAGAGAGACTACTTCAGAGCAGCTTCAGTACTTTGATGTCAGTCTGAACATCTGTACAGGTTGTGTCCCTATGTTTCCCCTCCTCCTCCTCCCCACCACCAGTAACATCTACCCTAGGTCTACCTTCTCATACCTTCACTGGCACTTCCTCTCTTCCCTCGCTCATCTCTCTCTACCTCTGCATCAGGGCCTCCTCCATTCTTTCTTATGTTGCTGGTGGGTTGAAATGTTTGGTGATTTTTTGGGGGGGAGATCCTATGGAAATAATGATGCCACCAATAAAAAAATAAAAAAAGATAATACATATTTTCACTACCTGTTTGTGTGTGTGTGCTCTCGTGTGTGCATGTGTGCATGTTTGTGGATGAGGTCCTGATGCATTTGTGTGTGTCACACTGGGTCACTTGGTTTGATTAAACCAGTGGTTGGTCCCTACTTCATGGTGATGACTACCATCTATCTCTTCACACACACGCACGCACGCACACACACACACACACACACACACACACACACACACACACACACACACACACACACACACACACACCACACACATCTATCTATCTCATCACTCCTGAACAACAAAAGTACTGGCCCAGCCAGCTCTGTGACAGATGGGGCTTCACCCCTCTCCTCTCCTCTCCTCCCCATCCTCCCCCCTTCTCCCAGTCCTCCCCCACCTCGGCTGCTAACAAAGGAAGGGGCCTCAGATGCACCCTGGGATAGTGTTGGTCTCTCACGAGAGAGCTTTCACTCAAAACCATTTCGTGTTAATTGTTTGTGACCCCTCCCCCGACCCGTACCTATGAGAGGGATCCATCATGTGCTTTCTCTTAAATTGATGTTACGGCGCAATGTGTCGTCACTGAGGACATGATCCCCCCGTGTTATGATCCCTTATGGATGGATACACGATTTGATACAACACCGGTCCGTGCCAACAGGATGGATAGGGGATATTCAGCAATGATTGGAGGACAATGGAAATTGAAGGCAAAAACCCTCCCTTTTCGGCATTACATACAGTGTCCATATTAGGACATACAGCCATCATCAGGGACCATCAATCATAATGCACCTTGAATGGAATGCAAGCTTGAGGTAGCTGGCGACGTCATATTTTCACTGTGTTGGACAACACTGAGCAACACTATAACCATGGGGGTCATTTTTAGTATGAATCCCTTAATCCTAACTCGAAGGGCGAATCCACTCCAGCGGGAGCAGAAAATATTTTGAGTATCTCAGATTGTTCTGGTAATTCTCACATGGAAACTTCATTGGGAGGAAGAATGTTTAACATGCTTTTTACATTTACATGACTTTTTTTGTTGTTGTTGAAAATCATGATGAAGTTGGCAATTTTAGGGCCTTTTTAGATCTGTACATGCCTCCTGTAAGACCCTATGATCTGTGAGCCATGCATGACAACATGTTGGTGTCATTATACTCCTTATTGTGTTTTCTCAAATATGGAGTATGTCTAGATTCTGAAAGACACATTTTCACATTAATTTATTCAACATTAAATATATTGATATTAATTTCTCAAACAACCTTTTTTTATTTAGCTTATTTGTAGACATATTGTTTGAACTCCTGAGTGGCGCAGTGGTCTAAGGCACTGCATCGCAGTGCTAACTGTGCCACTAGAGATCCTGGTTCGAATCCAGGCTGTGTTGCAGCCAACCGGGAGACTCATGGGCGGCGCACAAGTTGTCCAGGGTAGGGGAGGGAATGGCCGGCAGGGATGTAGCTCAGTTGATAGAGCATGGCGTTTGCAACGCCAGGGTTGTGGGTTTGATTCCCACAGGGGGCCAGTATAAAAATATATGTATTCACTAACTATAAGAGCGTCTGCTAAATGACTAAAATGTAACGATATAGTCTTTAAACACGTCAAACTTTCAGAGTGGGCTCTGGTACTTTTAATGATATGACCCATTTTATGCATAGAAATTTACATTATAGGTCGTTAACCAATCACAACCCTCCTTTAGGATTGCACATTCAGAGCCCACTCTGTAAGTGTTATGTATTTATAGAGTATATTGTTACAAACAATATGTCTTAAAATGAACAAAATCAAAAAGAGTAGTTTTGAGATATTCATATTTTTTATGTTGAATAAATGAATGTGAAGATTTTTACTTCAGAGTCAATACATACTCCATATTTTATTTAGAGCACACTATACGGAGTATAATGACACCAAGATGTCTGTATCATAAACGGTTCACAGATCATAGGGTCTTACAGGAGGCATGCATAGGTCTAAAAAGGGCCTACAAATTGCCACTTTCATCATGATTTTCTTAAAAATGGTTTGTGATACAAATGTAAAAAGCATTTAAAATATCATTCCTCCCAATTAACTTTCTATGTGAGAATTGCCAGAACAATCTGAGATACCAAAAATATTTTCCGCTCCCGCTGGTTTGGAATCGCCCGGAAGGCTCTGCCACTAGACATCTTCATGGGGATGTATCCATAATCAATGTGGAGTCCAGGTGTCTAATCTGTTAAGATGCTGAAGTTACATTTGTAGACAACCCCTCTGAAATACACTGCACCAATCAAATGTCTTGTAATATGCCTACAGTACACTCTTAGGGAAAAGGGTTATTTGTTTCGTCCCTATAAGTAGAACCCTTTTTGGTTCCATGTAGAACCCTTGGGTGGTGAAACCTGGTCTCAACTGATCAACCTGGTCTCAGAGCATTTCGTATTATTCTGTACGGAAATCCGAGACACTCCTTTTCGAATGATATGTTACATTTCGTACAAAGTGCTATGAAGTCCAAATAAAGTTAATAAATAAATGTTTTATCAGAGCATGGTCCAACCAGTGAGAGATCACAGGTAGTGAGGAACACTGTTAGCTGAGACTAATTGCTGCAGATAGGAAAGAGCACGCTTGTTTTTTCTCTAGCTGTCACACTCTGGCCAAACACACTGACCCCCTGCCTGACCCCTCTCTCTCTCTCTCTCTGTCCCTCTCTCTCCACCTCTCCCTCTCTCCTACATCTCTCCACCCATTCATCTCTCCTTTCCTCTCCCACCTCTCTTCTCCCTTGCTTTCTCACTACATCTTTCTTCCTCCGCTCCCCTCCACCCCTCCATCTTTCTACATCCCTCCATCCCTCGACCTCTCCCCTCCAGCCTTTCATCTCTTTCTCTCCATCCCTTCATCTCTCTACATCCCTCCATCTTTCGACCTCTCCCCTCCACCCCTCCATCTCTCTCTCTCCATCCCTTCATCTCTCTCCATCCCTCCATCCCATGACCTCTCCCCTCCATCTCTGCCTCTCCAACCCTTCATCTCTGTCCCTCGACCCCTTCCTCCCATTCTCTCCCTCCCTCCCTCCTTCACTCTCTCTCCCTCCATTTCTCTCCTTCGATCAATTCCTCACTCCCCTCCATCTCTTCCTCCGCTCCCTTCCCTCCTTCTATTTCCTTCCACCCCACATCTCCCACACTTTATGATTAGTGTGTGAACAAGCCATTAGCACCAGAGACAATTAAGTGAGTGTTCCAGCCATCACGTCAGAGCCAAACACACAAAGGCCACAGCACCCTCAGACATCTTTTAGTCATTTGTACACTCCTAGAAAAATGGGTTCCAAAAGGGTTCTTCAGCTGTCCCCATAGGATAACCCTTTTTGGTTCCAGGTAGAACCCTTTTTGGTTCCAGGTAGAACCCTTTTAGGTTCCATGTAGAACCCTCTGTGGTAAGGTTCTGCATGGAACCCGAAAGAGTTCTACCTGCAACCAAAAGGGTAATACCTGGATCCAAAAAGGGTTCTTTAACCTCTTAAGGATTGGACCCTTTTTTTCAATTTTCGCCTAAAATGACATACCCAAATCTAACTGCCTGTAGCTCAGGACCTGAAGCAAGGATATGCATATTCTTGATACCAATACTGGACTATATTGTATCAAGTCTGCCCAAATGTGCCGAATTGGTCAATTGATACATTTTCAAGTATGTAACTATGCAATGCAAATAGTCTGGATAGCCATTGGATTAGATGTTCAGGAGTCTTATGGCTTGGGGGTAGAAGCTGTTTAGAAGCCTCTTGGACCTAGACTTGGCGCTCCGGTACCGCTTGCCGTGCGGTAGCAGAGAGAACAGTCTATGACTAGGGTGGCTGGAGTCTTTGACAATTTTTTGGGCCTTCCTCTGACACCGCCTGGTATAGAGGTCCTGGGTGGCAGGAAGCTTGGCCCCAGTGATGTACTGGGCAGTACGCACTACCCTCTGTAGTGCCTTGCGGTCGGAGGCTGAGCAGTTGCCATACCAGGCAGTGATGCAACCAGTCAGGATGCTCTCGATGGTGCAGCTGTAGAACCTTTTGAGGATCTGAGGACCCATGCCAAATCTTTTCAGTCTCCTTAGGGGGAATAGGTTTTGTCGTGCCCTCTTCACGACTGTCTTGGTGTGCTTGGACCATGTTAGTTTGTTGGTGATGTGGACACCAAGGAACTTGAAGCTCTCAACCTGCTCCACTACAGCCCCATCGATGAGAATGGGGGCGTGCTCAGTCCTCTTCTTTTTCCTGTAGTCCACAATCATGTCCTTTGTCTTGATCACGTTGAGGGAGAGGTTGCTATCCTGGCACCACACGGCTAGGTCTCTGACCTCCTCCCTATAGGCTGTCTCATCATTGTCGGTGATCAGGCCTACCACTGTTGTGTCATCGGCAAACTTAATGATGGTGTTGGAGTCGTGCCTGGCCATGCAGTCATGAGTGAACAGGGAGTACAGGAGGGGACTGAGCTCGCACTCCTGAGGGGCCCCCGTGTTGAGGATCAGCGTGGCGGATGTGTTGTTGCCTACACGTTAGTGCAACCGTCCCGTATACGGTACACCGATCCCGTAGAGGTTAAAGGGTTCTTCTATGGGGACAGCCGAGGAACCCTTTTATGTTCTAGATATAACCTTTTTTTCTAAGAGTGTATACGAGCACCAACATTATACTTTTTTTACTGAGCAAGAGCTAATTAATGATCAACTGCAGTCAAAAATTGAATAATGTTTTAGGAACCACTGTGACTGCCTACGACAGAATGATGTCTGATAAATTGCAGACAGTACACAACACTTTGAGTTTGGGTGATAGTTCCATGTTTACTCTAGAAAGTTCTGTGGCCATTCCCTCTGTAAATAAAATGTGTGCAAAAGTGTATCTGATCAGAGCAGAGACATAAACACATGAATGACAGTTTAGAGGCGCAGTATGCACATACAGTATTAGATACAGCATAAACATAAGCTCCAGTCTCTGACATTTAGAGGCATCTAGTGCTAGTGGAGGCTTAGCCTGCAGTCTATTTCTGCATTAGTCAGCTCTATTGTGGCTATCTGGCCAACATAAGCTCCAGTGACATATTTCAAGCCGGAGCTATAGGCCTAATAGAGAAAATATCTCTCCAGAATATTACACGACAAATACCAAAACAAAGTACAACACAAGACATTACAACAACACAGCACATTACAGAACAGCACAGCACAACACAACACAGGACTGCACAACACAACAAAGCACATCATAGCATAGCTAAGCACAGCACAGCACAGCACAACACAGCACAGCACAGCAAATCACAGCACAACAAAACGCAACACAACACAACACAACACAAATAAAGACAGGGGTTAAGTGAAACCAGGCTCCCCCAATGAGAGAATTTCCCCACCAAAACACCTGCTACCATTGCAGTTATTAGGACAAGGACAGAACATGGTATCAGCACTCACCTCTCTGATAGGAATACCACAGTACCACCTGTTTGGCTGACCTATTTCTTCTTTTCACAACCCATATTCATAAAGCATCTCAGCGCTGATCCAGAATCAGGTCCCTCCTGTTCATGTAATCTCATTCATTATGATCTAAAAAGCAAAACTGATCCTACATCAGCACTCCTACTCTGTGATGCTTTATGATTATGAATATGGGCCCGGGTCAGTTTGCACTGTTCGGTAAAACACAGACATACTGCGTCTTTACTCACTTTAACCAACATAGTCCACTCAGCAACAGTCATCACTGTTTTCCTGGGAGTCCTGGGAAACATCAAAACATTTAAACAAACACACACACATAATCCAACCACATGATATAATATTATTGTCACAATGTTGTTATGCGTCCCATGTGTCCATCCCTGAGAGGGACCAGCTTATTAAGTTAATACAAGGAAATTAAATAATGGAAAACCCTCTCTGCTCTTAAAGTTTCCCTCTGCCTCTCCTGTTAAACAAGACTGCTGAGCTGTCTGTCTGTCTGTCTGTCTGTCTGTCTGTCTGTCTGTCTGTCTGTCTGTCTGTCTGTCTGTCTGTCTGTCTGTCTGTCTGTCTGTCTGTCTGTCTGTCTGTCTGTCTGTCTGTCTGTCTGTCTGTCTGTCTGTCTGTCTGTCTGTCTGTCTGTCTGTCTGTCTGTCTGTCTGTCTGTCTGTCTGTCTGTCTCTCTCTCTCTCTCCCTCCCTCCCTCTCACTCTCTCTCTAACTGCCTTTCTCACCTCTCTCTTTCTCTCGTTGACGGACTGTCTTTCTCTCGTAACTCTCTTTCTTTCACTCTATTTCTGTCTGTCTCTCTCCTTTCATCTCCTTCAACCCATTTCCCTGAGGCAGGTGGTTACATATCATCACTTACCAAACTAAGAAAGGGACAAAGTGATTTTCAGAGTTACCTAAGTCTGTTGGGAAACTCAAAGCACTCAAAGACCCCTATTCAATCAAACACAATAACCAGACATTTTCAAGACAAGGTAGACCAACAAACTCCCTGCACTGCAAGGATCCGTGTTTGAATTGATATCCAGTCGGGTTTCTCTTTGCTCTCTGACACAATAAGTATTGGTTTATTGATCAAATGAATCATCCTGCACATCCTCCCAGAACAGGAGGAGAGGGTTGTTTTGTCTTAACCTAAAAAGGGCCAGCTCAAGATAATCTGCTAATATTTACAGTGAATGGTGAAGACACGTCTGTTATATGGTGATGAGAGAACACATTCACCAAACTACTCATTTGAATCACAGACAGACCCTCAAAGGGCATCATGATAACAGCATGTGCTAAGCAGTGCAAATCAGGTATTCATTCATTCAGTGGTGCTGCTGATCCAGTAGTTGTTTACATAGGCTTACTTATATGTACAGTCTACAGGGTTCAGTGGGTGTTTTTGTTTAGCTGGTGGTCTCAGGGGAATTGATGAGTATCCTAACAAGAGTGTGTGTGTGTATGTGTGTTTGTGTGTGTGTGTGTGTGTGTGTGTCTGTGTGTCTGTGTGTGCGTGTGCGTGAGTGTGTGTCTGTGCATACAAGAGGAGGGTAGGGGAGATGTAAGAGCTACTTAAGCACAACAACAGAGGAGAAGTCATACACTCTTAGAAAACAAGGTTCCAAAAGGGGTTTTCGGCTGTCCCCATGGGAGAACCCTTTTTGGTTCTAGGTAGAACCCTTTTGGTACATGGAACACAAAATGGTTCTACTTGGAACCAAAAGGGTTCTACCTGGAACCAAAAAGGGTTTTCCTATGGGAACAGCCGAAGAACCCTTTTAGGTTCTAGATAGCACCTTTTTTTTTTTAAGTGTAGGTCATCCTGTGTGTTTCACCAGTATCAGTAAACACAACGAAGCCCTGCTCCAACATGATAACAGCTGCCATGTCACACATCACACCTCCCCATGGACACATCCACACATCACAGATCACATCTGTGTGTCTGTGTCTGTGTCTGTGTCTGTGTCTGTGTCTGTGTCTGTGTCTGTGTCTGTGTCTGTGTCTGTGTCTGTGTCTGTGTCTGTGTCTGTGTCTGTGTCTGTGTCTGTGTCTGTGTCTGTGTGTGAGTGTGTGTGTGTGTGTGTGTGTGTGTGTGTGTGTGTGTGTGTGTGTGTGTGTGTGTGTGTTTGCGTGAGCATGCACATGAGTGTCTGTGTTTTCACACATATGTGGGTGTGGATGCGTGTCTGTGCTCTCACACGTACATGTCTGCTAGTGTGTACAGTATGTGTGTGTGCACATATTTGTGTGTGTGTTCAGTACAGGAACATATGGCTATGCTGCTTCCTAGGGGATACACACAGGAGTATGCTGCTGCTGAGTCTTGTCTAGTTAACAGTCTAACACATATACGGAGGTTCTGTCTGCTTGGGGAAAGTGAAGTGCTCTCCACAGCACTTCATTGATACGTTGAAAGTTATCGATCTGCCAGAAAATGCACTACTCACCTGGCTAACCAAGTCTAATAATTTACTGCTGAGAAGGTAGACTGTTGGAAAGAACTGTCAGAGACTACAATACCATCTACTAGGAGTGGACTGGAGTTTCTCACTTCTGTTAAGATCAAGTATAATTATACAGTACCCAGGTCTCTCTTACAAAAGAGAGTTTATCTCAATGAGACTAGCTAACCTGAATAAAGGAGTGCTGATCTACGATTAGTTTACCGTTTAGATTATAATGAATGAAATGGGGGGACCTGATTGCAGATCAGCACTCCTACTCATAGATCCTTCATAAATACGGGCCAAAAGAGACTAAACAAGGGAACACAAACCAAGAAGGGAAAAGCAACTGTTTCCTTGTTATCACTTGGTGGGCTGTCATGTAAATAACTGCTGTTTAGGGCACAAATTGTTTGCAATCAAGCAGAGAATGTCGTCAAAAGTATTTCTGCAGTGCATTGATAATTACACAATGCTAATGGAGAATGCTGCATTGCAAATCTATTCAGACCAGAGTACTGCAATTACATTTACAACACACAATAATTACTAATCATGTATTACAACATTGGACTGAATGCTCCTCTCCTCTCTCTGTTCTTTTCCCCTTCTTTGTCTGTGTCTGTCCCTGGGTTGTTTTCAACCTCCTCCCTTCCCCCTTCTGTCTATGTGCATTAGAGTTCAGATAATTCACATGATTGTTTTGAAAAGAGACTGGTGGTTGGTTACCTGTGTCCCTGTGTCCTACGGGGTATGTTGGTGTGATTATTGTGTGTGTGTGTGTGAGAGAGAGAGCGAGAGAGAGAGAGTTTGGTTCCATGCCTATGTGCGAGTACCTGAGTATCTCAACCATGATTGGCATGTCTGAGAGAATACAGAAATGCAAACACGCCTGTCTGTCTTCCTTTTAAAATCTCTCCACGTCTTTGTGGCTAACACTGTAGGCTCGGCCCTAATTTATGTGTTCTCTGTTGCCTGGATCTGCATGGCAAATGGTCCAGGAACACAAGGAAAGCACAAAGGACAATGCCCAAGGACTAGTCAGCCCTTCCCCCTCTGAGGGGCCAACATGTATCTATCTCTCCGTTACAGTATCCAGAGGACTGACAATTGAATGTGTGATAGAATAATGCTATAGTATCCATGTTTGGTATCTATCTGAAACTTGTTCACTGAGGATAACTCTGATGCTATCTACAGTGCATTCGGAAAGTATTCAGACTCCTTGACTTTTTCCACATTTTGGTACGTTTCAGCCATATTCTAAAATGGATGAAATATACTTTTTCCTCATCAATCTACACACAATACCCCATAATGACAGAGCGAAACAAAAATTGAATACCTTATTTACATAGACCCTTTGCTATGAGACTCGAAATTGAGCTCAGGTGCATCCTGTTTCCATTGATAATCCTTGAGATGTTTCTACAACTTCATTGGAGTCCACCTGTGGTGAATTCAAATGATTGGACATGATTTGGAAAGGCACACACCTGTCTATATAAAGTCCCACAGTTGACAATGCATGTCAGAGCAAAAACCAAGCCATGAGGTCAAAGAAATGGTCTGTAGAGCTCCGAGACAGGATTGTGTTGAGGCACAGATCTGGGAAAGGGTCCCAAAAAATTTCTGCAGCATTGAAGGCGTTAAGAACACAGTGGCCTCCATCGTTCTTAAATGGAAGAAGTTTGGAACCACCGAGACTCTTCCTAGAGCTGGCTGCCCGGCCAAACTGAGCATTCGGGGGAGAAGGGCCTTGGTCAGGGAGGTGACCAAGAACCTGATGGTCACTCTGACAGAGCTCCAGAGTTCCTCTATGGAGATGGGAGAACCTTCCAGAAGGACAACCATCTCTGCAGCACTCCACCAATCAGGCCTTTATGGTAGAGTGGCCAGACGGAAGCCACTCCTCAGTAAAGGGCAGAGACAGCCTGCTTGGAGTTTGCCAAAAGGCATGTAAATGACTCTCAGACCATGAGAAACAAGATTCTCTGGTCTGATGAAACTAAGATTCAACACTTTGGCCTGAATGCCAAGTGTCACATCTGGAGGAAAACTGGCACCGTCCGTACGGTGAAGCATGGTGGTGGCAGCATCATGCTGTGGGGATGTTTTTCAGCGGCAGGGACTGGGAGACTAGTCAGGATTGAAGGAAATATGAACGGAGAAAAGTACAGAGAGATACAGTGGGGAGAACAAGTATTTGATGAACTGCCGATTTTTAAATCAACAGCCGGAGCAATTGCATACATAATATTATACAAATGAAGATCACAGTTTTGGTGGTCAGGTTACACTGTAAACTTGGTATCGTTTGATTGGTCAATGGTGGTTGGTTTTGGGTTGAGAAGGTTACACCTTCAGATGTTATGAATGGAATAAAAAACCTTTGTTCTCTTTCTTGTCCTGTTTCCAGTCCATGGAAGAAAGTTGTGTGATCAATTCTCATTTCCTAGGCTTCTAGGCCTCTGGCCTGGTAGGCATCTCTTTGTTCATGCTTTGTCTTCTAAGTTAACCTTAGGATCTATATGCTAGGAATAATGCCTTGTAATGCTTGTTAATGCCTTGTAACTTAAGCTTTATGCCTTGTATGTGAATGTTTTAACCCTGTAACTACACATAATTAAACCTATAACCACGCAGAATTAATGTGTACAAAAATAGATGTTCATTCATAATACGAAACTGTGAGACTACCTGAGGCACTTCCTTCTTTTTGACAAATGATGGTGATGATTTTGACTTTTCGTCCAATGGTGTGGCAGGTGAAAGGCAGCGGGGAATCCCCATTGGCCACTGAGCTCATATTCTCTGTTGTGATTGGTGTAGCCTGGGGCGCCGTCTCGGTCTCTCTCTCTCTCTCTTCTCTCTCTCTCTCTCTTCTCTCTCTCTCTCTCTCTCTCTCTCTCTCTCTCTCTCTCTCTCTCTCTCTCTCTCTCTCTCTCTCTCTCTCTCTCTCTCTCTCTCTCTCTCTCTCTCTCTCTCTCTCTCTCTCCCTCTCTCTCTCTCTCTCTCTCCCTGCATTATGGTAATAGCTCCATCCACCTTGTCCTCTAATAAGCTAGGTGTAGTTTTCACCATGCTTAAACCAATCAGGGTAGCCTCTCATTTCAGATCTACACAGGTGCCTAGAGGATACAGTGTAAGGGGTAAGGTTGAGGGGTCGATTTGGAATCGGGCTTTTAGGTGGCAGGTAATTTCTCTCTGTCACCTATGTGCTGTCGCTCTCAGCCATAGCTGCCACTCTAGGTGAGGGGCAGGCTATTGAAACTGAACTGATTCCCACTAACATCAGGGCAAATCCAAGGTTACCTGCTGGTCTGCAGTGAAGAGAGTTAGTTTTGCCATCCATGAGGCTATAGCATTTAGATAATTATAGCATGCAGTATGTATGTACAGTATGTACCAGGTGATATAAAGAGTTATGGAGGTTGAAACAAGAGCAAGTAGTGTCAACTAGAGAGTGGCTATCTATGGGCTAGGGATCTAGTCTTGTAACTCTAAACATGTATACAACCTAAATCATGCATTTGAATCAATGGGATATTTCTGTGAGTCAGTCATGTCTATCCCAAGTTAGGATAAGGCCCGGTTTTAACGATCAGAGCAAGCAAGCTGTTGATTTAGACACCACCCCCTCCTTTTCACGCACACACACCCACACACACACCTACATACATACATGCCAGCTGGACAGCGCCTGCAGATACACTCACAGTATATTTATCATCCATCCTGACAGTTAATTGCAGTATGAGTCTCCTGCTTTTACTCAAATCCCTGGTTCAATAAGAGCAATGGAAAATGTAATTTCTCCTATTTCGCTACATGTTAGAGCTGAGTGAGTTGTAGGCTACAGATTATACAATAACAGTAAGTGTATGTTTAGAAATATATTTTTTAAAGGTTGATAAATTATGAATTTGGAGTAATTTCTTATATTCCATAATATGTTAACTCTAGCAGGGCTGTTATGGTAAAGTGGTTGATATAAACTTGCATTCTTCCTACAATTACTTTCACGTAGAAATCCTATTCAATTAGTATTCTAATTCCTAATTCTATGGACTTTCATTTGATTCCTGATTTGTAATCCATGTTCCTCAGTCTATAAGAGGCTGCCCTCTAGTGGTCAAATAAAGGCACTAACGCCCAATATCACATTAGGATCTGCAGTTGTTTTTCAAATGTTTAATTAATCACAAATAACATAAAAAAAAAAAAAAAAGACATCTCTTTGTTTTTATGGCTTAAGGTGTCTTCCAGTGAAAAGAGGACCCCTTGGGGCCCAACACCAAAAGGGTGGAGCAAAGTCCCTCTGAAATCTGTAACAAAGTCAAAACAAGACATAGAAGAGATCGGGTTAATGTTAAGGTCAAAGGTGAGGGGCTATAGAGTCACTGTCACTATGTATTCTACCATCTGTACTATCTCATCTCTCTTTCCTTCTCTTCCATCTCTATGAGCCTCTGCCTCAGACGTTCAATGGCATCCATGGCACTCCATACCTGCAACATTCTCTCCTGCGCCCCCTTCTTCGTCTCCCCCTTACTCTTCTCCGTCTCCCCGTTCTTCTTTTCCATCTCTTCCTCTCTCCTCCCAACCTCCTCCTCCCTCTTCTCCTCTCCCAACGTCCACTTCCTTCTTCTCCATCTCCACCTCCCACTTCTACCCTGCCATCTTCTCTAACATTACCTTCCTCTGTTCAGCCGTCTCCTCCCTCTTCTGCACTGTGTCTTTCTCCAATGTGCCAGTCTTAATGCAAGTTGATTGGGATTGATTGATTCCGGTTTAGAGCCATTTCGATAGAAGGAGTGACACGGTCGTCCTTTCTTGAGTTTCAAATGTGCTCATTCCAGAACTTAAACCATTGAAGTCCTACTGCATTTAATATCAAGCCATTCCATATTAATATTGAACTTGCGATGACAGTCCATTCTATTTTGAGTGTGTGATAATTTTTTTGTTTGTGTGAGTGTGTGTGTGTTTGTGTGTCTTTGCCTCTGTTTGTTGTGAGTGCTGGCATTGTTTAGGGTCAGTTGGCTGACCCATTAGGGGGAGGGGGACACCTGGAGAGTTGCTAATCACCATCAGGGTTTCTGGAGGATGGTATTATACACAACAACGAAGCCTGGAATGTGTGTGTGTGTGTGTGTGTGTGTGTTAGTCAGAATGAAAACACTCCCTTTTGCTACTACCTTCAATGAAGGAGGAGCAAGGCCAGATCACAGAGTGAGTTCATTGTGTGAGAGAGAGAGAGAGAGAGAGAGAGAGAGAGAGAGAGAGAGAGAGAGAGAGAGAGAGAGAGAGAGAGAGAGAGAGAGAGAGAGAGAGAGAGAGAGAGAGAGAGAGAGAGAGAGAGAGAGAGAGAACCAGTCTAGCTCCAGTGTCAGTCAGACAGTGTGCCTGTGAGGGCTGCATTCCAGAGCACCATTTCACTCTCTTGCGCTCTCCTTGATATGGACTACAACTACTCATTACATATTTCAACGTACAGCTTTTTGACTTTTTGTATGCTTGGAAATCCTTTCCACTTGGACTTATCGAAGTGAAGAGTCAGGCAACCAACTAAAAGGAAGCCTAAACCAACAGGTAAAGTAAGAGTAAACCTCAAACTCTGTTGTAATAACAGGTTTGTCTTCCTTCTGTCTGGCGTAAATCAGAGTGTAGGAGCTTTTGCTGCTGGCTAACATTGAGTGGAGACAGGTAAGACTTTCACAAGAGCAATTTTGATTTCTCAACAAGGGTTGGAGTCAACTCTATTAAACCCAGACCTGGGAATACATTTGAATATTTTATTGGAAATAATACAAATAATGACAACATTTCACAAATTACAGTTGTGTTAGTTTCCTTATTTGACTGAGTTGAAATTGACCCCAAATCCTGCTTTCAATTGGTGACTGCCGTACCAAAACATTGTCTATTTCAAAGAGTTGGGCCAATATTGGAAAATGTTTTTAAATCACAGAAAGTGGCATTTAGAAACATCTAACCTACATACGTTAGCTGCTGTATCACATGGGTGTAATTAAATTAATAAGCTACTGTACTGTTTGCAAACAGTTTTCTTATTTTTATGATGGCAAATCACTGTTCATGTGTGTGTTAAAGGGGGTGTGTGATTCTGCCTCAGGTTGTTGTCAGTCTATGGTTATAACTCAGTGTCCACTAATACAGTACTTTTCTTTGGTCTATATTGGTCTATCTGTTAAAACTTGAAATATTAATCTGTTTGCAGACGATACTGTTATGTATGCCATAGCCCCACCTGCAGACCAGGCGTTGTCAGAGCTGCACTTGAAAAAGAAAAGGAGAGCTGCACACTCTAAGAGCTCAGATGCAATCATTTAATAATCTAAGAACCAATATTTCGACAGACAAGCTGTCTTCATCAGGGTATAATGACAAACACTGCGGGTCACTAGTTTATATAGTGTCAAAGGATCATGGCCGGATGGCTTGAAATCATTGGTTAATTTACAGATATAAATAGAACATATAAAAAACATAAATGGATAGCATACGATCATAGATATAATTTGGCTACATAGGCCTACAAACGTTTAAAATGAATAGCAAAATCACAATAATCACAAGAATGGCTTCAGATCAAAGTCTACGTTGAGACCGAAGGGAACAAGGGTCTTTAAACTAAAGATCCAGGCATCCTCTTGTTTTAACAATAAATTATCGACGTCACCCACTCTCCTAGGGAGGGTGACGTGTTCAATACCGATATAACGAAGGGTCGAAATCGAGTGGTTCGGTTCCAAAAAGTGGGCTGCAACTTGGTACGTCGAGTTTTTGCACCTAATGGTGCTACGATGCTCCGAGATTCGTACTTTTAATTTGCTCTTTGTTTTACCCACATCATTTTTACCACAAGGACAAGTTATAAGATAAATAACTGCCTTAGTGGAGCCTTATTGTGGGCAAGACTAAATATATGTTGTTCTTTCATTCTCAACAAAAATGTTTTAGATGGACTACATACTTATTAATTGACTGGCTCTCCCATCGATCGGGTTCTCGCCTATAAATATCTGGGCTTTTGGATTGACAAGGATTTAACGTTTAAAAAACATACTGATTTAAAGTGGGCTTCTTTTTTTAGAAATAGATCTTGCCTCTCCCTAAACAGTAGGAAGCAGATTGTATAGTCAACTTTCCTGACAGTTTTTGACTATGGTGACTCCATTTAGCAGAATGCAGCAGCCACTGCTCTTAAACCTTTGGATGCCGTCTACCATAGCGCCCTTTCCTTTATCACAGGTGACAGTTCTAATACTCATCACTGCATCCTGTATCAAAAGGTTGGCTGGTCCTCATTAAAGACCCGTAGATCACTTAAACTACTCCCTTTTTGTCTACTACACAAGTTTCCAACTTACCTAACTTCGTTGTTGAAGTATAAAAACATGAGTTACCAAATCCGTTCACGGGTTGGTTAACTCGAGGTTACTCTGAGGTTTTGTTTTACATTGTATCGGTTGTTGTATTGTTGTGATCAGGGCACCCTTGGGAATGAGACCATGGTCTCCATGGGTTTCCCCTGAATAATTAAAGAATAATAATAAAAAAATAGCTTACTACAACTACCTCTGCAACATCACTCAATTAGTGGGAGAGCACTAGTCTTCTCCCATTTTTCATTTCAGAGTCACATCTATTTCATTTGGTGTGCAGGTATACAACCTAGATTATTTTAAATTTTTTGGCATCTGATAACATTTGCACTCTCAAATTTAAACTTTACATCTTTACATACAAATAGCCAAACAAACATGAATATGTCTTGTAACAATCACCCTGAACTTTATCTCAGGTAATAGTCAAATCAAACCACCTCTGTTTAAACTAGAGTGAACTGCATATACTCTCCTCCCTGAGATGTGTTTGTAAACAGACAGTGTGGTGTGGAGGTACATTATGTGTAGGAGGGGAGGTGCCCTAAGGAATGTCAGTCTATCATTGCTACATTCCATTCCTCCACTTAGCTAACCTATCAGCAGGTCTTCAGTTCCGCCTCGGAAATGGACAACTCACTATAGGGGAGATTTCTACTGAAGCTGGTGTTAGGAGGGGCTGGAAACACCTGAAACTCTGCAGACCTGCATCTCTCTCTCTCTCTCTCTCTCTCTCTCTCTCTCTCAATTCAAAGAGGGACTCTGAAGAATGAGCTATCCTCCCTTTTCAAACAATGTGTGTGTAAAATATAGAAGAAAAAAAAAATGTATGTGTGCATGTGTGTGTGTTTCTGCAGTGGTGGTGGTAGCGGTGTCTCTGTGGTATCACCTTTCAAAGAAAGCAGGCATTGTAACCTTATGCCTGTGAGAGAGAGTAGCAAATCCTACCTACATCCTGCATTTACCCTGCACTCTGTCACTGTCACTGTCTGTCAGAGATCTGGGCTAACTACAACTGACTTGTCGTAAGGCAAAAGACTCAGCTATGCTAAATTATTACCTGAACAGATGCATCTCTAACTTAAACAACCTCATAGACAGTGCATATACAAGAATATTGGACTTGTTTAAATGTCCCAGAGACATTTTGGCACATTTAAAGTCGTAAAGACGACTATTCTAAAAAGAAATGGTTCTAAATAGTACCAGATAGGGGTTATTTGGCTTGTAACCATAGCGGAACCCTTTTTGGTGCTATATAGAACCTTTTTTTGAAAGGGGCACCTGTATGGCGCTATAAATAAAAATTTCCTAAGGTTCTATAAAGAACCATTCAAAAAGGTTCTATATAGCACCAAAAAAGGGTTATGCTATGGTTACAACCCTTTCTGGTTCTTTATAGAACCTTTATGGAGAATGGTTCTATAAAGAACCTTCCTCAATCGCAAAGGTTCTTTGTAGATCCGTTTGAAGAACCACAGCCATATTTTATTGTTAAAATTTCATAGGTGTTATTATTGTGTTAACTGACAAGTTGAATCAAGTGAGCTACCTCTAGACCAGCTGGGGGTCCCTGAGGAGAGAATTGAGAACTAGTGCCTGATTTAGTCAACTGTTCTCAATTGACACAAGGCCATACGTGAGTCTTTCACGAGACACCATCACTGGCCATTGTCCTGCGTTTCCCAAACTGGGTCCTGGGGACCCCAAGGCGTGCACATTTTGGTTTTTGCCCTAGCACTACACAGCTGATTCAAATAATGAGCTCATCATCAAGCTTTGAATCAGCTGTGTAGTGCTAGTGCAACAACCAAAACGTGCACCCCTTGGGGTCCCCAGGACCGAGTTTGGGAAACCCTGCCATAGTCATATATAATATGAAATGAAAACTATTGGTCATTTTTGTTTTTCCCACAATGAAACACAATTTTTATGCTGTATTAATCTGTGACAACATGTGTATAAAACCAGTGCTTTGGGCCACAAACATGTTAGGAATGTCTTTAATAGGGAAAGGAGATGTCCAAAGCGGTCTCTCCTGCTTCTGTTTATCTCTCTCTTTCTCTCTCCTCAACGATGTAAATCTTAATCAAACGTCTCCCCCTCAGTGTTTCGGAGAGAGATAGAATGTAGAGCAACAGAGTTCAAGGGAGAGGAAAGTAGGGCATGTTGGGGAGAGAAGGGGATACGAGGGCTGTATTTCATTCCAGACAGTTGTTCCCTCCCTTCTGCTCTAGTTCACTTCCTTTCACATATCTTAAATGACTGTGCAGGTGAAGGTTAAGCAATAGCATCATATTGTTTTCACTACTATTGTAAAGCGTCTTTGGGTCCTAGAGAAGTACTATATCAATCAAATGTATTAATATAATTTGTAGTACTAATCCCAGTCGTGGTCAGATTTGTGAAAGAAATGTGAACAGGGTACTTGGGGTTTATGAAATGAAAGTTTTTCAAATTAAAAACACCCAGGGGGTTGTTTACATTTACAATTTAGTCATTTAGCAGACACTCTTATCCAGAGCGACTTAGAGTTAGTGCATTCATCTTAAGATAGCTAGGTGGGACAACCACATACAGTGGGGAGAACAAGTATTTGATACACTGCCGATTTTGCAGGTTTTCCTACTTACAAAGCATGTAGAGGTCTGTAATTTTTATCATAGGTACACTTCAACTGTGAGAGACGGAATCTAAAACAAAAATCCAGAAAATCACATTGTATGATTTTTAAGTAATTAATTTGCATTTTATTGCATGACATAAGTATTTGATACATCAGAAAAGCAGAACTTAATATTTGGTGCAGAAACCTTTGTTTGCAATTACAGAGATCATACGTTTCCTGTAGGTCTTGACCAGGTTTGCACACACTGCAGCAGGGATTTTGGCCCACTCCTCCATACAGACCTTCTCCAGATCCTTCAGGTTTCGGGGCTGTCGCTGGGCAATACGGACTTTCAGCTCCCTCCAAAGATGTTCTATTGGGTTCAGGTCTGGAGACTGGCTAGGCCACTCCAGGACCTTGAGATGCTTCTTACGGAGCCACTCCTTAGTTGCCCTGGCTGTGCGTTTCGGGTCGTTTTCATGCTGGAAGACCCAGCCACGACCCATCTTCAATGCTCTTACTGAGGGAAGGAGGTTGTTGGCCAAGATCTTGCAATACATGGCCCCATCCATCCTCCCCTCAATATGGTGCAGTCGTCCTGTCCCCTTTGCAGAAAAGCATCCCCAAAGAATGATGTTTCCACTTCCATGCTTCACGGTTGGGATGGTGTTCTTGGGGTTGTACTCATCCTTCTTCTTCCTCCAAACACGGCGAGTGGAGTTTAGACCAAAAAGCTCTATTTTTGTCTCATCAGACCACATGACCTTCTCCCATTCCTCCTCTGGATCATCCACATGGTCATTGGCAAACTTCAGACGGGCCTGGACATGCGCTGGCTTGAGCAGGGGGACCTTGCGTGCGCTGCAGGATTTTAATCCATGACGGCGTAGTGTGTTACTAATGGTTTTCTTTGAGACTGTGGTCCCAGCTCTCTTCAGGTCATTGACCAGGTCCTGCCGTGTAGTTCTGGGCTGATCCCTCACCTTCCTCATGATCATTGATGCCCCACGAGGTGAGATCTTGCATGGAGCCCCAGACCGAGGGTGTTTGACCGTCATCTTGAACTTCTTCCATTTTCTAATAATTGCGCCAACAGTTGTTGCCTTCTCACCAAGCTGCTTGCCTATTGTCCTGTAGCCCATCCCAGCCTTGTGCAGGTCTACAATTTTATCCCTGATGTCTTTACACAGCTCTCTGGTCTTGGCCATTGTGGAGAGGTTGGAGTCTGTTTGATTGAGTGTGTGTCTTTTATACAGGTAACGAGTTCAAACAGGTGCGGTTAATACAGGTAATGAGTGGAGAACAGGAGGGCTTCTTAAAGAAAAACTAACAGGTCTGTGAGAGCCGGAATTCTTACTGGTTGGTAGGTGATCAAATACTTATGTCATGCAATAAAATGCAAATTAATTACTTAAAAATCATACAATGTGATTTTCTGCTATTTTGTTTTAGATTCTGTCTCTCACAGTTGAAGTGTACCTATGATAAAAAATTACAGACCTCTACATGCTTTGTAAGTAGGAAAACCTGCAAAATCGGCAGTGTATCAAATACTTGTTCTCCCCACTGTATGTCCGTCATTGTAAGTAAATTTTTCCTCAATAAAGCAGCTATCATCAACATCAGAGCTGGTAAAAGGGGTGGGGGGGAGGAAGGGGTGCTGGGGTGCTGGGGGGGGGGGGGGATTATTTAAGATGCTCTTTGAAGAGGTAGGGTTTCAGATGTTTTTAGAAGATGGACAGGGACTCTGCTGTCCTAGCTTCAGGGGAAAGCTGGTTCCACCATTGGGGTGCCAGGAGAGAGAAAACCTTTGACTGGACTTAGCGGGAACTGCCCTCCCGTAGGGGTGGGAGGGCCAAGAGACCAGAGGTGGCAGAACAGAGTACTCGGGTTGGGGTGTAGGGTGTGAGCATAGCCTGAAGATAGGGAGGGGCAGTTCCTCTTGCTGTTCCGTAGGCAAGTACCATGGTCTTGTAGTGGATGCAAGCTTCGACAGGAAGCCAGTGGAGTGTGCGGAGGAGCGGGGCAACATGGGAGAACTTGGGAAGGTTGAACACCAATCGGGCTGCAGCATTTTGGATAAGTTGCAGGGGTTTGATGGCACAAGCAGGGAGCCATT
Source organism: Coregonus lavaretus (assembly GCF_964263955.1). Lineage (NCBI taxonomy): Eukaryota > Metazoa > Chordata > Actinopteri > Salmoniformes > Salmonidae > Coregonus > Coregonus lavaretus. The sequence continues at coordinate 3,351,061 of NC_140024.1, read as the reverse complement.
CCAACAGCGAGTTGCAGTTGTCCAGATGGGAGATGACAAGTGCCTTAGGACCTGTGCCGCTTCCTGTGTGAGGTAGGGTTGTATTCTACAGTAGTTGTAGAGCATGAACCTGCAGGAGCGAGTCACTGCTTTGATGTTTGCAGAGAACGACAGGGTGTTGTACAGGCTCACACCAAGGTTCTTTGCACTCTGGGAAGGGGGACACTGTGGAGTTGTCAATCGTGATGGAGATGTGTTGGCCATTTGAGGAGCAACATTCTTAGGCTGCCTTGGTGTTTGTGTCCTCCTCTTCCTCTTCTTCCTATCTCATCCTCCAGTTCTTCCACATAGGTATTACGCTTTGTCTCTAGGTTTACAGCGTAGGAAGCCATTATTTCCTGTCAAATTCTTAGGTGCAGATCCGCATTTAAATGGTTTTTGCTCATACCGGGATATTGACACCATGAGAATCTAACCCAATACACCTCCTCCTGCCCTCGCCTCACTCTCTGGTCGGTTCTGCCTTCTCTGGTCAGGCGTCAACACAGATGACAGGTACAGGACTGTAGGTGTAGGATTGCAGAGTTGGATGGTCACATTTTTTCCATGAGAGAAGAGTGTGAGGTTTCCTGTTGAAATCTTCAGCTCCAGTTAAGGGAATACAGGAACGAACTGATTTCCTCCATTGACATATTTGCGCCTAGGAGTAGGGGTTATAGGTTGATTTGGTACTGTGAAATAGTTTATTATTTGAACCCAGTATATTGACGTCTTCCCCTCCTCTCTCACAGGTGGATGCTGTGGTGGCCAAGTTCCTCTGAGTTTGATTGACAGGCCAAGATGGAGCTGAAGGTGTGGGTGGAGGGCGTGGTCAGGGTGGTGTGCGGCTTATCGCTGGAGACTTCCTGTCAGGATGTGGTCATCGCCCTCGCACAGGCTATTGGTCAGTAATTTCCTTTGTTGTTCATTCATTTCAAAGCTTTTGAGCACAGTTTATCAGCTTATTCCCTCCAATCTCACTCCTGCCTTGGTGTGTTTTTTCCACAGGTCAGACGGGTCGCTATGTTCTCATCAAGAAGCTACGAGGCACAGAGATGCAGCTTGTGGCTGATGACTGTCCCTTAGAGTCTCTGTCCTATCTGGGTCAGCTGGCCAACGAGGTCCAGTTCATCTTGCGTCGTACGGGCCCCTCCAGCACTGACGGACCTAACATACCCACCCTGGATAGGGTCCATCCTTTGCCCAGGCACCCTACACCCGTGCCCCACAGATGCCGAGAGCCGAAGAAGGCCCTCACCTTCAACCTTGGTCCTTCTACAATCCCCAGAAGGACTAAAGCTAACAAGGCCTGGTCACCTAGTCCAAGAGCCTCACCAGAGCCCAGGGCCTCGCCTGTTCCGTCCCTGGTCTCCCCTTCCCCCACCGCCTCCCCTCCCTCGCTCTCCTTGTCTGACGCGTCCAATGAGGTGGTCTTCAGGCAGGTGCTGCAGCAGCAGGAGATGCTACAGGACCTGGAGGCCCAGCTGGTGGCTTTGGAAAGGGATGCAGAGGTGTGGGAGTTGGGGAGGCCTGTAACTCCTGTCCCAGGCCTGACTCCGGGCCTAGTGGAGGAGCTGAATGTGCTGGAGACAAGGCTGAGGCAGAATGAGGCCGAGCTGATGCATGGGGAGTACTGGGAGGAGCAGATGCAGCAAGAGAAGGACAAGGAGCAGGGTATGTAGTCCATTCAATTCAAGTCACTTCAATACAACTATCAATCCCCTCAGGGGCAATTTAGAAGGCATATCCTAGGATATCAGTATATGTTACACATCTCCTACACAAGTAACTTATGCAGCAATACCGTGTGTAATGTAGGAATATGTAGGCCTACACTCATATACAGTAGGACCATCCAGGAACTAAATCCGAGTTGTATTGGCCGTACAGATATGCACGGACGTCTGCCCCAACTCTACGCCTCTATGGATGAATACAGCTTCCGGCTCAAGGACCTCCAGACCCATTCATCCAGGCTGGGGCAGGACTTTCGGGTCGAATCCCACAGACGGAACTCTCGTCCAGGCACCCCGCAGCCAGAGGAGGCCCTGGGACCACTGAGGGAGGAGCTACACAATCGGCTTCAGCAGGGGGTGGAGCTGGACATGTCATTGACAGAGACGGAGAAAGCATTGCAGGCTGCAGAATTACAGTTGCAGGTACAGTTTAATACATAACAACTTACTGAGTTTTTCCTGAGATCTGACTACTTCATAGTTCCTACTATGGATGCCTTATGTTACAGCTCAATAAAGATCCCAATGGGAATTGAACCATTTCCCTTGTCTCGCCAATAAATCCCTCTTACGTGGAAAGTCTAACCTGTCCAATTGTGTTAGATCAAAGATTACTAGCCTACACTCTTATAAAAAAGGGTTCCAAAAGGGTACTTCAGCTGTCCCCATAGGAGACCCATTTTTTGGTTCCAGGTATAACCCTTTTTTGGTTCCAGGTAGAACCCTTTTGGGTTTATTGTAAAACCCAAAGGGTTCTACATGGGACCCAAAAGGGTTCTACTTGGAACTAAAAGGGTTCTACCTGGAACCAAACAGGGTTCTTCAAAGGGTTCTCCTATGGGGACAGCCGAATAACCCTTTTAGATTCTAAATAGCACCTTATTTTCTAAGAGTGTACTGATGATCTCACAATGAATAGGATATACAATACCCAACTGGTCTATCTTTCACTCCATACAAATGCCATAATGCCATGTACATGCATTTTTTGTAATCTCGCCCCACTGAAATACAGATTTTCATCCTACACTCTTAGAAAAAAGGGTTCCAAAAGGGTACTTTGGCTGTCCCCATAGGAGAACCCTTTTTGGTTCCAGGTAGAACCATTTTTGGTTCCAGGTAGAACTATTTCGGTTTACATGTAGAACCCTCTTGGGCAAGGGTTCTATATGGAACCCAATAGGGTTCTACCTGGAACCAAACATAGTTCTTCAAAGGGTTCTCCTATGGAACCCTTTTAGGTTCTAGATAGCACCTATTTTTCTAAGAGTGCAGCGTTCAGACTATAAACCCTTCATTGTGTTCAATGCCACAGAATAACTGACAAAGTCAAACTCACTGCTAAACGTCTCACAAGAGCTAAACCCAGCGAAAGCAACCTAGGATAGACCTTTGTTTGACGATGGTTGTATCAGGTTCTATAGAACTTGTTTGGGGATTATTCTGTATATCTGACACTGTAAACCCAGTGGGAGTGCATTGTATAACGCGGCAGCCTGGGGGTTAACTGTATCCTGTCATAGCAGGTTAGCAATGAAGAAGAGTTATTGAGCTTGAGAGGACACCCGTAGAATACACCTGTGCTGTCTACCCAGAGATGGAAACTTGCCTTTGGCTTCCTGTGTTAATAATAGAATAGCTGCCTTTCCCTACGCTTCCTTATGGGCCTGTTTCCCGGACAAATTAAGACTAGTCCTGGACTAAAACATTATTTCAATGGACATTTTCCATTGAGCATGCTTTTTAGTGCAGGACTAGGCTTAATCTGTGTCTGGGAAACTGGCCCTATCAGTATTTTGGATGCTCATCCTCCCCTGAATCTTTGGTTTATTATTCCCCCATGTGTCTACAACCCTCATTACCAGACTAGTATCAGATGAGATCCTACTACATTATCATCATTTTCACAATTTTAGAGTGTTATTTCGACCTCATAGTGTGGCAACATCATATAAAGAAATCAGGAAAATCATGTTTTTAACTGCACTGCCCCTTTTACAATAAAGTTTACATGAAATGGTCTATGTTTGACACTGAAATAACATGACATCTTGTCCTTTCCCTCCAGGAGAGTTGTCAGGAGCTGGAGGAGCTGAACAAGGAGCTGAGGCAGTGTAACCTGCAGCAGTTCATCCTGCAGACGGGTGTTCCGCCTACCCCCTCTTACTCAGACCTCCCCCTCCCCAACCAGACACACCCCCACCTCCACCCCATCGCCATGCCTTACCTCTGCATAGCAGGACTACTGGAGGATGACCAGACTGACACTGTGACTGTATGCTAGGTATGCTAATATGCTAATAGCCACGGGTGACATGTTTCATTGGAACATTTATTCCTACCTAACCTATTCCCAATGGCTTTAGCCGGAAGAGGTCCCGGGACTCTGAGAGAGGAGCTACACCGCTGGCTGCAGCACAGAGAGGCGCTGGACATGTCACTTGCTGACTCATCCTGTCAGCAAAAAGCTCATGGGAGCGTCTGGATGACTATCTGATTGCACTGTGTGTGTGTTTGTGTGTGTGGACACGTTTTACTATACTTGTGAGTACCAAAAGTCCTCACAAGAATAGTAAACCAACTAAAATTCTGAGAAGTGAGGACATTTTGCCAGTCCTCACTTGTAAATAGGCCATTTTAGGCTGTGGGTTTAGGTTTAGAGTTAGAATTAGGGCCAGGGTTAGGGAAAATAGGATTTTGAATGGGAAGCAATTGTTGGTCCCCAAGAATACATAGGTGTGTGTTTGTGTGTGTGTGTGTGTGTGTGTGTGTGTGTGTGTGTGTGTAATCTATAGGCAGTGGATTAGTTGACTTTTAACACACTATATGCAACATTCTAGTATTCATGTACAGTGAGGGAAAAAAGTATTTGATCCCCTGCTGATTTTGTATGTTTGCCCACTGACAAAGACATGATCAGTCTATACTTTTAATGGTAGGTTTATTTGAACAGTGAGAGACAGAATAACAACAAAAAAATCCAGAAAAACGCATGTCAAAAATGTTATAAATTGATTTGCATTTTAATGAGGGAAATAAGTATTTGACCCCTCTGCAAAACATGACTTAGTACTTGGTGGCAAAACCCTTGTTGGCAATCACAGAGGTCAGATGTTTCTTGTAGTTGGCCACCAGGTTTGCACACATCTCAGGAGGGATTTTGTCCCACTCCTCTTTGCAGATCTTCTCCAAGTCATTAAGGTTTCGAGGCTGACGTTTGGCAACTCGAACATTCAACTCCCTCCACAGATTATCTATGGGATTAAGGTCTGGAGACTGGCTAGGCCACTCCAGGACCTTAATGTTCTTCTTCTTGAGCCACTCCTTTGTGGCCTTGGCTGTGTAGTTTGGGTCATTGTCATGCTGGAATACTGAACAAGGAGCTGAGGCAGTGTAACCCATTTTCAATGCCTGGCTGAGGGAAGGAGGTTCTCACCCAAGATTTGATTGTCCCTTTGATGCAGTGAAGTTGTCCTGTCCCCTTAGCAGAAAAACACCCCCAAAGCATAATGTTTCCACCTCCATGTTTGACGGTGGGGATGGTGTTCTTGGGGTCATAGGCAGCATTCCTCCTCCTCCATACACGGCGAGTTGAGTTGATGCCAAAGAGCTCGATTTTGGTCTCATCTGACCACAACACTTTCACCCAGTTCTCCTCTGAATCATTCAGATGTTCATTGGCAAACTTCAGACGGGCATGTATATGTCCTTTCTTGAGCAGGGGGACCTTGCGGGCGCTGCAGGATTTCAGTCCTTCACGGCGTAGTGTGTTACCAATTGTTTTCTTGGTGACTATGGTCCCAGCTGCCTTGAGATCATTGACAAGATCCTTCCGTGTAGTTCTGGGCTGATTCCTCACCGTTCTCATGATCATTGCAACTCCACGAGGTGAGATCTTGCATGGAGCCCCAGGCCGACGGAGATTGACATTTATTTTGTGTTTCTTCCATTTGCAAATAATCGCACCAACTGTTGTCACCTTCTCACCAAGCTGCTTGGCGATGGACTTGTTGCACATTCCAGCCTTGTGTAGGTCTACAATCTTGTCCCTGACATCCTTGGAGAGCTCTTTGGTCTTGGCCATGGTGGAGAGTTTGGAATCTGATTCATTGATTGCTTCTGTGGACAGGTCTCTTTTATACAGGTAACAAGCTGAGATTAGGAGCACTCCCTTTAAGAGTCTGCTCCTAATCTCAGCTCATTACCTGTATAAAAGACACCTGGGAGCCAGAAATCTTTCTGATTGAGAGGGGTTCAAATACTTATTTCCCTATTTAAAATGCAAATCAATTTATAACATTTTTGACATGCGTTTTTCTGGATTTTGTTGTTGTTATTCTGTCTCTCACTGTTCAAATAAACCTACCATTAAAATTATAGACTGATCATGTCTTTGTCAGTGGGCAAGCGTACAAAATCAGCAGGGGATCAAATACTTTTTTCCCTCACTGTACATATACATATATATACATATCCTTAAAAATATGTATATATTTCCCTTTATTACTTTCCAACCCCACCACCCCTTCCATAATTGGAGTAAACTAGTGAACAACAACACTTAGGCCTCTACTTCCAGCTTATACATACTATATACATTTAATGGACACAGTGAATTTTACAATAATTCTATTTAGTTGGTTTTTACTCCTGAACTTCCTCTACCCTCAACCTCTCCAATCATTTATGATGTCCATCCGGTTTGCTTCTATATGCCATATCTTTCGAACTGTGCTCTTTCACAAAAGCTCTCACCTGTAACCTATATACTTATTATGGACACAGTATGCTTTACATTAGTTATCTTGTTGTTATTAGTTGTTGTTAGTTGTTATTAGTCCCATCCTTCAGCTCCATTCAACACCTCCCATCTACAGTGGGGAAAAAAAGTATTTAGTCAGCCACCAATTGTGCAAGTTCTCCCACTTAAAAAGATGAGAGAGGCCTGTAATTTTCATCATAGGTACACGTCAACTATGACAGACAAAATGAGAAAAAAAATCCAGAAAATCACATTGTCCCTGGCGGCGTAGTGTGTTACTGATGGTAGGCTTTGTTACTTTGGTCCCAGCTCTCTGCAGATCATTCAGTAGGTCCCCCCGTGTGGTTCTGGGATTTTTGCTCACCGTTCTTGTGATCATTTTGACCCCACGGTGTGAGATCTTGCGTGGAGCCCCAGATCGAGGGAGATTATCAGTGGTCTTGTATGTCTTCCATTTCCTAATAATTGCTCCCACAGTTGATTTCTTTAAACCAAGCTGCTTACCTATTGCAGATTCAGTCTTCCCAGCCTGGTGCAGGTCTACAATTTTGTTTCTGGTGTCCTTTGACAGCTCTTTGGTCTTGGCCATAGTGGAGTTTGGAGTGTGACTGTTTGAGGTTGTGGACAGGTGTCTTTTATACTGATAACAAGTTCAAACAGGTGCCATTAATACAGGTAACGAGTGGAGGACAGAGGAGCCTCTTAAAGAAGAAGTTACATGTCTGTGAGAGCCAGAAATCTTGCTTGTTTGTAGGTGACCAAATACTTATTTTCCACCATAATTTGCAAATAAATTCATTAAAAATCCTACAATGTGATTTTCTGGAGAAAAAAAATCTCAATTTGTCTGTCATAGTTGACGTGTACCTATGATGAAAATTACAGACCTCTCTCATCTTTTTAAGTGGGAGAACTTGCACAATTGGTGGCTGACTAAATACCTTTTCCCCCCACTGTTTGTTCTTTAATGCTGTGCCGACAGACAAGTTACTTACTTTTTCCCCTTCCACTTTCCTCTTCCATTTTTGCGGTAATGCTGCAATTATTTGGTTGTAATTTTGGGTAGAGCAGACATGTTCATATGTTTTTGTTAGCCGCATGTGCGACATAACTCCACCAGTCCTACCTATGATATCATTTACGAAGATTATACTTGGTTTATTTTATTCAAAAAATGATGGTTTTTTATCAATTAGTATATTTGAGTTTAACCACAATATTTGTTGCATTATTTGTTCTCTCGTTTCTGTAGGATTAAATTGAAATTGCAACCAACTTTCTATGGCTTGTTTTAGAAATTGTGATATTTGGGAGATTATTTCCTTTTCAAATAACTGAAAGTGAGAGGTTGTAATCTGAATAAAGGGAAAAAATTATCATGTGCCTATGAACCAGAGTTATAATGTTAGCACTGAGGCGGTGTGCCTAGTAGGAAGTCCACTGTGTGCAGCTCACCCTGCACTATCAGCTCAAACATAAATGACATGAGCATGTCTACTTCTGATACGCTTCCCAGTAAAGCAATAAGAACAACCAAGCATCCCAGAATAGAGCTAAAAATAACCCACATGAACATATGTAGCCTAAGAAACAAGGTTCATGAAATCAATAACTTGATGGTGATAGATAACATTCATATTCTGACTATCTCTGAATCTCACTTAGATAATACCTTTGAAGATACAGTGGTAGCAACACATGGTTATAACAGCTACAGAAAACACAGTAATGCCAATGGGGGCGGTGTTGTGGTCTATATTCAGAACCACATTCCTGTAAAGCTCACAGAGGGTCTCATGTTAAATACTGTTTAAGTAATATGGCTACAGGTTAATCTGCCTCACCTAAAGCCCATTCTTGTGGGAAGCTGCTACAGACCACCAAGTGCTAATAGTCAGTATCTGGATAATATGTGTGAAATGCTTGATAATGTATGTCATATCAACAGAGAGTTATAATTTCTCGGTGATTTCAATATTGACTGGCTTTCATCAAGCTGCCCACTCAAGAAAAAGCTTCAAACTGTAACCAGTGCCTGCAACCTGGTTCAGGTTATCAGTCAACCTACCAGGGTAGTTACAAACAGCACAGGAATGAAATCATCAACATGTATTGATCACATTTTACGAATGCTGCAGAAATGTACTTTAAAGCAGTATCTAAATCCATTGGATGTAGTGATCACAATATAACAGCCATATCTATGAAAAACCAAAGTTCCAAAGTCTGGGCTTAATATAGTGTATAAGAGGTCATACAATAAGTTTTGTAGCGATTCCTATGTTGATGATGTAAATAATATTTGCTGGTCTGTGGTGTGTAATGAAGAACAACCAGACGCTGCCCTTGACAAAAATAAATGATATAAACAATGAGCACCTTAAATGACATTTTGGGAAAAAAGACAAACTCAGCTTCATGTCACGACTTCCTCCGAAGCTGCCTCCTCTCCTGGTTCGGGCAGGCTTCGGCGTTCTTCGTCACCTGCCTTCTAGCCACTGCCGCTCCTCATCTCATCATTCCATTTGTTTTGTTTTATTTATTACACACACCTGGTTCATATCCCCTCATCAGTACCTGTATAAGTGTTCCCTCTGCCCCCTTGTTTTTGTGTGTGATTGTTTATTGTGAGGAGAGTGAGGCTCGGTTGAGCTCCTTGTATTTTGTATTGCCGGGTTATTTTCCCTGTGTGCCTTGTTGGTTCCAGTGCGCCTGTTTTGCGCACTGGACTGTTTTGATGCATTACTGCGTAACTCTGTATTCCGGAATATATCCTGTTATTCTGTGATTTACCCTCCTGCGCCTGACTCCTTCAAACACCCATCACACTTCATCATTAATTGAATCAGATGGCTCATTCATCACAAAACCCACTGATATTGCCAACTACTTCAATTACATATTGATACAACAGTAGCTAAGATGGGGAGAAGTCTGTCCATAATAAAGCGCTTATCTGCCTTCTTAACAACACTATCAATAAGGCAGGCCCTAGTTTTGTCGCACCTAGACTACTGTTCAGTAGTGTGGTCAGTTACCACAGTTGCCACAATGAAGCAAATTGCAGTTGGCTCAGAACAGGGCAGCACGGCTGGCCCTTAAAAGTACACTGAGAGCTAACATTAATGATATGCATGTCAATCTCTCATGACTCAAAGTGGAAGAGAGATTGACGTCATCACTACTTGTTTTTGTATGAAGTGTTGACAAGCTGAATGCACCAAGCTGTCTGTTTAAACTACCAGCACACAGCTCGGACACCCATGCATACCCCACAAGACATTCCACCAGAGGTCTCTTCACAATCCTCAAGTCCAGAACAGACTATTGGAGGTGCACTGTACTACATAGAGCGATGACTACATGGAACTCTATTCCACATCAGGTAACTGATGCAAGCAGTAGAATCAGATTTTAAAAACAGGTAAAAATACACCTTTTGGAACAGCGGGGACTGTGAAGAGACACACACAAAGGTACACGCATATGCATACATTGACACACGCATACGCATACATTGTAATGTTGTTGTATGGTGGTATTATACATTTTGTAATGTACATTTTGTATTGTAGATATGTAGTAGTGTAATAATGTTATATGTACTGTTTTATATTTTGTTTTATATATCATGTAATTGCTTTAATGTGTTTGGACCCCAGGAAGAGTAGCTGCTGCCTTGGCAGCAGCTAATGGGGATCCCTAATAAATACAAATACAAACATCTAATTCCAAAATCATGGGCATTAATATGGAGTTGGTCGAACCATTTCTATTTGGACCTCGCTTTGTGCACGGGGGCATTGTCATGCTGAAACAGGAAAGGGCCTTCCCCAAACTGTTGCCACAAAGTTGGAAGCACAGAATCGTCTAGAATCTCATTGTATGCTGTAGCGTTAAGATTTCCCTTCACTGGAACTAAGGGGCCTAGAATGAACCATGAAAAACAGCCCCAGACCATTATTCCTCCTCCACCAAACTTTACAGTTGGCACTATGCATTCAGGCAGATAGCGTTCTCCTGGCATCCACCAAACCCAGATTTGTCCGTCAGACTGCCAGATGGTGAAGCGTGACTCATCACTCCAGAGAACGCGCTTCCACTGCTCCAGATCCCAATGGTAGCGAGCTTTACACCACTCCAGCCGACATTTGGCATTGCACATGGTGATCTTAGGCTTGTGTGCGGCTGCTCGGCCATGGAAACCCATCATGAAGCTCCCGACGAACAGTTATTGTGCTGATGTTGCTTCCAGAGGCAGTTTGGAACTCGGTAGAGAGTGTTGCAACCGAGGACAGACGATATTTACGCGCTACATGCTTCAGCACTCGGCAGTCCCGTTCTGTGAGCTTGTTTGGCGCTGAGCCGTTGTTGCTCCTAGATGATTCCACTTGCCAATAACAGCACTTACAGCTGACCGGGGCAGCTCTAGCAGGGCATAAATTTGAAAAATGGATTTGTTGTAAAGGTGGCATCCGATGACGGTGCGACATTGAAAGTCACTGAGCTCTTCAGTAAGGCCATTCACTGGCAAAGTTTGTCTCTGTGTGATCGATTTTATACACCTGTCAGCAACGGGTGTGGCAGAAATAGCCAAATCCACTCATTTGAAGGGGTGTCCACATACTTTTGTATATATAGTGTATCTGTGACCAACAGATGCATATCTGTATTCCCAGTCTTGTGAACTCTATAGATTAGGGCCTAATGAATTTATTTGAATGAATTTATACATCATTGTTGCATGTGTATATTTTTCTGCATATCTAAGTGTACCTCTTGAGCTGTCTGTATCGTCCTGACTGGTGGTTCTTTTTTAAAGAAACTAAATATGCATCTCTGCAAACATCTGGGTAAAATATTGAATTTTTGCTTGCTTTTCTAAAGTCATTGCCAGCAGGCATGCCAGCTAAGATAGTTAGGCAAGCTAGCTACTCAACTTCATTGATTGCCTGAAATGGCTTCTTGGTAGCTAGTTATGAAATAAAATTGCTAAGTGGCTTGTAGTATTACAGAGAAAAAACTATGTGCCCCTGTGCCCCCTATTGGCATTTCACCTCTGCCTAGGACATAACATAATAATAATAATAATATGCCATTTAGCAGACGCTTTTATCCAAAGCGACTTACAGTCATGCGTGCATACATTTTTGTGTATGGGTGGTCCCAGGGATCGAACCCACTACCTTGGCGTTACAAGCGCCGTGCTCTACCAGCTGAGCTACAGAGGACCACCATGTAAACATAAATATTTGTCATTACAGCTATTCCGTATGTTTTGTAGTGGATTTTGATGTTTTTGGTATCTTCAGAAAGCCAAATCCTGTCCAGTGGATTGGATTGGATTCAGTGTGATCTACCAAAGACAGTCCAGGAGGGGACATCAGCCCAGTTAGCAATGAGCACTCGGCAGGTAGATTGCGGTGCGACAGCTGAGTTGCCCATCGGCCTCTCTGGTGGGGCGCCTGCTACAGGCCACTTTTATTCAGGCGGCAGCCATGCTCTTCCCGCCGATGGAGCACAAAGCCTAGCCGTCCTTCTCCCAACTGAGGGCACTACATCTGCACGTCGGGGCAAATAGCTTTATTCAGCATCGATCCTGCTCCCCATAGCTGCTTATTTTACATATGTATGTTTATTTTATTGTACATAAATTGGATGCAGTGCCCATTTTAATAAATGTTTGTGGAAAAGGCTACTGTAAATTATAATGTGTATACAAAATTATATCAGATAACAATGAGGGCCAGTCCTGGTCCTCTGGGTCCACAGGTCATGAAAAATAAATCCAACCAAATTATATCACATTTATTTGTCATATACAGCGCCTATAGAAAGTCTACACCCCCTTGAACATTTTTCACATTTTGCTGCCTTAAAATTACATCTATAAAAGGATTAAACTAGATTTTTTCTTACAGATCTACACAACCTACTCCACATTTTCAAAGTAAAAGAAAGTTATAGAACATTTTCCAAATTAAACAATTAAGAAAATGGAAATATCCTAATTGGATAAGTCTCCACCCTGAGTTAAAACTTGGTGGAAGCACATTTGGCAGCCATTACAGCTGTGAATCATTTTCAGATACTGTACTACCAAATTTGCTCTTAGGACAACATATACAGTTGAAGTCGGAAGTTTACATACACTTAGGTTGGAGTCATTAAAACTCTTTTTCCAACCAATCCACAAATTTCTTGTTTACAAACTATAGTTTTGGCAAGTCGGTTAGGACATCTACTTTGTGCATGACACAAGGAATTTTTCCAACAATTGTTTACAGACAGATTATTATAATTCACTGTATCACAATTCCAGTGGGTCAGAAGTTTACATACACTAACTTGACTGTGCCTTTAAACAGCTTGGAAAATTCCAGAAAATTATGTTATGGCTTTAGAAGCTTCTGATAGGCTAATTTACATAATTTGAGTCAATTGGAGGTGTACCTGTGGATGTATTTCAAGGCCTACCTTCAAACTCAGTGCCTCTTTGCTTGACATCATGGGAAAATCAAAAGAAATCAGCCAAGACCTCAGAAAAAAAATGGTAGACCTCCACAAGTCTGGTTCATCCTTGGGAGCAATTTCCAAACGCCTGAAGGTACCACGTTCATCTGTACAAACAATAGTACGTAAGTATAAACACCATGGGACCACGAAGCCGTCATACCGCTCAGGAAGGAGACGTATTCTGTCTCCTAGAGATGAACGTACTTTGTTGCGAAAAGTGCAAATCAATCCCAGAACAACAGCAAAGGACCTTGTGAAGATGCTGGAGGAAACAGGTACAAAAGTATCTATATCCACAGTAAAACGAGTCCTATATCGACACAACCTGAAAGGCCGCTCAGCAAGGAAGAAGCCACTGCTCCAAAACCGCCATACAAAAGCCAGACTACGGTTTGCAACTGAATATGGGGACAAAGACCGTACTTTTTAGAGAAATGTCCTTTGGCCATAATGACCATCGTTATGTTTGGAGGAAAAAGGGGGTGGCTTGCAAGCCGAAGAACACCATCCCAACTGTGAAGCGCGGGGGTGGCAGCATCATGCTGTAGGGGGGGGTGCTTTGCTGCACGAGGGACTGGTGCACTTCACAAAATAGATGGCATCATGAGGAAGGAAAATTATGTGGATATATTGAAGCAACATCTCAAGACATCAGTCAGGACGTTAAAGCTTGGTCGCAAATGGGTCTTCCAAATGGACAATGATCCCAAGCATGCTTCCAAAGTTGTGGCAAAATGGCTTAAGGACAACAAAGTCAAGGTATTGGAGTGGCCATCACAAAGCCCTGACCTCAATCCTATAGAAAATGTGTGGGCAGAACTGAAAAAGTGTGTGTGAGCAAGGAGGCCTACAAACCTGACTCAGTTACACCAGCTCTGTCAGGAGGAATGGGCCAAGATTCACCCAACTTATTGTGGGAAGCTTGTGGAAGGCTACCCGAAACGTTTGACCCAAGTTAAACATTTTAAAGGCAATGCTACCAAATACTAATTGAGTGTATGTAAACTTCTGATCCACTGGGAATGTGATGAAAGAAATAAAAGCTGAAATAAATCATTCTCTCTACTATTATTCTGCCATTTCACATTCTTAAAATAAAGTGGTGATCCTAACTGACCTAAGATAGGGAGTTTTTACTAGGATTAAATGTCAGGAATTGTGAAAAACTGAGTTTAAATGTATTTAGCTAAGGTGTATGTAAACTTCCGACTTCAACTATATCCATCGTTTTTGTCAAAATTGCTCAGGTTCAGTAAATTTGGTTGGAGATTATTGAGGGAGAGTGACATTTAAACCTTTTAAGCAGATTTAAGTCAGCCCTGAGACTAGACAATTTAGGAACATTCAACACTTCTTAGAAGGCCATTATATGTAATTTGCATAAAAGTTTGTGTAATTGTCCTGCAGAAAAATAAAGGTTAGGTTTTCAGAAGACTGATTCCGGTGAGGTTTGCATGTAGTTTTGAACTGTTTGCTCAACCCACAACTCAGCACCTGAAATAATTTGGATGTGCATATAATGTGCTTGAAGGAGAGGAAGAGAATTGCCAATAAAATGAGCTGTTCTTTATTCTTCCTGACAAAGGAACTAACGATCATGTGACTGAAACTGAAACTGTCATCAAAATTGTTAAAAGGTTTAAAAAACAATTATAATAAATGCATACTATTTTTTTAATCCATCAGGGATTGACTGAATTATGGCACATTTTACTGGCACGGACAAATAATGAATGGAGTTCAGGAATTTTGGTGGGAATTCAAGTGTTCAATTTATTTTAAAATGTCACTATTTTTTCCTTGGAATGCACTCATATAATAATGTTCTAATGGTATCAGGTATTTATTTTATATTTTGTGTTAAAGTAAAGAAAATTACATGCCTCATTTCCATAAATACACTAGGTGTATTTGTATACATGATAACATTAACATAAAGGGGTGGAACACGGCTGCTACCACAAAAACGTCCTCTGTCTTGGCCAGGGATGGGCAACTGGCGGTCTGCGGATCAATTTCTCCCCAAAAGATAATATTCTTATAGATGCAACGAAAGACAATGGGCACGTTTGAGTTGTAAGCCGAAAATAGCTGGCTGTAGACGGAAGATGACGAGTAAAGTTGGGGGAGGTACATATGCACCGACAGCAAGTCGGACAACTTCTGTTATTTCTAGAAAACACGACAATGGCAGACATGGCATTTGCCTTTGTTATTACCAATGAAGTGGATACTTTCGAAATTCCACTTCTCCTACACGAAGCTGAACATGATCAACATGGTCCAAGGAATTAATATCCTGATGATAAGAAAAATGTGATACCAGCCCAAGCTCTTTCTAACATTCACAAGACTTGTTTTCTATTTTTGTGATGGTTTTCTCAAAATATAAACAGGCAGTGAGTGCATAGGCTACTAGACTGAGAACACGTGTTTTTTTTGCCATTAATACAGTGCATTCAGAAAGTATTCAGACCCATTCCCTTTTTCCACATTTTGTTACGTTACAGCCTTACTCTAAAATGGATTAAATTATCATTGATTTCTCATCAATCTAGACACAATACCCCATAATGACAAAGCGAAAACAGGTTTTTAGAAATGTTTGCAACTTCATTAAAAATAAAAAACTGAAATACCTTACTTACATCGGTAGTCAGACCCTTTGCTATGACACTCGAAATTGAGCTCAGGTGCATCCTGTTTCCATTGATCATCCTTGAGATGTTTCTATAACTTGACTGTAGTCCACCTGTGGTAAATTCAATTGATTGGACATGATTTGGAAAGGCATACACCTGTCTATATAAGGTCCAACAGTACACGTCAGAGCAAAAACCAAGCCATGAGGTCGAAGGAATTGTCCGTAGAGCGCCGAGACAGGATTGTGTCGAGGCACAGATCTGGGGAAGGGTACCAAACAATTTCTGAAGTTTGGAACCACCAAGACTCTTCCTAGAGCTGGCCGCCCTGGCAAACTGAGCAATCGGGGGAGAAGGGCCTTGGTCAGGGAGGTGACCAAGAATCCGATGGTCACTCTGACAGAGCTCCAGAGTTCCTCTGTGGAGATGGGAGAACCTTCCAGAAGGACAACCATCTCTGCAGCACTCCACCAATCAGGCCTTTATGTTAGAGTGGCCAGACAGAAGCCACTCCTCAGTAAAAGGCACATGACAGCCCGCTTGGAGTTTGCCAAAAGGCACCTAAAGGACTCTCAGACCATGAGAAACATTCTCTTGTCTGATGAAACCAATATTGAACTCTTTGGCCTGAATGCCAAGCGTCACGTCTGGAGGAAACCTGGCACCATCCCTACGATGAAGCATGGTGGTGGTAGCATCATGCTGTGGGGATGTTTTTCAGCAGCAGGGACTGGGAGAAATAGCTGTGCAGCGACGCTCCCCATCCAACCGGATAGAGCTTGAGAGGATCTGCAGAGAAGAATTGGAGAAACTCCCCAAATACAGTTGTGCCAAGCTTGTAGCGTCATACCCAAGAAGACTTGAGGCTGTAATCACTGCCAAAGGTGCTTCAACAAAGTACTGAGTAAAGGGTCTGAATACTTATGTAAATGTGATATTTCCGTTTTTTATTTGTAATACATTTGCGACAATTTCTAAAAACCAGTTTTTGCTTTGTCATTATGGGGTATTGTGTGTAGATTGATGAGGAAAAAAACAATTTAATCCATTTTAGAATAAGGCTGTAATATAACAAAATTTGTAAAAAGTCAAGGGGTTTGAATACTTTCCAAATACACTGTACATGCACTTGTACCTTCCTCATTATTATTTGTGTTTATGCAACATGGAATTGTAACGTGATTAAATGTCCACAAATATTCTTACTGTACGGTAACTGATTGCATGTCAGCATCACTACAGCCTGCAGTGTATGGAATTGTTTTAAGAAGGTCCTACCATGGATAATTTAGCTATTTGAGTTTGAATTTTAGGATCCCTTTATGTGTCTAAAAAAATATATACTTTTATTTACTACTATAGGCCATAGAAACGCATTGAATAACACATTCATAAATGGCAAAAAAAGACAGTCAAAGAATAAATCATAAGAAATAAGGTTTTGAAGTGTATCCTATATCTAGGAGATATCATGACATTTTTATTTTTCTACTTTTAGACTAGTCCCGTGACACTTTTAGAGCAAAATGGAGAACACCATCTTGTTCGTGAAAGTCTCCCCTTTCTACAATGGGTCATATTACTGTAGTCTGTAGCTCAAACGGTTCAGATGCTACAGACAAACGTTGACACACCAGCATTACTTTGTGTAGCTTGTAAAGCAAATCGGAGAACACCATCATGTTCGTGAGAGCCTCCTCTTTCTATTGTAACCATTTGGATGCTACATACATTTATGTGAGAAGACCAATTTTCAGGATGTCTCCTGGTCTGACAAACAGAGCTGTAGCTCTGTCACTTCAAATCAAATCACATTTTATTTGTCACATACACGTGTTTAGCAGATGTTATAGCGGGTGTAGCGAAATGCTTGTGCTTCTATCTCCGGCAGTGCAGTAATATCTAACAAGTAGCATCTAACAATTTCACAACATATACCTAATACACACAAAACTAGTAAGGAATGGGATTTAAGAATATATACAGTGAGGGAAAAAAGTATTTGATCCCCTGCTGATTTTGTCCGTTTGCCCACTGACAAAGAAATGATCAGTCTATAATGTTAATGGTAGGTTTATTTGAACAGTGAGAGACAGAATAACAACAAAATAATCCAGAAAAACGCATGTCAAAAATGTTATAAATTGATTTGCATTTTAATGAGGGAAATAAGTATTTGACCCCCTCTCAATCAGAAAGATTTCTGGCTCCCAGGTGTCTTTTATACAGGTAACGAGCTGAGATTAGGAGCACACTCTTAAAGGGAGTGCTCCTAATCTCAGCTTGTTACCTGTATAAAAGACACCTGTCCACAGAAGCAATCAATCAATCAGATTCCAAACTCTCCATCATGGCCAAGACCAAAGAGCTCTCCAAGGATGTCAGGGACAAGATTGTAGACCTACACAAGGCTGGAAGACCATTGCCAAGCAGCTTGGTGAGAAGGTGACAACAGTTGATGTGATTATTCGCAAATGGAAGAAACACAAAATAACTGTCAATCTCCCTCGGCCTGGGGCTCCATGCAAGATCTCACCTCGTGGAGTTGCAATGATCATGAGAACAGTGAGGAATCAGCCCAGAACTACACAGGAGGATCTTGTCAATGATCTCAAGGCAGCTGGGACCATAGTCACCAAGAAAACAATTGGTAACACACTACGCCGTGAAGGACTGAAATCCTGCAGCGCCCGCAAGGTCCCCCTGCTCAAGAAAGCACATTTACAGGGCCGTCTGAAGTTTGCCAATGAACATCTGAATGATTCAGAGGAGAACTGGGTGAAAGTGTTGTGCTCAGATGAGACCAAAATCGAGCTCTTTGGCATCAACTCAACTCGCCGTGTTTGGAGGAGGAGGAATGCTGCCTATGACCCCAAGAACACCATCCCCACCATCAAACATGGAGGTGGAAACATAATTTTTTCTGCTAAGGGGACAGGACAACTTCACCGCATCAAAGGGACGATGGACGGGGCCATGTACCGTCAAATCTTGGGTGAGAACCTCCTTCCCTCAGCCAGGGCATTGAAAATGGGTCGTGGATGGGTATTCCAGCATGACAATGACCCAAAACTCACGGCCAAGGCAACAAAGGAGTGGCTCAAGAAGAAGCACATTAAGGTCCTGGAGTGGCCTAGCCAGTCTCCAGACCTTAATCCCATAGAACATTTGTGGAGGGAGCTGAAGGTTCGAGTTGCCAAACGTCAGCTTCGAAACCTTAATGACTTGGAGAAGATCTGCAAAGAGGAGAGGAACAAAATCCCTCCTGAGATGTGTGCAAACCTGGTGGCCAACTACAAGAAACGTCTGACCTCTGTGATTGCCAACAAGGGTTTTGCCACCAAGTACTAAGTCATGTTTCGCAGAGGGGTCAAATACTTATTTCCCTCATTAAAATGCTAACCAATTTCTAACATTTTTTACATGCGTTTTTCTGAATGTATTTGTTGTTATTCTGTCTCTCGCTGTTCAAATAAACCTACCATTAAAATTATAGACAGATCATGTCTTTGTCAGTGGTGAAACGCACAAAATCAGCAGGGGATCAAATATTTTTTCCCTCACTGTACATATATGGACAAGCAATGACAGAGCGGCATGACTTCGGGAAAGTTCTATTCCTGGTCGTAATGCTGGTGAGTTACCGCTGCTCTGATATCCAATTGTTTATCCCGGCTGTATATAATGATGCAAAACACTTTCTGAGCTAATAATGTAAAAAATAATACATAAAAAACTAAATACTGCGAAGTTTCCTAAGAGCTAGTTGCAGATGCGGAAGGGCGACATAGGCGGATGCGTTGGATTGAGATGCAGCCCATGCAAAAAAACGGATATCTCTAGCTTAAATTGACAGATTTTGATGGGGATGTTTTTTATTATGTTACTTAAATTGACGCACCGGTGCGTCAATAGACTAGGGGGTTTAAGGGCCGGTTTCGCTGACACAGATTAAGCCTCTAAAATTGCCAGTGTAGAAATCCCCTACCATAACCCATGTGTAGCCTACAACATGTATTCCATTTTATTCACACTTAATAGACAATTGTACATCAACTATTGTGAATTTGGTGACAGTAATATTACAAGCAAGACAATTTGTAGGCTATAACATGGGACACAACATTACAGTAACATCTAGATAAATTGTTGCAAGTAGGATATTGCATTTATTTATGTTAGAAATTTGGATCACATGTAGGCCTATGTAATTCGATTGTAAGGATGTAAGGATAAAGATGTACAGTGGGGGAAAAAAGTATTTAGTCAGCCACCAATTGTGCAAGTTCTCCCACTTAAAAAGATGAGAGAGGCCTGTAATTTTCATCATAGGTACACGTCAACTATGACAGACAAATTGAGAAAAAAAAATCACATTGTAGGATTTTTTATGAATTTATTTGCAAATTATGGTGGAAAATAAGTATTTGGTCACCTACAAACAAGCAAGATTTCTGGCTCTCACAGACATGTAACTTCTTCTTTAAGAGGTTCCTCTGTCCTCCACTCGTTACCTGTATTAATGGCACCTGTTTGAACTTGTTATCAGTATAAAAGACACCTGTCCACAACCTCAAACAGTCACACTCCAAACTCCACTATGGCCAAGACCAAAGAGCTGTCAAAGGACACCAGAAACAAAATTGTAGACCTGCACCAGGCTGGGAAGACTGAATCTGCAATAGGTAAGCAGCTTGGTTTGAAGAAATCAACTGTGGGAGCAATTATTAGGAAATGGAAGACATACAAGACCACTGATAATCTCCCTCGATCTGGGGCTCCACGCAAGATCTCACCCCGTGGGGTCAAAATGATCACAAGAACGGTGAGCAAAAATCCCAGAACCACACGGGGGGACCTAGTGAATGACCTGCAGAGAGCAGGGACCAAAGTAACAAAGCCTACCATCAGTAACACACTATGCCTCCAGGGACTCAAATCCTGCAGTGCCAGACGTGTCCCCCTGCTTAAGCCAGTACATGTCCAGGTCCGTCTGAAGTTTGCTAGAGTGCATTTGGATGATCCAGAAGAGGATTGGGAGAATGTCATATGGTCAGATGAAACCAAAATAGAACTTTTTGGTAAAAACTCAACTCATTGTGTTTGGAGGACAAAGAATGCTGAGTTGCATCCAAAGAACACCATACCTACTGTGAAGCATGGGGGTGGAAACATCATGCTTTGGGGCTGTTTTTCTGCAAAGGGACCAGGACGACTGATCCGTGTAAAGGAAAGAATGAATGGGGCCATGTATCGTGAGATTTTGAGTGAAAACCTCCTTCCATCAGCAAGGGCATTGAAGATGAAACGTGGCTGGGTCTTTCAGCATGACAATGATCCCAAACACACCATCCGGGCAACGAAGGAGTGGCTTCGTAAGAAGCATTTCAAGGTCCTGGAGTGGCCTAGCCAGTCTCCAGATCTCAACCCCATAGAAAATCTTTGGAGGGAGTTGAAAGTCTGTGTTGCCCAGCGACAGCCCCAAAACATCACTGCTCTAGAGGAGATCTGCATGGAGGAATGGGCCAAAATACCAGCAACAGTGTGTGAAAACCTTGTGAAGACTTACAGAAAACGTTTGACCTGTGTCATTGCCAACAAAGGGTATATAACAAAGTATTGAGAAACTTTTGTTATTGACCAAATACTTATTTTCCACCATAATTTGCAAATAAATTCATTAAAAATCCTACAATGTGATTTTCTGGATTTTTCTTTCTCATTTTGTCTGACATGGTTGACGTGTACCTATGATGAAAATTACAGGCCTCTCTCATCTTTTTAAGTGGGAGAACTTGCACAATTGGTGGCTGACTAAATACTTTTTTCCCCCACTGTATTTAAGCTCTGTCACGATCGTTTATGAACGGGACGGACCAAGGCGCAGCGTGATATGCATATATGTTAATTAACGAATAAACACAACGACAAAAGAATAAACAAACGAAACGTGAAGTCCAAGGCAGCACAACAAAACATACCTTAACACAGAACAAGATCCCACAACCCACTAGTGCCAATAGGCTACCTAAGTATGGTCCCCAATCAGAGACAACGAGCTACAGCTGCCTCTGATTGGGAACCACCCCGGCCAACATAGATCTACACATACTAGATCTAACATAGAAAATCAACAAGGCAAAACACAACACAGAAAATACACACCCTGACTCAACAAATACGAGTCCCTTGAGTCAGGGCGTGACAGTACCCCCCCCCCCCCCCCCCCCCCCAAAGGTGCGGACTCCGACCGCGCCACATAAACATAACAGGGTAGGGGCCGGGTGGGCATTCCGCCTCGGAGGCGGATCCGGCTCCGGGCGTGACCACCACTTACTCTCCACCTCCCTGTTGCGCCCCTGGTCTGGTCTGGACCTCGGCGCGCTGCTTCCCCTCTCCTTCCTCCCACAACGTACCAAGTCCTGTCTGGACCCTGGTGTGGGAGACCCCGAACCTGGAGAGGGGCTGACGTCTGGGTCTGGACTGGAACCGCTGACTGGAGCTGGACCCGACGACGGTGGATCGAACTGCTCTGGCTCCGGAGTGGAGCCGCTGACCGGAGCTGGATCAGGCACCGGTGGAGCGGACTGCTCTGGCTCCGGAGTGGAGCAGCTGACCGGAGCTGAACTGGGCACCGGTGGAGCGGACTACTCTGGCTCCGGAGTGGATCCGCTGACCGGAGTTGGACCGGACCCCGGTGGAGCGGATTGCTCTGGCTCCGGAGTGGAGCCGCTGACCGGAGCTGGACTGGACCCCGGTGGAGCGGATTGCTCTGTCTCGGTGCCGGACCAGGCACCGGTGGAACAGGCACGGGCCGTGCCGGACTGGACACACGACACCACTGGCTTGGTGCGGGGAGCAGGAATGGGCCGGACCGGGCTGACGACGCGCACCACTGGCTTGGTGCGGGGAGCAGGAACGGGCTGTACCGGACTGGCGACGTGCACCACTGGCCTGGTGCGGGGAGCAGGAACAGGCCGGGCCGGGCTGGCGACGCGCACCACTGGCTTGGTGCGAGGGTCAGGAATAGGCCGGACCGGGCTGGCGATGCGCACCACTGGCTTGGTGCGAGGGGCAGGAACAGGCCGGGCCGGGCTGGCGACGCACACCACTGGCTTGGTGCGAGGGGCAGGAACGGGCCGGGCTGGCGACGCGCACCACTAGCTTGGTGCGAGGGGCAGGAACAGGCCGGGCCGGGCTGGCGACGCGCACCACTGGCTTGGTGCGAGGGGCAGGAACAGGCCGGGCCGGGCTGGCGACGCGCACCACTGGCTTAGTGCGGGGAGCAGGAACGGGCCGGACCGGACTGGCGACACGCACCACTTGCTTCCTTCTGCTGCCTAACCAGCTCCTCTCGCCGTGCCTCTACACTTTCCTTCTCCCTTTTAGCCTCCTGTAGCCTCGTCATCCAACATTTTTTCTTGGGGTTGCCTCTCGGGTCTCCGTCGTCGGCACGGTTGGCGCCGTTTCACCTCTACTGTCCTCGTTTGGTGGGATCTTCTGTCACGTTCATTCATCGACGGGTCAGACCAAGGCGCAGCGTGATATGCGTACATGTTTATTAAATATTAAACACAACGACAAAAAAAACTAAACGTGAAGTCCAACACAACACAACACAACACAACACAACACAACACAACACAACACACCTTAACTGGAACAAGATCCCACAGCCCACTAGTGCCAATAGGCTGCCTAAGTATAGTCCCCAATCAGAGACAACGAGCGACAGCTGCCTCTGATTGGGAACCACACCGGCCAACATAGATCTAGACATACTAGATCTAAACATAGAAAATACAACACAGACAATCACAACAAGGAATATACACACCCTGACTCAACATATAAGCGTCCTCTGAGTCAGGGCGTGACAGTATGAAAGGGTCACAGGAGTAAAATGAAAGGAATCAATCCAGCGTGATTTAAGTGACAAGTGGAATTTGCACCACTCAAATGCAGAAAATAGATAGCTGAAAAAGACAGATCCTCAGGTGGGCTGGGAATGCGCGTTGCTACTGAAACTAATAGAGATAAAAAGTAATGACGTATTTTTGTAGGCACTGTCTCCGTTATGGTTCGTTGGACAAAGCCTATACGGAAATGAATGCCGTTTTAGTAGTTTTTTTTTATAAATTCAGAAAATAAGGTCTTATGATATTATCTCATTGAACAAAACGTATAAGATCTCTTAAGCCTGTTTTAACTTCAGACTTAATTTTCGGCAAACCAGAGGTTACTCATTTCCGGTTTTTAGGACTACAAGCTGGCGAGCTCTATACTCGGGACCTTTAGAGTAAACGTAAGTAAAGTATGACACAGGATATCGAAACCAAAGCTTTCTAGGTTATTGAATGTTAATTAGATATATTGTCTATACTTTATCCAGTGTGCATGGAGTATTTTAAACGCATAATGCCACTTTTTTCCCTTTGATTGTCACAGAACCGCACTAGGTTCTTTATAGATGCAAAACATCTGTACAATCTTACTATTTAGATTATCAGAAGACTTGTATATGGTTTGAAAATGTTTACACAGTTTAAATGTGTATCTTGTAAGCCCCTGTATTCTTTTTTTAATACCTATTCTGTTTTGTACTTCAGAGTCTATACTTTTCTTTTATAAAAAGTAGCAATAATCTTGCATGAATGGAATGAGAAGTGAATTGTTTGGACCCACCTATTAGAGACAACCAGGAAGTAAAAAGAGTGGTGAACCCGCCTGTGTGCAGAGCTGCTGGCATACTGGTTGAGGAAGTGGGTGAGACAACGCACCACAAATACTGTCTGGCAACATGTCTCGACCTAATGGCAAGTACCATGAAGCTCTTCATAATAAACTAGCAATAGATAATAATTATATGGCTGCCTATGTAACTCATTGATGAGAGAGAGGATTGCAGCTTTTAAATGGAATTATGAAAAGCAGAGTGCTCTCTTTACTTTAGTCTCTTTACTTTCTCTTTTGCCATTGTCAAATTCAGTTTATTGTATAACTGACAACTATTATCAAATGAAGGATTGCGTAATACAAAGGTAAATAGATTAAATAATACGTGTCAGAGTCACATTCAGGAAGGTAATGCTGACTTTAACCCAGTCATAAATTATTGTAAGTGTAAAATCATAGTTCCTGGTAAGGACAACTGGGTGAACAAGAGTGAACTGATGAGTCATACACTGAGTGTACAAAACATTAGGAACATGCTCCTTCCATGACAGACTGACCAGGTGAATCCATGTGAAACCTATAATCCTTCACTCAGTGTAGATGAAGGGGAGAAGACAGGTTAAAGAAGGATTTTTAAACCTTAAGACAATTGAGACATGGATTGTGTATGTGTGCCATTCAGAGAGAGGGTGAATGGTCAAAACAAAATATTTAAATGGCTTTTAACTTTTATGGTAGTAGGTGCCAGACCCACTGGTTTGAGTGTGTCAATAACTGCAACGCTGCTGGGTTTTTCACACTCAACAGTTTACTGTGAGTATAAAGAATGGTCCACCACCCAAAGGACGTCCATCCAACTTGACAAAACTGTGGGAAGCATTGGAGTCAACATGGGCCAGCATCCCTGTGGAACGCTTTCAACACCTTGTAGAGTCCATGCCCCGACAAATTGAGCCAGTTCTGAGGGCAAAAGGGGGTGCAACTCAATATTAGAAAGGTGTTCCTATTGTTTTGTAAATCAATGAGTCATACATTTTCTCCTTATTTGTTTGTGTGGAAACCTCACACATTAATTCAGTCTTGTAACTACTGTTGATAGGAGATGTCATAGATGTTGATGCTGTTGTGGCCTTACATAATCTGTTTTAATTGTGGATAGATTACAGATTAGATTAGAAAAGTGTATTAAGTGCAACTCCTCAATATAACAACATTTCATTGTTTGTCCTGAATATATACTGTTTTAACAATGAGAAGGAGATGCCTTCTTGGCAAGGTTTCTCTAACATGTATGTCATTTTAGGTACTGGGCAGAGTAAGAAAGATTGGGACCTATCTGGTAAAAAACTGAAGTCCCTCCCTCAGAGTCTCCTGGAGCAGGCTGAGGAGGCCAGAAGGTTGGACCTCCAGAGGAACAAACTGAGACAGCTCTCTGGGATCTCCAACCTGGTCCACCTGAGAGAGCTCAACCTCTCCAGGAATGAGCTGGTGGACTTTCCCCTGGAGATCAGATCTTTGAAACTTCTGGAGCGGCTCTACATGAACCAGAACAACATCAAGGTTATCCCTGAAGACATCTTCCCTCATCTGGGGAAGCTACATTTCCTCAAACTCAGCACCAACCGTCTGCCCAAACTCCCATTGGACCTGAGTCAATGCCACAGCCTCACCTACCTCAACCTGTCCAATAACTGCCTGAAGGACCTCCAGGCACTGGTGGGGCTACCTAAACTCAAGGAGCTGTTAGTAGAACGGAATAGCCTGACTGAACTTCCAGCCCAGCTGTTCCAGAAAGGGAACTCGGAGCTGACCCTGTTCAAGGCCACGGGGAACCCGCTGAGGACCCCCCCAGAGGAGGTGTGTGACGGAGGGGTGAGGGACATTCAGAGCTACTTCGCCATGATGGAGGAGGAAGGCCCTGACACACACACCACGGCCTGGACAGTCAAGACCATGTTCCTGGGTTCCTCCATGGCTGGGAAGTCCACGCTGTGTCGCAGCCTGAACAAGGGGGTGCCCATGAGGGTAGAGGAGGAGGACAGAACGGAGGGGATAGAGATCAGTGAGATGGAAATGGAGGGGGTCCGGTTCCTATTCTGGGACTTCGCAGGGCAGGAAGAATACTACCTGACACATCATGTCTTCATCACCCCCAGAGCCCTCGTTATCCTCGCTGTTGATTTGGCCAGGTAAACATGTCAGTTGAGGGAGATCACTGTGCAGTTCGTGTTAATTTGTGGGAAACTGACATTTGTAATTTAACATTATAGTCTTTTACATTCTTCTAATATTTTAATCAACAGATAGTTTCGAAGATCATTGATAATGTTTTATTGATAGTACAGTATATTGATACATACAGTCGGAAGTTTGCATACACCAACTCAGTTTTTCACAATTCTTGACATTTAATCCTAGTAAAGATTCCCTGTCTTAGGTCAGTTAGGATCACCACTTTATTTTAAGAATGTGAAATTTCAGAATAATAGTAGAGAGAATGATTTATTTCAGATTGTATTTCTTTCATCACATTCCCAGTGGGTCAGAAGTTTACATACACTCAATTAGTATTCGGTAGCATTGCCTTTAAATTGTTTAACTTGGGTCAAACGTTTCGGGTAGCCTTCCACAAGCTTCCCACAATAATTTGGGTGAATTTAGGCCCATTCCTCCTGACAGAGCTGGTGTAACGGAGTCAGGTTTGTAGGCCTCCTTGCTCGCACACGCTTTTTCAGTTCTGCCCACACATTTTCTATAGGATTGAGGTCAGGGCTTTGTGATGTCCACTCCAATACCTTCACTTTGTTGTCCTTAAGCCATTTTGCCACAACTTTGGAAGTATGCTTGGGGTCATTGTCCATTTGGAAGACCCATTTGCGAACAAGCTTTAACTTCCTGACTGATGTCTTGAGATGTTGCTTCAATATATCAACATCATTTTCCTTCCTCATGATGCCATCTATTTTGTGAAGTGCACCAGTCCCTCCTGCAGCAAAGCACCCCCATAGCATGATGCTGCCACCTCTGTGCTTCACGGTTGGGATGGTGTTCTTTGGCTTGCAAGAGTACCCCCTCTTTCCTCCAAACATAACGATGGTCATTATGGCCAAACAGTTCTATTTTTGTTTCATCAGACCAGAGGACATTTCTCCAAAAAGTACGATCTTTGTCCCTATGTGCAGTTGTAAACCGTAGTCTGTCTTTTTTATGGTGGTTTTGGAGCAGTGGCTTCTTCCTTGCTGACGGCCTTTCAGGTTGTGTCGATATAGGACTCGTTTTACTGTGGATATAGACACTTTTGTACCTGTTTCCTCCAGCATCTTCACAAGGTCCTTTGCTGTTGTTCTGGGATTGATTTGCACTTTTCGCACCAAAGTACGTTCATCTCTAGGAGACAGAATGCGTCTCCTTCCTGAGCGGTATGACGGCTGCGTGGTCCCATGGTGTTTATACTTGCGTACTATTGTTTGTACAGATGAACGTGGTAGCTTCAGGTGTTTGGAAATTGCTCCCAAGGATGAACCAGACTACAATTGTTTTTCTGAGGTCTTGGCTGATTTCTTTTGATTTTCCCATGATGTCAAGGAAAGAGGCACTGAGTTTGAAGGTAGGCCTTGAAATACATCCACAGGTACACCTCATTTTCTGGAATTTTCCAAGCTGTTTAAAGGCACAGTCAGTATGTAAACTTCTGACCCACTGGAATTGTGAGACAGTGAATTATAAGTGAAATCATCTGTCTGTAAACAATTGTTGGAAAAATTACAAGTGTCATGCACAAAGTAGATGTCCTTACCGACTTGCCAAAACTATAGTTTGTTAACAAGAAATTTGTGGAGTGGTTGAAAAACGAGTTTTAATGACTCCAACCTAAGTGTATGTAAACTTCCAACTTCATCTGTATAGTTTGTTGGTTTTACTGACTTGGGCATGACCTTGCCTTACATGTGAAAATGTATCTTTGTAATGTCTCAGCTACAACATGGAAGACCCCCAGTCTTACAAAGAGAAGGTGTGTTTCTGGATCAATAACATCCAGCTTCGCGTCCCTGCCTCTGTGGTCTTACTGGTGGGAACTCACTGTGACCAGTGCCAAGACCAAGACGAGGTGAGGGAGAAGAAGAGACACATTGAGGAGAATGTTCGAGTCATGCTCGAAGAAAGGAAGGAGGTTTTACAACTACAGCAGAAGAACCTGAAGGACAATGCAGACCCCTCTCTGTTTTCTGAACAGATGAGCGAACTTGACCGGCTTATGGAGTATCATTTACAGGTATTGTGTCCTAATTTGAGTTTTGTAAAGAGTGTTTGATCTTTGAAATGGCCTACGGTTTGATCTGTGAGTATATTAATTGGTTTCTAATGTGTTTGCAGGTCCTGGAACTTGTACCTATTGACTGCACTAAGCATGAGGATATTGTCAAGCTCAAGGAGCACATTGTGAGGCATATCTTAACAAAGGATACATTCCCATGTGCTGAAAGGACCCTGCCCAAAAGCTACAAAGAAGTTGAGTTAGCCATTCATGACCTGGTGGGACAAAACCAAATACCTCAACACGGTAAGTTATTTGAAGTAAAAAACGGAAAAATCCTTATTGAAAGTTAAAGGCTCTTGAATTGTAATTTTATATAATTCACTTTCTCAAATTACTGAATTGAAATTAAATCAACTTCAACCCTGTTAATTACATTTTTAATAATACTATTATCAATTCTGACATCTGTCCATGTCAGGACAGTCTGAAACTGTGGTTGTCCTAATATGGACACAATGAGGTATTATAACTCGGTCACATGACTCTAATCAGACATCTCTTTTCCTCAACACCAGGAATAGTTTCTTTTGATGACCTTCTGAGTGACCTCATTCCGCACCTTGAGTTGGGCGAGGAGAACGTCCACTCCATCCTACGTTACCTCCATCGTATCGGCATCATCGTGTGGTATGAGGAGATCCCTGCTCTGAAGGACAGGGTGTTCGTTCAGCCATCTTTCCTCATCTCACTCTTCAAGGTGAGACCTGAGGGTGACAGAGGGAAAACCTTTAAATTAGTGATCAGCGACACCTGGTCCAGGAGAGCTACAGGGGTGTGGAGGCTTTTGCTACAGCCCAGAATTTTAAAAATCTACTGACCACCTAATAATTTCCTGTCCCTGTAGCTCTCCAGGATCAGGTTAGGTGTGTTTTGAGTAGTGAGCACAATTAAGTAGCAAAGAGAATATGCTGTATTCTATTTGAATTACGGTGTTGTCTTTAAAGTCTTCTCCAGTACGGTGTCCATATTAGGACATCATATGTCCATGAAAGTTGCGTCAGAGTCACTCTGACTGCTGTCCTAATATGGACACCGTACTCCTATAACCAACGTCTCTCCTTTCCCCCAACCCAGACCATCGTGAGACACGACCTGGTCAAGCAGCTGGAGGCCATCCCCAGAGACGCGCTGCGGCAAGAGGGCAACCTGTTGGTCCACCGGGGCACGTGGGTGGATGACTTCAGGGAGAAGGGCACCCTGCATAACGCGGCCACACGGATCCTGGTACGCAGAGAACTGAGGCGGCTGGGGCTGGACGATGAAGACCTGGTGGAGGAGGTGGTGGGGAGTAAGACTAAGGAGGGGACCCTACTCAGCCTCCTGCAGCACTTTGAGGTCTGTCTCCCGGCTAAGGTGGGTAGTCCCCTGAACCCGGCAGCCCCAGAGTTCAAACCTGGGGAGAAGCAGTGGAAGTCATCCAACTTGGCCAGGGGTGATACGGACGGAGCTTGTCTCTTCCCCAGCTACCTGCAGGACAATCGAATGGTGGTGCAGATGTGGGGAGAAGACAAGCTGGACGATATAAATGTCTATGTTTACTTTCTACCTGAGGTCCCTCATGGCTTCTTCCACAGGTAGCATTGGAATCTACAGTAGTCTACCATTTCACTGCTCTGATGTTTCATTTTAATTGTCACACATTTTCTAAAATAAATATTTATGTTCTATTTATATTGGTTTTACAAATAAAAGATGTGGTTATTTAGGAAATGTATTTTATTTGTATTTCAGGCTGATCATCAAGACGTGCTCCCTGTACCCGACTCACTGGATAGGGAAGGACCACTGCCTGCTCAGCTCTGGAGACAAACTGGTGCTGATGAGAGAGAACAATAAAGATGGAGATCCATACATACAGATCCGCTGCAAGAGACCTGAGACCAGCGGTACAGTATGCTATTCATCTATTTCATCTGGAGAGGCAAATTAATGAGAATATGGGGTAAATTCAATCAATGTCTGCATAGTAAGAAAAGTGCTTGTGAGGACCTTGGTCTATCTAGCGCCCAGCTGATCACTTTTGGTAAAAAAAAAAAATCCCATACTTGGTGTTCAGAAACATTTCCCAAACCGTCTTTTGCAACACTTTGAAGATGTCTTCAAACATTCTGAAACTTTTGAAGGATGACTGCGCTTCCTGATTTTGCCTTGTTTTAATCCATGCTCATGAAGAAATGGCTGAAGGCAAATAAGAGTTGTCTTGGGGGTGTGGTTTGATGTGGGTGTGCTTTGGGTGTGTCTTTGCCATTCAATCACAATAAACAAGCGCAGTAGTGAGTACAGCTAGGCAAGTTAAGCTAGCTTTGCTATGGAGAGAACACAGTTTTGAAGTTGAGGACTTCTCCCCTCCCGACTGACTCGCCATCTCAAGATAGTCAGCTAATTCAGTTCTATGTGTAGGCTAAAGTCTGCGCTTACCTTGTGTTTAGCCAAGCTGAGGGCCGCTACCTAGCATAGCTTGGTGATAGCTGCAGCTGGCTATCCTATCTAGCTGATATTTCTCTGTCAAATCAGTTATGGCAAGATAGCAAGCGCCAGTGTATGGAATGTGTTTCATAAGACACTCGTTCTACAACGCCTTGCTACGAAAGTAGCTTGTAACTTAGTTTCAACGTTTCATCACATCATGTAAATACATGTTACGTGGAAACGATATCAACTACTGCGAGTTGAATGCCCGCGCACGGTCTTCAGTCAGTTTAGCTGTTCTACAACCCAATATTCTATAACTGGCTAGTTTTGTCTCTCCTTATGTCCACTGTTAGATCATTCCCGGGAGACAAATCCCAGAACTAATATCCCTACAGGTGTTGGCTACATGTGGACATTGCACAAACATCGCCTAGCTTGAGTGTACATACAGTACATCAACAAAAAATCGATGGATGTGTTCGTGTTACAAAGACAAAACAGTTCCTGCTGTAAATATCATATTGATGTTCTTATAAAGACAGTATGCCTACACTTTACCTAACAAATCAATATCTGTTGTGTGTAGAGTACAACTTCAGCTGTGTAACCAGAACTAGAAAGGCATTTCTATTTCTATGGTCTATTTGCCAAAATGTAAGGATTTGGCTGTCTAACACACTGACATGCACAGCTCTCTGGGTGAGGTTCTGTCTTCAAGTTTCCAGAGAGTAATGAAGACCCTTTCATCTGTGTAATGTATTACAGGTTATGAACATGTGCAGTCAGGTGGCAGGAGGGGTGGAGTGCATGACACTCCATCCTGGATATGTCAGAGTTTGCCTCATGGGTCCAGCAGGCAGAGTTCAATAACTACAGGCAGATGTGAGATGCGGGAGGATGGCACTCTTCTCATACTGAGTAGCCTACAGAGTAATATGAGAAGAATGCAATTGCTAAACTCATGTAGATATTCTAAAGAAAGTGTTTTGATAACGTTGAAGTGTAACAGTTCCATGTAGAATAAACCATTCTTCACAATACTGGAGAAGCAGTGTTTTGCTAATATAACAATGTGCAAATATTACACGTCTTTCATCTTTTATTGTCATTCACAGCCGATACAGATTCTGTACCTATCAACATTTTGTTTGGTGGTGCTGGGGCTACCTTGCCAAACATGTCAGCCGTCAGACACTACATGACCAAAAGTATGTGGACACCTGCTCGTCGAACATCTAATTCCAAAGTCATGGGCATTAATATGGAGTTGGTCCCCCCTTTGCTGCTATAATTATCTTCCACTCTTCTGGGAAGACTTTCCACTAGATGTTGGAACATTTCTGCGGGAACTTGCTTCCATTCAGCCACAAGAGCATTAGTGAGGTTGGGCACTGATGTTGGGCGATTAGGCCTGGCTCGCAGAGTGCATTCCAATTCATCCCAAAGGTGTTCGATGGGGTTTAGGTCAGGGCTCTGTGCAGGCCAGTCAAGTTCTTCCACACTGATCTTGACAAACCATTTCTGTATGGACCTCGCTTTGTGCACGGGGGTATTGTTATGCTGAAACAGGACCTTCGCCAAACTGTTGCCACAAAGTTGGAAGCACAGTATCGTCTAGAATACCATTGTATGCTGTAGCGTTACGATTTCCCTTCACTGGAACTAAGGGTCCTAGTCCGAACCATGAAAAACAGCATGACCATTATTCCTCCTCCACCAAACTTTACAGTTGGCACTATGCATAGGGGCAGGTAGCATTCTCCTGGTATCCACCAAATTCAGATTCATCTGTCAGACTGTCAGATGGTGAAGCGTGATTCATCACTCCAGAGAACGCGTTTCCACTGCTCCAGAGTCCAATGGCGGCGAGCTTTACACCACTCCAGCCGACGCTTGGCATTGCGCATGGTGATCTTAGGCTTGTGTGTGGCTCCTTGGCCATAGAAACCCATTTAATGAAGCTCCCGACGAACAGTTCTTGTGCTGACATTGCTTCCAGAGGCAGTTTGGAACTCTGTAGTGAGTGTTGCAACCGAGGATAGATCATTTTTACGGCTACACCCTTCAGCACTCGCCGGTCCCATTCTGTGAGTTTGAATGGCCTACCACTTCGCAGCCGAGCCGTTGTTGCTCCTAGACATTTCCACTTCATAATAACAGAGCTTACAGTTGACTGGGGCAGCTCTAGCAGGGCAGATATTTGACGAACTGACTTGTTGGAAAGGTGACATCCTATGACGGTGACATGTTGAAAGTCACAGAGGTCTTCAGTAAGGCCATTGTACTGCCAATGTTGGTCTATGGAGATTGCATGGCTGTGTGCTCGATTTTATACACCTGTCAGCAACGGGTGTGGCTGAAAGAGCCAAACCCATTCATTTGAAGGGGTGTCCACATACTTTTGTATATATAGTGAACCTTCCTGTATGGTGTTGCCAGCGCCAGTAGCTCATCACAGATACTGGTCATGAAGGAGTCCGACTTACAGATCCGACCCAGCTCCTATCACAGAGAAAGAGAGGGAGAGAGAGAAAGACTTTCACCATATGATCATGGAAGCCAACAGTAAACACACAGTTGAACATAGCCAATCAGAGATTATGATTCACAGCTAATTCACAAGGGACATGTCCCAGCATGGTACTAACTGGTTGACATTACTAACCCTGGCCCAGGAGTAGTCCATTGCGGCACCATGGATGGAGGGCACATCCTTACAACGTACAAGACACAAACACACACAGCACATATCGGTGGTTATTTCCTCCATTATTCTGGAACGAGACTGGTGTCTGACCGTTGCCTCCTTTTCTGGTAGTTTGCTAAATGATTTAGCAGGGATCTTACAGTAGCTAGTCAGTTTAAATAGTTGGATGGTGAAGTCGATGTGCTTGGTGTACATATCCTGGAAAAGTTGACCGATCTTCTAACTATTATCTTCGATAGAAAAACTTAGCTAAATAGATAGAATCTTGAAACCGTGGAGAGCGAAACACCTATCCATTTATGGGTAGATTACCCTGATTAATTATCTATTGATTTCACAGTTTACATATTTATTAATGTCTCTACTGACTCCAGGAGAATCCTTTTTCAAATCATGCAAGAAAAAAACATTTCACTTTATTTGGAATTGCAAACCAGATGAAGTTAAACAAGATTATTTATATAACGAACATGAGTTTGGAGGGTTAAAACGATTAAATATTAAGGCATTAAACCTCTCTCTAAACGGATATATAAAACAACAATTGACACATCAATCCATTAGTTTCAATTTAAATTATTACTGTATATAAAATACTTGCTACAAAACAAATGCTCAATACATGGGGCATTGAACAGTCAGCCTTGTGCAGACTGCCACGAGGAAACAGAATCAATACAGCATATTTTTCTGCATACGGTACTGTCCATCGGTGGCTCGCTTTTGGAGTCAGGTCAAGGAATGGTTCTCTCATAATATCAGGGTTCAGATGGACCTGTAAACTGTATTGCTAGGGGATCTGAAAAAACATGATCAATCAATGGGAAATATCATTATAGTCTTGGGTAAAGTATTTATTTTTAGGGCAACATCGGTAGAAGTGTTACAAATAGGGAGGTTCAGGACCCTCATAAGACATCACAGTAAAATGGAGGGATGTATTGCAAAATGAAAAATGGCATTATACTGGGAAAGATGGGTTAATCTGTGGACATCGGCAGGTTGGAGTTAAGATCAGAATGGCTGGTGGATTGGCCGCTGTGGGTGAAAATCCAACACTTGCAGAAAGAGGAAATTAGGAATTAGGAACACCTTACTAATATTGAGTTGCACCCCTTTTGCCCTCAGAACAGCCTCAATTCGTCGGGGCATGGACTCTACAAGGTGTCAAAAGCGTTCCACGGGGATGCTGGCCCATGTTGACTCCAATGCTTCCCACAGTTGTGTCAAGTTGGCTGGATGTCCTTTGGGTGGTGGACCATTCTTCATACACACGGGAAACTGTTGAGCGTGAAAAACCCAGCAGTGTTGCAGTTCTTGACACACTCAAACCGGTGTGCCTGGCACCTACTACCATACCCCGTTCAAAGGCACTTAAATCTTTTGTCTTGCCCATTCACCCTCTGAATGGCACACATACACAATCCTGTCTCAATTGTCTCAAGGTTTAAAAGTCCTTCTTTAATCTGTCTCCTCTCTTTCATCTACAATGATTGAAGTGGATTTAACAAGTGACATCAATAAGGGATCATAGCTTTCAACTGGATTCACCTAGTCAGTCTAGACATTTAGCTAGCTAGATATTAACAAAACATAGCTACTTACCAACAACATTCCAGTCTCAGTTTTGACGGTTGACTGCCCAAGTAGAAGCTAGTTGGATGTAATCCATATTCTGGACATCTACCCAAGATTGTTGAACAACTTTATGGAAGCCCATTTTCACTAGAATAGCTATTTCCCAAGTTTGTTTTGCGTGACCCGGTGCCCTGGGTGCACAGGGTTTGCTCTATTTTGACAATTCCATTGGGCCTCTTAAGTAGAGGTCTCCACCCGCCCGGGGCACCGAGCCATGCAAAGCGAACTCGCCCAGTCTTTTCTCAAAAAACACATCGCCACAATGTGTTGGTAGGCAAAAGAGGGCATGAATTGTTGACATAATTGTAATCCAAACCAAACCCTCAAGTACAGTAAGTAATGTCGCAGTCACTTACCAAACTCCGTTTTGGATGAGACTTCATAACCAAAATTATCCTATATAATAAATGTTTCTGACTCATATCAATGCCATATAGGCCGTTCTTCAAAAAGAGAAGTTGGTTTTCAAGGGCAGATGACCTTTGAGCTCAAACTATATAGTTCTGCTATGAAAACCAAATATTTAGTCCTAATGAGGAAGAATATTAAAAAGTAGTCACTAATGTGTTGTAAACAACTTCATCTCATTGACATCAGCATATTTCTCTTTTGCCAGCAGAGTTCCGTCGTTCTTGGGATCTCTTCCTGTCGGTGATGTATAAGCTAGTGGTGCTGTCTAGACAATGGCCTGGCCTATCCCAACATGTCCACACCCCCTGTAAGGAGAAAGGTTGCACAGCCTACTTCGTCTGGAGAGACTGGCAGGACCTCACAGAAACAGACATCTATGACCTGTAAGCCAAATGTATCTAATGTAATTGTTACTTGTCTATTTGTCAATGCACAACTGTATTGTAATTATATTATTGCACTTATTTCAAATTATAAATATGTTGTTTCTCTACCAATATACTATTAAAACTGAAGTGTGTGTGTCGAACAGTGTGCAGGAGGAAAAACAACTCTGCCGAAATGGACACACGCGACGGACCGAGTTGCTTTTCCCAAAAGGTACAGTATGTTTTTAATGTTAAAGTAAGCGGGATTACCTACTGTTTACAATAAATGCTTCCCATTCAAATACTGTGTGTGTTTTTTTAGATCCTGTCATCAACAAATCAGAAGGATAATGACCAGAAGCTAGAAAGAGAACTTCATCAGAGGGAGATGTTTTCTTTTTCAGTGACGTCTCCAAGTTGACTATCTTACTATCAAAAACATGTTCCTTATTTGCAACATCAAAATCTTCACTCATTACAGTTTGGGTTTAGGCTTGAGGTCTCATTTATAAATACAAGTGCACAGAGGGAGCAACCATATTCATGTTTCTCTCTCAATATTATGAAAATGTTACTTTTCATATCCTACCACAGGGCTGCGCTCTTGCTCCATAATGAGAAAACAATTATACTGACGTACAGCTACACAAAACTGTTCATTGCAGTCCAGATATCCACTTTCTGATGCCTTACCCTCATACCAAATAAATAATATCAAGCCCCTGACATGACATACTCCTTTTTGTATTTGTAATGTATTTAATTTATTTATTCAATACTTCATTCCAGATGTAGAATGTAATGGGTTACTTGATATCCAATTAATACATTCAGAGTGCTGAACGTTTTCTATGAGGATTGTACAATTCAAGAGTTTGAGGACTGAATTGAAATGGAGTTGACCCCAACCCTGGCTATAATGTTTTTATACTGAAGGAATTCTCTGTATGTTCTATCGTGGGGAAGGGGTGTACCTAACTGAATTACAGTGCCTTCAGAAGGTATTCACGCCCCTTGACTTTTTCCACATGTTGTTCTGTTACAGCCTGAATTTAAAATTGATTACATTTAGATTGTGTGTCACTGGCCTACATACAATATCCCATAATGTCAAAGTGGAAATATGTTTTTGAAATTTTTACAAATTAATTACAAATGAAAAGCAGAAATGTCTTAAGTCAATAGGTATTCAACCCATTCAACCCAAGCCTAAATTAGTTCAGCAGTAAAAATGTGCTTCACATGTTACATAATAAGTTGCATGGACTCACTTTGCGAGCAATAATAGTGTTTAACATGAATTTTGTATGACTACGGAGGTATCCCAATGCCTCGCAAATAAGGGCACCTTATTCCAAAACATGCATCCTGTTTGCAATAAAGCACTAAAGTAAAGCTAAGCACAGGCAAAATCCTAGAGGAAACCCTGATTCAGTCTGCTTTCTAAAAGACACTGGGAGATAAATTCACCTTTTAGCAGTGGTGAGAAAACTACCCAATTGTCATACTTGAGTAAAAGTAAAGATACCTTAATAGAAAATTACTCAAGTAAAAGTGAAAGTCACCCAGTAAAATACTACTTGAGTAAAAGTCTAAAAGTAGTTGGTTTTAAATATACTTAAGTATCAAAAGTAAATGTAATTGCTAAAATATACTTAAGTATCAAAAGTAAAAGTATAAATCATTTCATATTCATTATATTAAGCAAACCAGACAGCACTATTTTCTTGTTTAAAGTTTTTTGACGGTTAGCCAGGGGCACACTCCAACATAATTTACAAACGAAGCATTTGTGTTTGGTGAGTCTGCCAGATCAGAGGAAGTAGGGATGACCAGGGATGTTCTCTTGATGTGTGTGAATTGGACCATGTTCCTGTCCTGCTAAGCATTCTAAATGTAACGAGTGCTTTTGGGTGTCAGGGAAAATGTATGGATAAAAAGTACATTATTTTCTTTAGGAATGTAGTGAAGTAAAAGTTGTCAAAAATATAAATAGTAAAGTAAAGTACAGATACCCAAAAAAAGTACTTAAGTAGTACTTTAAAGTATTTTTACACCACTGCCTTTTAGCAGGACAATAACCTAAAACACAAGGCCAAATATACACCAGTGTTGCTTACCAAGACGACATTGAATGTTCCTGAGTTGCCTAGTGTAATGGGTGATTTTGGACGGAGTCAGGCGCAGGACGGTAAATCACAGAATATATGGTTTATTCAGGAACACAGCGGTAAAACACTCCAGTGCGGGAAATACGGCGCACTGTAGAAAAACAAGGCACACGGGTGAATATCCCGGCGATACAAAATACAAAGAAGCTCCACCGAGCTAGAGTCACCTCCACAATAACTAATCACACACAAAGACAGGGGGGCAGAGGGAACACTTATACAGGTACTAATGAGGAGATATGAACCAGGTGTGTGTAATAAACAAGACAAAACAAATGGAATGATGAGATGAGGAGCGGCAGTGGCTAGAAGACCGGTGACGACAAACGCCGAAGCCTGCCCGAACAAGGAGAGGAGGCAGCTTCGGAGGAAGTCGCGACACCTAGTTACAGCTTTGACTTAAAATCGGCTTGAAAATCTATGGCAAGACTTGAAAATGTCTGTCTAGCAATGATCAACAACTAACTTAACATAGCTTGAATAATTAAAGTGCAAATATTGTACAATCCAAGTGTGCAAAGCTCTAAGGGACATACCCAGAAAGACTCACAGCTGTAACTGCTGCTAAATGTGATTCTAACATGTATTTACTCAGGAGTGTGAATACTTATGTAAATTAGATATTTCTGTATTTCATTTTCAATACATTTGCAAAAATTTCTAAAAACATGTTTTCACTTTGTCATTATGGGGTATTGTGTATAAATGTTTGAGAAAAAAAACGAACAATTAAATCCATTTTGAATTCAGGCTGTAACACAACAAATGTGGAATAAGTCAAGGGGTATGAATACTTTTTGAAGACACTGTATATCACATTTCTATTTTCTTATTAATCTTTCCTTATTTCCCCATTGACCTGCTAAATTCCCATTTCTATCAACCAGTTGCCTCTGACCCACTTGTGTCCAACAGCAAAAGAGAGACAAAGAAAGTGTGAGAGAGAGGGTAGACGAATGAAGGTGAAAACATCTGTGAGGTTGCTAGAAGTTATCAACAGACCAGTGCAGTCAAAAACTTCCTTTTCCTGTGTTATATGTATTTCCACACTATGAGGTTGGAATAATATTGTGAAATTGTGAAAATGATCAGACCACCTGAAATTTCAAGCTGTGTTGGTGGGATGGAGTTTTAGCCTGCCTGGTGACATAACCAGGCGGTATATTTTTTATAGACCAGTAAGAAAGAGAGTTCCAAACCTCTTTGCATATAACAGCTCGTTTTCCGCTCCCCACTCAGACCACTCCCAGTCCTAGTTTAATTATAAATGTTTGTTTCTTTTGACCATTAATGTACTTAATTGTTACCCAGACCTTTTGACCAGTAATGTACTTAATTGTTACCCAGAAATGATTTGATATTGAGATAAAAACATCTGCATTGGACCTTTAATGGGCTTTGTGTGTGTGTGTGTGTGTGTGTGTGTGCGCGCGCACGTGTACGTGTGTAAGAGAGATGTGTGTAGGCAGAGGCGTCATGCCCATAGGGGGCACAGGGGCACGTGCACCCTCAGATTTGTCCTGTTTTTTTAAAAAGCCACTTAGCAATTTTATGAAGTTGGCTTTAGTTAGCCTAAATAGGTTCCCAATCTCCCAACCTCATAACTAGCTAGCAATCAGGTTATCAATCAAGTTATGAGTAGCTAGCTTGTCTTACTATCTTAGCTGGCATGCCTGCTGGCAAGGTTCGTAGACTTCAGAAAAGCAAATCATAACTAAATGTAGCAGAGATTAGGGCTGTTGCGGTGACCGTATTACCGCCACACCGGCGGTCACAAGTCATGAAGGCAGTCAAATTCCACATGTAATTAGGCTTCTCCAAGCTCTGATGCTGCTGCTGGTCATTAGTAGCCTACCAAACTTGCTAACTGCCTGGTACTCAGCACTCTATTGTCCCTCTAATCACTCTGACATCAATGCAAATGTTTTCGAAAATCGAATCAAACACTTCATGAGAGGACATGAGCTCATGTTGCGCAACATTTCACATTTACATTTTTGTCATTTAGCAGACGCTCTTATCCAGAGCGACTTACAGTTAGCGCATACATTATTTTATCAAACCCACAACCCTGGCGTTGCAAACGCCATGCTCTACCAACTGAGCTACATCCCCTGCCGGCCATTCCCTCCCCTACCCTGGACGACGCTGGGCCAATTGTGCGCCGCCCCATGGGTCTCCCGGTCGCGGCCGGCTACGATAGAGCCTGGATTCAAACCAGGATCTCTAGTGGCACAGCTAGCACTGCGATGCAGTGCCTTAGACCACTGCGCCACTCGGGAGACTGGCGCAGTGCATAGGCTATGCAATTGTGTGAGAAAACAGAGTGGTGGCCGCTAATAACAAGATGAGGACCCCATCAGCTTTCTATAGGCTAGGCCAACTATATTTATTTCTCAACTATGCTAATATTGAGCACATTGCTTATATTTACAACAGGAGTATAGCCTACTTGACTGGCATGAAAATAAACCACGGGGAAAAGCGTCCTCCATTCGCTATTTCAGTGCATAGATGACATATGTTTTCCCGCTGCCCCTGTTTCGATACAGGTGCATGATAATGGTCCATTCTAAATCAAAACAAATTTCACACATACTGTATATTATTTGGTATATGTGTGACAAGTACTGAGCATATGAAGAGGCAGGCATCAACAATTTAAAGGTTTGCTTAACACTGAGCAAGAGAACAACCAACGCACCTGTCTACTCAGCATGTCTCG
Source organism: Coregonus lavaretus (assembly GCF_964263955.1). Classification (NCBI taxonomy): domain Eukaryota; kingdom Metazoa; phylum Chordata; class Actinopteri; order Salmoniformes; family Salmonidae; genus Coregonus; species Coregonus lavaretus. Next base: position 3,309,961 of record NC_140024.1, on the reverse strand, counting down.
GAACACATCATTGACGAAGGACTGGAACACGGAAGGTGCGTTGGCGAGGTCGTAAGGCATAACGCAGTATTCATAGTGGCCTGAGGTAGTGCTGAATGCCGTCTTCCACTCGTCTCCTTCCTGGATTTGGATCAGGTTGTAGGCAATCCTCAGGTCCAACTTGGTAAAGTACTGGGCCCCTCTCAGCTGCTCGATGGCCGACGGAACCAGAGGGAGGGGGTACCGGTACTTGGTGGTGACTGCGTTCAGCCCCCGGTAGTCAATGCATGGCCTCAGTCCTTTTTGGCCACGAAGAAGAAGCTGGTGGAGACAGGAGAGGTAGAGCATCTGATGAACCCGTTTCAGGGTCTCCGCCACATACTTCTCCATGGCCTCAGTCTCCGCTATGGAAAGGGAGTAAATGCAACTCTTGGGGGGTGTTGTCCCTCCAGCAGGTCAATGGCACAGTCCCAGGGCCTGTGAGGAGGGAGACACTTAGCCTTGGAGGCAGAGAAGACATCGGAGAGATCTGCATACTCACGTGGAATGTTGGGCTGGAGGGCGGACTCCGGACTCTCCACTGACCTGGAACAACAAACCACCGGCAGGCAGGTCCTCCGGCAGGAGGGGGACCAGGCTGTGATCCTCTTGGTGATCCAATTGATGGTGGGGTTGTGTAGTCTGAGCCAGGGCAATCTCAAGACGATCCGGTGAAGGGGTGACTTGACGTGACGCACTGAGGATCCGAAGAGGCAGGAATCAACAATGTAAAGGTTTACTTAACACTGAGCAAGAGAACAACAAAGAGCGAGTATTCGACAAGACACTAACAATCACACACAACACAACACTGAACAGTCCAGGGCTATATAGGGGTGGTGATGAGATGATGAGGTGCAGGTGCGCTGGAGGTGATTAGGGTGTGTTGGGTTTCCATTCCGGTGTTGCCGAGGTGGTGCGCTCAGACCGGTGGCTCAGTAGACCGGCGAATCAGAGCGCCGGAGGGGAGCAACGGGAGGAGACGTGACAATATGTAATGACAAGATTAAATCAAGAATAGTCTGATGGGTGACAATATTAGCCTATCACATGTGAATTATATATTATCACTTGTGAATGATGCCCAGAATAAGAAACAATGCCTTTCTTTTGCGACTTTTTCAAATCATTGTCGCACACCTCATGTAGCCTAGCCCATAGGCCTATATGTTTTGATAAGGTTTGTATCAGAACTAAAGTGGCCAAATAACTTCTTAAAATTAAGCACATTAATCTGCTTTACAAGGGGTGTAGAGCCTACCTGGCATATCTAAGCAGCATGTGAGTTTCAAGTTTGGGGAAGATAATTTTCACCATAAAAATGCACCTTTATAATAAAAGCATTACATGCATAATTGCATTTGTGGTCACTTTTGATAATGGTATTTTCTGCTGAATGGAACATTTGCGCTTATAGCCTACTACCATGTGTGCATTGCTGCGCTTATAATGTGAAGAAAGCTAAACGTTCTGATCTGTTGCGTCAGCCACATTGCATTAAAAAGGTTTTTTGATGCTAGTGGTTGCATTAATTTGGGATCTATCGCATCCAACAACTGTCCCAGACTATATTTGGAATATTTATTTATTGCACAGAATAGAATAGGTTGACTTTTGTACTATGGGGGATAGTAGATTGACATAGGCTAGTGCTTTTTCTGAATTGGATAAGGACGCGCGCAGTTGCGTCACCAATATGACTGTCTTCACTTATAGCCTGTGAGAAAGTCCCGATCACGTGAAGGTCACAATGCAGCACTCCGGGCCGCAAAAGGCATGGATTATTTTAGGGTGCATTATGGCCACAAAGGGGATGCCGCTGTGAAATTCGAGGCATTATCAAGTGCTTGTCAAATGGTGAATGAGAGACTATTGGAGTGTGTAAAGCCTGCGCAAAAAACAAAGCAGAGCTCATGCCTTTCAAGCAACTTTTTTCAAATCATCATTAGATTCTCATCATGCAGCCTCACAATGTATTAAAAATCAAAACAATTAGCCCCACGTTTTTAGAACAACTAAAATTCCATTAATAACTCTACATTAAGCATATAGGAGTACCTCTTTTTTTGTTAACCTCTCAACACAGAATGTGCGCACTCCCTCAAAATATATTTTTATTTTATTCAGCTTTGTTCAATTGTATTCTTCATACTATAAAATAATATAAAATAATGCCACGGAATTATAAGCAAATCTTGTCTGCTAAATTAACTAGCGTAGCCCAAAGCCATTTGGCATAGCCACATCAGGACCTAACATAAGGACAACTCAGAGTATGCTATTATTTTCTTCTGAAATAGACTACATTTTCTTCATATCATGCTTCTTTAGACCTGTCTAACATAAATAATGGATTTATTGTGAAGGTGTAGGCTATATTACATGGATTTATTAAACTTTTTAAAATGGCTTGGAGATGCTAAATGTGTTTATGTTAATTAACGGTCAATTACCGTGAGACCAGCAGTTATTTGCTTGACAATCACCGGCTGACTAAATTTCCTGACCACGACAGCCCTAGCAGAGATGCATATTTATTTTCTTTAAAAATAAGAACCTCCAGTCAGGAGGATGCAGACAGCTCCAGAGGTATGCTTAGATATGCAGAAACATATAAATATTTTTTACATAGAATTAAGCATAATGATTATGGCTCTAGATTGTAGAAAAAATCTGGTTCATGTGTTTGAAAAATGCAAAATTCTCCAACTTACGGGGGGGCCTAACCTTTCAGCCATCCACACTTACTTTGTGCCCCCTTATATTTTTGGGGTGCTCGACACCCCTGTGTGTAGGGGTGAACGAATACAGGCAGGGAACTACCACTAAAGTGGGACACCTCTTTTTCATGACTTAAAACTAAGGGGTCTTAGCCAGATGAATCTAACACTAAGGAAGTCTCGAGGTTTTGCTTGCCGGAGGTAGAGTATCTCATGATAAGCTGTAGACCACACTATTTACCATATTTTCCGTAGCTGTCTATCTACCACCACAAACCGATGCTGGAACTAAGATTGCACTCAATGAGCTGTATAAGGTCATAAGTAAACAGGAAAACGCTCATCCAGAGGCAGCGCTCCTAGTGGCCGGGGACTTTAATGCAGGGAAACTTACATCCGTTCTACCTAATTTCTACCAGCATGTTAAATGTGCAACCAGAGGGAAAAAACTCTAGACCACATTTACTCCACACACAGAGACGCATAAAAAGCTCTCCCTCGCCCTCCATTTGGCAAATCTGACCATAACTCTATCCTCCTGATTCCTGCTTATAAGCAAAAACTAAAGCAGGAAGCACCAGTGACTCGGTTAATAAAAAAAAGTGGTCAGATGACGCAGATGCTAAGCTACAGCACTGTTTTGCTAGCACAGACTGGAATATGTTCCGGGATTCTTCAGATAGCATTGAGGAGTACACCATATCAGTCACTGGCTTCATCAATAAGTGCATCAATGACGTCGTCCCCACAGTGACCGTACGTACATACCCCAACCAGAAGTCATGGATTACAGGCAACATCCGCACTGAGCTAAAGGGTAGAGCTGCCGCTTTCAAGGAGCGGGACTCTAACCCGGACACTTATAAGAAATCCCGCTGTGCCCTCCGACGAACCATCAAACAGGCAAAGAGTCAATACAGGACTAAGATTGAATCGTACTACACCGTCTCTGACGCTCGTCGGATGTGGCAGGGCTTGAAAACTATTACAGACTACAAAGGGAAGCACAGCCGCGAGCTGCCAATTGACATAAGCCTAGCAGATGAGCTAAATCACTTCTATGCTCGCTTCGAGGCAAGCAACACTGAGGCATGCATGAGAGCATCAGCTGTTCCGGATGACAATGTGATCACGCTCTCCGTAGCCGATGTGAGTAAGACTTTTAAGCAGGTCAACATTCACAAGGCCGCAGGGCCAGACAGATTACCAGGACGTGTACTCTGAGTATGCGCTGACCAACTGGCAAGTGTCTTCACTGACATTTTCAACATGTCCCTGACTGAGTCTGTAATACCAACATGTTTCAAGCAGACCACCATAGTCCCTGTGCCCAAGGACACTAAGATAACCTGCCTAAATGACTACCGACCCGTAGCACTCACGTCTGTAGCCATGAAGTGCTTTGAAAGACTGGTCATGGCTCACATCAACACCATTATCCCAGAAACCCTAGACCCACTCCAATTTGCATGCCACCCCAACAGATCCACAGATGATGCAATCTCTATTGCACTCCACACTAGCCTTTCCCACCTGGACAAGAGGAACACATACGTGAGAATGCTATTCATTGACTACAGCTCAGTGTTCAACACCATAGTGCCCTCAAAGCTCATCACTAAGCTAAGGATCTTGGGACTAAACACCTCCCTCTGCAACTGGATCCTGGACTTCCTGACGGGCCGCCCCCAGGTGGTAAGGGTAGGTAACAACACATCTGCCACACTGATCCTCAACACGGGGACCCCTCAGGTGTGCGTGCTCAGTCCCCTCCTGTACTCCCTGTTCACCCATGACTGCATGGCCAGGCACGGCTCCAACACCATTATTAAGTTTGACGACGACACAACAGTGGTAGGCCTGATCACCGACAACAATGAGATAAGGAGCCACCCCTTTAGGGAGGAGGTTGGAGACCTGGCCGTGTGGTGCCAGGATAACAACCTCTCCCTCAACGTGATCAAGACAAAGGAGATGATTGTGGACTACAGGAAAAAAAAGAGGACTAAGCACGCCCCCATTCTCATCGACGGGGCTGTAGTGGAACAGGTTGAAAGCTTCAAGTTCACATCACCAACAAACTATCATGGTCCAAACACAACAAGACAGTCGTGAAGAGGTCACGACAAAGCTTATTGCCCCTCAGGAGACTGAAAAGATTTGGCATGGGTCCCCAGATCAGGCGGTGTCGGAGGAAGGCCCTCAAAATTGTCAAAGACTCCAGCCACCCTAGTCATAGACTGTTCTCTCTGCTACCGCACGGCAAGCGGTACCGGAGCGTCAAGTCTAGGTCCAAAAGGCTTCTCAACAGCTTCTACCCCCAAGCCATAAGACTCCTGAACAGCTAATCATGGCTACCCAGACTATTTGCACTGCCCCCCCACCCCACCCCATCCCCCTCTTTTACGCTGCTGCTACTCTGTTTATTATTTATGCATAGTCAATTTAACTCTACCCACATGTACATATTACCTCAATTACCTCGACTAGGCGGTGCCCCCGCACATTGACTCTGTACCGGTACCCCCCTGTATATAGCCTTGCTACTGTTATTTTACTTTACTGCTGCTCTTTAGTTATTTGCTTTTAAAAAAATTACTTAACACTTTTTTCTTTAAAAAAAACTGCATTGTTGGTTAAGGGCTTGTAAGTAAGCATTTCACTGTAATGTCTACACCTGTTGTATTCGGCGCATGTGGCAAATACAATTTGATTTGATTTGATTTATTAACTACCATTGACCACAATCCCAAGTGATTCATGCAGGTGTTGAACACAAACATATTAGCTTTGGTCCACAGTATCACTCCTTGTACCTACTCTAAGGTCAGATACTGCATACAAGACTTGTTTTAATCTACTATCACATTTACATTTGTATATCCTTTGGGGGGAGGGGAAGGTCATGGTAGGTGGCTGCAGAACAAGCCAAATGCAGAGCCAGTGGATGGTAGGGAGGATGGGGGGAAGGTTACTCATACAGCGTAGACACTCGATAGAAAACTTCCCAAAATGCTACATCACAGTCCAATAATGTGTTTACATGTGTATGTTTGCTGTACCTGTGTTTTGGCCATGCCTCTCTCTGTGTATGTGTGTCTGTTTGCCATGTGTGTGTGCACGCTCTGGGTTTTAGGGTGAAGACATGCCGTTGTCTTCTGACTCTAAACTCTGCCATGGATCTGTTATCGTTGGCTGCTCTTTCTCTTTTACACAGATTTCTGTGTGCCCTATATAGTATCCCAGTTTAAAATTAGGTCTGTCTCCACTGTGTAGGAGTGCAAGGACAGTGACATGCAGATTGCTACTGTAAAACTCCTGGGGTGACAGTGTCAATCCTGTGCAATGTCTTATCGCATACACTATTACAGATAGAAGTGAGCATTGCACTGGCACATACCAGTTTTCATACACAGAAATGGACCCAGTTCCCTTTCAGTCAGTGAACTTCAGAACAACATTCTATGGGGAGTCACACTCTCGCGACTTCAGTTGAAGGAACTAAAATCACGCCTGACAAGGCCAATGAAATCCAGGCCTCCCTGGAAGCCCAGCCTTTCACAGGTGATAAGTGTGAGGCTCAGATCCATTCCTTCAATTATACCGCACTTCACCTCGGTGTGAACAGGAACGATTCACACTTCTAAAACAAGTTGAACACGAGACTGTCTTACGTTGCACTAAACTGTACCTTAGTGGTAGAGCGTGCTCACTCCCTGGACATTGTGTGCTGAAGTATGCATGAATCTCATAAGTTTCCTAATCACAGACAATTATTTATTCTTCGGATTGCTTGGCTTGGCCATAGCAATAAGTAAGATGCTAACGCGACAGAAAGATACTCACGTTTGTTGTCTTGTATGTCTCGGCTCGGTGCATGCATGCTCAGACTGCCCTCACTCAAATCAGTTTGTGTGCGGGACTAGGGGACGGCTGGCACTGTTACCCTAATAGTCCGCGGCGCAGGTTCTCTTGACAGTCGTGTAGCATTCTTTAGGGGGCGTTTTATATAATGACTTACTCTCCCGGGTGTCCTTACCTCGGCTGAGTCTGAGTTGTGGGACGTGGAGATGGATTGGGTCGTTGGTCGGGTCAAATGTCTCCTTGCTCCTGTGCACTCTGTCGCCGGTTACTGGAGGCTGCTTGTAGAGAGAGGGTGACTAGGTTCTGTGGGTATCCCCTTGCCGACTGTGTCTGCCTTGGTTAAGCAACGCTTGCCTCTCTTCCCAGACTTATCGATACAGACTTATCAATGATCCGGTCCTACATAGACTTTCGAGACCAGGCTAGCTAACAAGCGCTGCATAGCGTGCTAGCCAGGTTAGCTAACTCGGTTCACGGAGATCTTTCGCCTGTTGTCGGGGTCCCGTGGCAACTCCCACTGTGCAGAGTTCTGTTGTCCCAGGCACACGGGCAGGTTTGGCACCCTCGGTAAGAGATTTGGGATCTGTGGGCTTGGCCGCTGAGAGATCCAATCTGACGGCTAGAGGTTTACCGCCGAACGTGATTGCTGCTATTCAGTCCGCAATGCTTTTGGATGCTCTGTGTGAGGCCCCCTTTGGATCCACTGGAGGCTGTGGATCTAAAGATCCTCTCCTACAGGACCACCCTGCTCGTGGCTTTGGCTTTGGCTTTGACTAAACGCGTTGGGATCTCCATGCGTTATCCATACACCCTTCCTGTACCCAGTTCGCCCCTGGCGACACTTAAGGTGACGTTGCTTTTTGTCCGTTTTGCTAATCCAGCTGTCTAGGCAGTGTTTCTCTCACTGGATTGTGGAGGCTATCTCCCTGGCGTATAGCAGCAGGGGGCAAGGGTTACCCAGCGGTGTACCCACTCCACCATTTACATTGTAGTCATTTAGCAGAAGCTCCTATCCAAAGCGATTTACAGGAGCAATTAGGGTTAAGTGCCTTGATCAAGAGCACATTGACAGATCTTTCACCTAGTCGGCTCAGGGATTAGAACCAGCAACCTTTCGGTTACTGGTCCAACACTCTTAACCGTAGGCTACCTGCCGACAGATGTCTGGCAGCATCCTGGGTTGACTGTTGGGGATATTTGTGCTGCGGCGAGTTGGGCATCACCACACACTTATCGCTTGGAAGTCACTGCTCCCAGTGTAGCCCACAGTGTGCTACAGCTGGGAAAGGTGAAGATCACTAGGCAGCGCGCTATGTGCGCAATACCCAGACTGCTGCATTTTGCGGGGTCAGGTCTGGGTGGTCTGCCATGGGCCATTTCATTTAGTATGCGTTGGGGTCGGCTTGGGGCGGGATTCCATTTCCCCATAGTATGTTGTACCAAAGTTGACTGACTGAAAGGAAATGTAAACGTTATGACTATAAGTACTGTTGCCTGATGGCCCTGCACTCAGTGAAGAGCGGTATTATATTGAAGGAATGAATCCCAGCCTCATGCTTATCACCTGTGGAAGGTGGGCTTCCAGTGTGGCGCAGATTTCATTGGCCTTGTCAGGTGTGATTTTAGTTCCTTCAACAGAAGTCGCAAGAGTTAGACTCCCCATAGTATATTTTAACTCCTTCAGGGATCAGTAGTAATAGTCATAACGTTACGTTTTCCTAATGGCTATGCGGATTGAAGATATTGCTTGTCCCTTGTGACTAGTGTGTGTGGTGTGTGTGTGTGTTTGTGTGTCTGTGAGTCTGTGTGTGTGTGAGCCAGCACTTCATCTTGCATTCCTAGTTTTAATTGTTTATTTACGTGGCTGTTAGCTGCCCAGTCAAACTCATTTTATCAGCAGTTTAAAGGGAGTTGGCTAGAGAACAACAATGCTGGTGGGGATCCTTAAGCTTACCACAAGCTCTACTGAGACGCAAGATTCGGAGCATAGCACAGTGTTGCGATGTCATTTTTCGTCACAAAAGGGGTGGCTCCTTATAATACACTCTGGCATTCAACATACTTTTTTACTACCTGAAAAGACATGCCGTATCATTCCTTCCGCAGCCGTGGGGGCAATGTTGTCGCTTGGTTCCTTGATATGATCTATATAATTAGCATTGATAACCAAATATAATCTCAGTGACTGTTCAAACAGTAAACCAAGATTCCACCCAAAAAGCTATTTTGTTTAGAAGTAATAACTAGTGATTACAGGCTATTGTGAAATGGTAGAACCTGTTGAAGCCAACTAGCTAGCCATGTGTTTTTTTCTCTGTGACTAAAAGATGATGACGTTCTATTTTTTAGCTGATATGGGAATGAATACACAAGCAGAAAACCAACTGGGAGAATGTTTTAGGTTGCACCGTCAAGTGTAAAAATATTAGCCAGGGCTTATTTTTGTATTATAAATCTGATTATGTCACATGGATATGTGGGAAGCTAAAAAGGCTAGCTAGCGTGCTATGTTTTTAGTCAGGCTAAAACCAGCTAGCCAGGCTGCCAGCTAGCTACTACCATAGACATTAAAACCAGTGATAGCGCTGACATCATCCACATATTGATATGGAAAACTCCCGATGCTACATGAAGCCGGAATTATTTGAATTTGAAGCGTGCCATATAGCTGAATAGGGCTGAATGGCACAATATTTTGTTGGTCACAGATACCTTTTTTTTTAAAGGTAGGGGCGTGGATCAGAAAACCAGTCAGTATCTGGTGTGACCACCATTTGCCTAATGAAGCGTGACACATCAGGCTGTTGATTGTGACCTGTGGAATGTTGTCCCACTCCTCTTCAATGGCTGTGCGAAGTTGTTGGATATTGTCAGGAACTGAAACACGCTTTCCTACATGTCAATCCAGAGCATCCCAAACATCAATGAGTATGCAGGCCATGGAAGAATAGGGACATTGTCAGCTTCCAGGAACTGTGTACAGATCCTTGCAATATGGGGCCATGCATTATCATGCTGAAACATCAGGTGATGTATGGCACAACAACGGGATCTCGTCACGGTATCTCTGTGCATTCAAAGTGCCATCGATAAAATGCAATTGTGTTCGTTGTCCGTAGCTTATGCCTGCCCTACCATAACCCCACCGCCACTATGGGGCACTCTGTTCACACCGTTGACATCAGCAAACCGCTCGCCCACCCAACACCATTTGCCCGGTACAGTTGAAACAGGATTCATGCGTGAGACGGTTTCTGACAGTTTGTGAATAAAGTATTTTATTGTGCAAACCCACAGTTTCATCAGCTGTCCGGATGGCTGGTCTCAGTCGATCCCGCAGGTGAGGAAGCCGGATGTGGAGGTCCTGGGCTGGTGTGGTTACACGTGGTCTGCGGTTGTGAGGCCGGTTGGACGTACTGCCAAATTCTCTGAAACGACATTGGAGGCGGCTTATGGTAGAGATATTGACATTAAATTCTCTGGCAACAGCTCTGGTGGACATTCCTGCAGTCAGCATGCCAATTGCATGCTCCTTCAAAACTTGAAACATCTGTGGCATTGTGTTTGTTGTGTGACAAAACCACACATTTTAGAGTGGCTTTTTATTGTCCCCAACACAAGATGCACCTGTGTAATGATCATACTGTTTAATCAGCTTCTTGATATGCCACACCTGTCAGGTGGATGGATTATCTTGGCAAAGGAGAAATGCTCACTAACAGGATGTAAACAAATTTGTGCTCAACATTTGAGAGAAACAAGCTTTTTGTGTGTATGGAACATTTCGGGGATCTTTTATTTCAGCTCATGAAACATGAGACCAATGCTTTACATGTTGCGTTCATATTTTTGTTCAGTGTACATAGATTTTCAAGGGCAGATCAGGTCTTTTGGGACCGCTAGGATGCTACGCAGTAGCCTGACCAGCAGAGCTCATGTCTTCACGCTCCTGACTGGACACTGGGGGCTGGTTAACACTAGCAAGGGAAGGCGACTCTTCTTTGTTTTTACCAAATGGAAATAAAAAATAAAAAACGTTACTATCGTCCACTTGTGAATGGAAGTTTGACCGTCGAGGATATCATGTTACCAAAAGGTGTCTGCTGCTCCAAAAATCCCACTCCACACAGACGCACGCACAGATGTAGATCAATGAAGTGAAGCTTGTAGTAACCCTTAGGTAACTCTATTTGTCATATAAAAATGACATTTTATCCACATATATCAAAGTTGCAACTTATTACGTCATTTACAGTAACTGGTGTTTTAACCCCTCTTCTCACACCTTTGGATAGAACTTTGAATAATAGTAGAATGTTGATTTGTGAAACAGTGTTCTGTATATTATGAGTGCATGGGAGGATCTTAGTGGTTGATCCGACCAATGATTGCGCTCAGATTCCCCCTCCTGGTTGTCATGGTGAGAAAGACTCCCCTGCACCCTTGCTGCGGTCTGGAGTCTCCCTTTTCTCTCTTTTTTCTCTTTTCTATCTTTCTACCTCTTACTCTCTACTTCCCCACTCCTAATGGCACTCAATATCTCTTCCCAACTGTAATGTAACTAAACCACCTCAAATCAAATTTGACATTTTGTCCATTGATCAGACCTATTCTGATACAGCCAAGCCATGATAACATTGGAGGGGAAATGGTGCCCCAACAGAATGGTGGCACAACAAACCAGGCATGATGATTCAACATCAATGCCAGTTAGTGAACTCAACAAAGCATTTCCTAGAGCAGTCAATTATTCAACGGCTTCCCACTGAAAGCACAACAGAATAGAAAACACCTAACAGGTCCCAGTTTGTTCTGAGGTAGACAAACCTATACACCAACCGTGGTGTTGGGGGGCTTTACAGTGCTCCCTGTATCCCAGGACCCATTCACCCGAACTGGGTTGTATGATGGGTGACATCCCCTGGTCTGCTGGATAAGTGGAGTAAGTGCGAAGGGGGAAGGGTGGTTGGTGGTGGGGGGTTGGCTTGGATGGATTTCACTTTTTCACTGCCACGTTTTACATCCCATTTCAGTGTATAGGCTGCTGGTTGCCATGGTGATGATGGTCATTAATTTAGAAGAAGTCGGTCCAAACTGTTTATGGAATGGGTGACTTGGGGTGGGTGGATCACATCTTTGAAAGGAAGAAAAACACATACAGTTGAAGTCGGATGTTTACATACACCTTAGCCAAATACATTTAAACTTTTTTCACAATTCCTGACATTTAGTCCTAATAAAAATGCCCTGTCTTAGATCAGTTAGGATCACCACTTTATTTTAAGAATGTGAAATGTCAGAATAATAGTAGAGAGAATGATTTATTTCAGCTTTTATTTATTTCATCACATTCCCCGTGGGTCAGAAATTTACATACACTCAATTAGTATTTGGTAGCATTGCCTTTAAATTGTTTAACTTGGATCAAACATTTCGGGTAGCTTTCCACAAGCTTCGCACAATAAGTTGGGTGAATTTTGGCCCATTCCTCCTGACAGAGCTGGTGTAACTGAGTCAGGTTTGTAGGCTTCCTTGCTTGCACACGCTTTTTCAGTTCTGCCCACAAATGTTCTATAGGATTGAGGTCAGGGCTTTGTGATGGCCACTCCAATACCTTGACTTTGTTGTCCTTAAGCCATTTTGCCACAACTTTGGAAGTATGCTTGGGGTCATTGTCCATTTGGAAGACCCATTTGCGACCAAGCTTTAACTTCCTGACTGATGTCTTGAGATGTTGCTTCAATATATAATTTTCCTTCCTCATGATGCCATCTATTTTGTGAAGTGCACCAGTCCCTCCTGCAGCAAAGCACCCCCACAGCATGTAGGGGATATTTGACCAAGAAGGAGAGTGATGGAGTGCTGCATCAGATGACCTGGCCTCCACAATCACCCGAACTCAACCCAATTGAGATGGTTTGGGATGAGTTGGACCGCAGAGTGAAGGAAAAGCAGCCAACAGGTGCTCAGCATATGTGGGACCTCCTTCAAGACTGTTGGAAAAGCAATCCAGGCGAAGCTGGTTGAGAGAATGCCAAGGGTGTGTCACACCCTGATCTGTTTCACCTGTCTTTGTGATTGTCTCCACCCGCCTCCAGGTGTCGCCCATCTTCCCCATTATCCCCAGGGTATTTATACCTGTGTTCTCTATTTGTCTGTTGCCAGTTCATTTTGTTTCGTCAAGCCTACCAGCGGTTTTCCCCTTGCTCCAGTCTTTCTCAAGTTCCTGTTTTCGAGTTTTCCCGGTGTTGACCATTCTGCCTGCCCTGACCCTGAGACTGCCTGCTGTTCTGTCCATGTCACACCACCCTGGATTATTGACCCCTGACTGCCCTGACCCTGAGACTCCCTGCCATTCTGTAGCTTTTGGACTCTGATCTGGATTACTGACCTCTGCCCGCCCTTGACATGTCTTTTGCCTGCCCCTTGTTTTTGTAATAAACCTTTGTTACTTCAACACTGTCTGCATCTGGGTCTTCTCCTGAAACGTGATAGAGTGTGCAAAGCTGTCATCAAGACAAAGGGTGGCTACTTTGAAGAATCTAAAATCTAAAATATATTTTGATTTGTTTAACACTTTTTTGGTTACTACATGATTCCATATGTGTTATTTCATAGTTTTGATGTATTCACTATTATTCTACATTATAAAAAATAGTCAAAATAAAGAAAAACCCTTGAATGAGTAGGTGTGTCCAAACTTTTGACTGGTACTGAACATTCACATTTACATCTATTACATGTTGGAAATGTTCAAAATAGACATATACAGTACTATATACATTCACATTTACATGTTGGCTACTGTAGGTTACTGTACATGTCAGTCATACTGTGAAAATACTGAATATGGACATAATGCATACACTATGACATCAGTTAGGCATAAGTAGTCTTACAGCTAGTCCCACTGTAATGTAACAACGTTATCTAGTCCACTCTACATCACTATGTAATAGTATGCTTGATCCGCTAAATGTGGTCGGAGGCGCCGTATGGATGGTGTGATGCAATTGCCAACACAATTGCGGAGCCTCCGGAAGGCACCCAGAGGCCAAATTGAGCTCCATACTACATCACCGTGCGCCTCTCAAATGTTGTAACAATTCTGAGGTCTCAGTATAGCTCTGCAATGACATGATTGGTTGACGGTAGGTGGGGGCGGGAGGTCCCCTAAAAACACAAACTCTCTTCCATGACAACAGCTCTGCACTGCTCCATGAAGCGCAAGAAGTATGAATGCCCTGACTTCTGCAGAGGCCGTATCACCATACATGCTGCACAGCCAATGCAGACGGCGGAATGACCATGCAGCGCCTTTAAGAACTGCTACCAGTCGTTAACTGGCGCTACTGTGTCGTATAGGTGGCTACTGTAAAAGACACCTATGCCTGACAGGAGGTATCCGTTACCGCGTCCGCCAACTTGAACATTATACCGGTTGTCAGGTGCACGTTCCTTTATCGAAGTCTCTCTCTCTCTCTCTCTCTCTCTCTCTCTCTCTCTCTCTCTCTCTCTCTCTCTCTCTCTCGCTCTCTCTCTCGCTCTCTCGCTCTCTCTCTCTCTCCAGTGTCTCGCTCTCTTTCGCTTTAGGTGCCTACCTTTCCTCATCAGCTTGCCAAGCGCGAGAGCTGTGCGTAAAAGCAGCGCTGGGTGTCTGTCGCCGCGTATTGAATTACATCACGCTTCAGAGTTCCTCTCCGGGAGTCCCTTCACCCTCCTCCTCCTCGTCGCCACCTCCGTCAACGTCCACAGAGCAACGCCGACTTTGAGAGGAAGTTTCCCCGCCAGTATTGGCGTCGGCGGAGGCGAAACGGAATAAAACATTGTTCCTAAAAAAAGGACCGGGTAAAACCTTCAAGGTAAGACTCGTTTGTTTGTTTACTTTTTTTTAAAGTTTAGCCTCTCTCTTTTGTTAAACTCGAGCACGCGATGTTTGTTGCAGTGGACAGGTGTTCTCGGGTTATTCGTAGCGGGTATGGATAAGAAGCCCAACAGGCATCAACAGGGCCGGCTGGTTGGGATAATGGAGATTGGCTAATGGAGAAGTAACGGGGTAGGCAATAGGCATTTGTCATCTTGACATAGCCTAGTTTTTGCATGTTAAATGTTAACCATTTCGAGTTAATTAGGCAACGGGAATACACTGTTTATGCAGAGGTTGATTCTGAGAGAGGGTGCACTTGCACCATACTTTCAGTCGTAAGTCCTATTCACAATTAATTATCTCCCTGTATGTAACTTTGACAGTGATACACACAGACACACACACACACACACACACACACACACACACACACACACACACACACACACACACACACACAGTTGCGTGTATTCATGGATGCCAAGGGAAGCCAGGCTTCCCAAAACAATTGACCAAGAAAAAATAAAAATACATAAAATAATGTATATTTTGTCTCTCTGTGTTTCATAATTTTCCTTCAATTCACAAGAGGCTGAATGTATCTCACAGGAGAAAGCATCCAGGCGAGTGAAACCCCTCTGTCTCTCTATGTGTAGGCCATCTATCTGATGCTGTCTGGTCCAAACAAATATGACATTGTTGCCGCCCCTAGCATTGAAGGCAAAGGAAGCCAGCGAGCATTTGGCCTCCCTTGATAAAATAAAATAAAATAATAGCCAATCAGCATTGAGCTTAACTGAGCGAGCTCAACTGTGAATGGTCCTGGCGCACCAAAAAAAAGTGTCAAGGGAAGCCAGCTTGGATTTTGGTGTCACTCCTATCAAATCCCATTGAGAGCATACATCATTGACAAAAAACCTTGATTTGTTGTATCTCGTTGTGTTGTTGTCCTCCGGTGGCTAGCTAGCTAGATGAAATTGTCCCTTTCCTAAATTAGCCATGGATGGAGATTGGGATTTTGCTTTGTGGTTTTACTTAATTCTCCATACTGGCCAATGATTATAACGGCGATTCTGATCCAACCATTAATTCATACATTGTTGTGCCCCTGGCCTGAGAGGATGGAAGTTTAATATGTAGCTAGATGTACAGTGGGGAAAAAAAGTATTTAGTCAGCCACCAATTGTGCAAGTTCTCCCACTTAAAAAGATGAGAGAGGCCTGTCATTTTCATCATAGGTACACGTCAACTATGACAGACAAATTGAGAATTTTTTTTCCAGAAAATCACATTGTAGGATTTTTAATGAATTTATTTGCAAATTATGGTGGAAAATAAGTATTTGGTCACCTACAAACAAGCAAGATTTCTGTCTCTCACAGACCTGTAACTTCTTCTTTAAGAGGCTCCTCTGTCCTCCACTCGTTACCTGTATTAATGGCACCTGTTTGAACTTGTTATCAGTATAAAAGACACCTGTCCACAACCTCAAAAAGTCACACTCCAAACTCCACTATGGCCAAGACCAAAGAGCTGTCAAAGGACACCAGAAACAAAACTGTAGACCTGCACCAGGCTGGGAAGACTGCATCTGCAATAGGTAAGCAGCTTGGTTTGAAGAAATCATCTGTGGGAGCAATTATTAGGAAATGGAAGACATACAAGACCACTGATAATCTTCCTTGATCTGGGGCTCCACGCAAGATCTCACCCCGTGGGGTCAAAATGATCACAAGAACGGTGAGCAAAAATCCCAGAACCACACGGGGGGACCTAGTGAATGACCTGCAGAGAGCTGGGACCAAAGTAACAAAGCCTACCATCAGTAACACACTACGCCGCCAGGGACTCAAATCCTGCAGTGCAAGACGTGTCCCCCTGCTTAAGCCAGTACATGTCCAGGCCCGTCTGAAGTTTGCTAGAGTGCATTTGGATGATCCAGAAGAGGATTGGGAGAATGTCATATGGTCAGATGAAACCAAAATAGAACTTTTTGGTAAAAACTCAACTCCTTGTGTTTGGAGGACAAAGAATGCTGAGTTGCATCCAAAGAACACCATACCTACTGTGAAGCATGGGGGTGGAAACATCATGCTTTGGGGCTGTTTTTCTGCAAAGGGACCAGGACAACTGATCCGTGTAAAGGAAAGAATGAATGGGGCCATGTATCGTGAGATTTTGAGTGAAAACCTCCTTCCATCAGCAAGGGCATTGAAGATGAAACGTGGCTGGGTCTTTCAGTATGACAATGATCCCAAACACACCGCCCGGGCAACAAAGGAGTGGCTTCGTAAGAAGCATTTCAAGGTCCTGGAGTGGCCTAGCCAGTCTCCAGATCTCAACCCCATAGAAAATCTTTGGAGGGAGTTGAAAGTCCGTGTTGCCCAGCGACAGCCCTAAAACATCACTGCTCTAGAGGAGATCTGCATGGAGGAATGGGCCAAAATACCAGCAACAGTGTGTGAAAACCTTGTGAAGACTTACAGAAAACGTTTGACCTGTGTCATTGCCAACAAGGGGTATATAACAAAGTATTGAGAAACTTTTATTATTGACCAAATACTTATTTTCCACCATAATTTGCAAATAAATTCATTAAAAATCCTACAATGTGATTTTCTGGATTTTTTTTCCTCATTTTGTCTGTCATAGTTGACGTGTACCTATGATGAAAATTACAGGCCTCTCTCATCTTTTTAAGTGGGAGAACTTGCACAATTGGTGACTGACTAAATACTTTTTTTCCCCACTGTAGAAGGCTAATGTTAACTAGCTATCTTTGCCCATGAATGGAAGTTAGGCTAGCGAGCAAGCATTTTAGCCAGGAAGCCTAGGACAACAAAACATAAAAGTGTGTACTGTATGACAGAGTGATAGACTGTTTCCTCAACATGAAAGAGAGGAGGATGGCATTGGCATTTCTCTACAAGTAGGGTGAGTCAACATGTTTTTCTACTTGCACGAACGCAAACGCACACACACACACACATATACACACACACACACACACACACACACATACATACGCATGCAGAAATCAGAACCATGAACAGCCACATCATATTTAGAATTACGTTGATAGGACTAAATTGTTTTTGGTATCTTTTAGTTGTCACTGTATTAGACTAAGCATAGGTGATTTGATGATGTTGAAATGTTGAAGTTGAAATGGTGCTGGAATAGTGGAGGCAGCTCCTGTTTTCTTTGCGACTTGCGGTAACTCTCTGTGGTTCTAAATTGATAGTTGTTTAGTGGTCCGAAAATGTCGGAAACATTAACTTGCTTTTCCATGCTGTAGGTCATGTAACTGTCTGTTACTGTACATGCAATATGCTTTGTGGACTTCACTGGACAGAGGTTGCTATCCGGTTTTGTGATAAAACAAAGCTGTGGTTGAATTTATTCTACCACTGTGTCTTCTTATTGTCTCGCCCTTTAGGCCAATAATATATATCATGGTCACAAGGCATATGAATTAACAGGTTATAGAGCAAACAACGCAATTATCACAACACATAGGTTGTAATATGTTTTTTTTTTGGGGGGGGGGGGGTGGGGGGGGACTGGCTTCCCCAGTGATTTTACCCACGCACCGCTACTGCACACACACACACACACACTAGACGAGAGCATTGAAAACCAATTAGGCTACATAGCTGCCTGCTGCTGTTCACTCATCAGTTTGCTGCTGTTGCTCAGTCATTGAGCTTTTTTAATGGCTCAATTCTCCATGCAATTGATTCTCCCTCTGGACTCAAAGAGCTGATACTTTTTTCTCAATATTAGGCTACTATTTTCTAAAGTTTTCCTAGTTTAAAATGTTTCCGTTGTAAATTTGGGTTCTATTTTTGTTATGAGAAATAAAGACTAACGGACATGGTTGTGTATCACTTGTTGAGAAACTTGAAAAGATGGTGGACACTGCAAATGTTCAAAGAGCGTGTAGATATACGTGCCTTAGTTTATCCAAAGGGTTGCTTTCTCATTAACGTTTATGTACACACACTTTAATGAAGCAACTCACAATAATGTCAGTGGTTTTTGCAGCAGCCCGTTATTGCTATGCTGAAATGTTGGCCTCTTCTTCTAATGTGCATAAAACGCGCATGGCTGTGCGCCACACCCCAGTTGTTGATGTTCATTTCTCCACTCTTTCAATCTCACTCATGAGAACTTGAGAGCACTGTGCCTCTGTGGGTGTATGTGTCCGCAGGTGTGTGTCTGTGCCCATCCCATTCCTCCCTTCTCTCTCACACAGTTTATGTGATCTGTGACTGGCCTATTATTACAGGACATCATCGATGATTCTTACCTGTCTGTAATTTACACAAACATACAGTATGTGGGAGGGCCTCCTCCTCATTTACATAGAACATGCTCTATTACCTCCTGTCAATTTTACAGGCTGCACCTGCTAGCTTTGTCTGCACTGTCAAGGTGTTGGCTTCTTTCTACCCCTCCTTTCATTTGTCACAAACGTCACAGCTAAATGCCCCCCGTTATGGCTCTGGATTTGGACTAATCTCTTCCCCATTATGTCTCTTGTATATAGCCTGGGCACCAGTTTGAGTTATCATTCCTCTCCTTGCCACTCTCCTTGGGAAGCCTGGAATGTTAGAAAAACAGGTTCTGGATTTCAGGCCATCTTGTATAGGCTGTGAGGCTATGTCTTATAAGCCCTAAATTGCCTCCATTAAAGGGACCATTCAGGATCCTTTAGTAAAGGTAAATCCCGGTCTTGTGAGAATAATAAAGCATCAGGAAGATAAGGAGAGTTAGCCCATCTTCCTGATGCTTCATAATGTCATACCAAGGAGGGTTGGGTCCAACTCAGTGGGTACCTACTGTGAATGCTGTGATAGGCCTATGAGATTCCACCTCTTCAATCTTATCAATTCCTACATACTAGCCCCACCCCTTACTCACCACCAACAAGAAACTGGGCCTTATTTAGGAGGAATGTGGTAGGAAATGAGAAGAGGAAAGGAAATCCCTTTACACCATTGAGATACACCCTCTTTAAGACACTATGTGAAGTTTATAGGAGCATGTCAAATTGGGTGTAAAATGAAAGCTAAGAGCCTATATTTTTTAGAAATTAAGGCATATATCATTTTTTTCAACCATTTTCCATCCTAGAAATTTGGAATAAGCGAAGGCTTTGGTTTCTGGTCAAACAGATGGAAAAGGGGTCTTAGAAAACATCTACCAGAAAAAGTCTTAAAAGGTATTAGCAATACATCAAGACACAATAATGTTGAAGTAAAGACCTGTGTCAACTAATATCAACACATATTTAGTTTTGGGGGAAAACATTCTGCCTTCTGTAAGCAGCATGGGGGAAGCTACTCAGAAAATATAGTTTACTAATACCCTGAGTCTGAATTGCTCATTAAACAGGTGCACCTTGTGCTGGGGGACAATAAAAGGCCACTCTAAAATGTGCAGTTTTGTCACACAACACAATGCCACAGATGTCTCACGTTTTGAGGGAGCATGCAATTGGCATGCTGACTGCAGGAATGTCCACCAGAGCTGTTACCAGATAATTTAATGTTAATTTTTCTACCATGAGCCGCCTCCAACGTCGTTTTAGAGAATTTGGCAGTACATCCAACCAGCCTCACAACCGCAGACCACGTGTATGGCGTTGTGTGGGTGAGCGGTTTGCTGATGTCAATGTTGTGAATAGAGTGCCCCATGGTGGCGGTGGGTTTATGATATGGGCAGGCATAAGCTACGGGCGACGAACACAATTGCATTTCATCGATGGTAATTTGAATGCACAGAGATACCGTGACGATTTCCTGAGTCCATTGTTGTGCCATTCATCCGCTGCCATCACCTCACGTTTCAGCATGCTAATGCACGGCCCCATATCGCAAGGATCTGTATACAATTCCTGGAAGCTGAAAATGTCCCAGTTCTTCCCTGGCCTGCATACTCACCAGACATATCACCCACTGAGCATGTTTGGGATGCTCTGGATCGTCGTGTACGAAAGCATGTTCATGTTCCCGCCAATATCCAGCAACTTCGCACAGCCATTGAAGAGGAGTGGGACAACATTCCACAGGCCACTATCAACAGCCTGATCAACTCTATGCGAAGGAGATGTGTCGCGATGCATGAGGCAAATGGTGGTCACACCAGATACTGACTAGTTTTCTGATCCACGCCCCTAAATTTTTTTTTGTAAGGTATCTGTGACCAACATATGCATATCTGTATTCCCAGTCATGTGAAATCCATAGATTAGGGCCTAATGAATTATTTGAATTGACTGATTTCCTTATATGAACTGTAACTCAGTAAAATCTTTGGAATTGTTGCATTTATATTTTTGTTCAGTATACATAGAGCCATGACAATATGGAACTCTATTCCACATTAAGTAACACATTAAATGCACCTTATGGAACAGCGGGGACTGTGAAGAGACACACACAGGCACAGACACACATACACACAGACATGATAAGATGCACATTGTGTTGTAGATATGTGGTAGTAGAGTAGGGGCCTGAGTGCACACATTTAATGAGTTGTGAAATATAATGTCATGTTTTTAATTGTATACAGCTGAATTAATTTTGCTGGACCCAAGGCAGCAGCTAATGGGGATCCATAACAAATACAAATACAAAACAAGACTGCTAAATAGCTAATCAAATGCATTGACCCTTCTTTGCACAAACTCTCTTGCACACTCTAACCACACACTCACACACACACACACACACACTACATATGCCCACACACACATAGCAGGCACACACGCATACTGACGACACACACACACACAGACATTTTACTGCTTGCATTACTTAATGTGGAATAGAGTTCCATAATGACGGCCTAACAAAAGGCAAAAGGCCTCCTGCAGGGACGGGGGCTGGGATAAACATTTTTTAGATAGGACAAAACACACATCACGACAAGAGAGACACCACAATAATACATAAAGAGAGACCTAAGACAACAACATAGCATGGTAGCTGACAACACATGACAACAACATGGTAGCAACACAACATGGTAGCAGCACAAAACATGGTACAAACATTATTGGGCACAGACAACAGCACAAAGGCAAGAAGGTAGAGACAACAATACATAATGCGAAGCAGCCACAACTGTCTGTAAGAGTGTCCATGATTGAGTCTTTGAATGAAGAGATGGAGATAAAACTGTCCAGTTTCATTGTTTTTTGCAGTTCGTTCAAGTCGCTAGCTGCAGTGAACTGAGAAGAGGAGCGACCCAGGGATGTGTGTGCTTTGGGGACCTTTAACAGAATTTAATTGGCAGAACGATAATCTACTTGACTGTACTCTACTGTTCTGTGCTGTACTGTACTCTACGAGCTCTACTGTGCTGTACTTTGATGTCCAAACTTGTGAAACATAGACATCTATGATTGGTTCAGATTTTGTCCAGGTCTGGACCAACCAAATGTGGCGGAGCTCATTAAAATAATAGCCAGTGTGTAGAATAATACCCAAATATGCAAAGGAGGATATTGCATAGTACCTTTGTGTACCTATTTAGGATATATCACCATGAAGATAATTAAATTCATATCTATAATTCTGCATTTCTGTGTAGTACAGATCAGGGACCAGTGATAATTCTGTTGCCGCAATTCTGTACCGGGTGTAAATCCACTTCACTTACTGTAGTTCAATAACCAAAATAGATTTTTTCTAACTGATGGCATCATGTCATAACTGACACCCCATTCTTTCTGCAGACACCTTTGAATCTTAATTTGGAGCAGACATGTGAACACCTCTTCAAATTAGTGTATTTGGCAATTTCAGCCACACCCGTTGCTGACAGGCAGTGGTGTAAAGTACTTAGGTTAAAATACTTGAAAGTACTGCTTAAGTAGTTTTTTTGGGTATCTGTACTTTACTATTTATATTTTTGACAACTTTTACTTCACTACATTCCTAAAGAAAATGATGTACTTTTTACTCCATACATTTTCCCTGACACCCAAAAGTACTTGTTACATTTTGAATGCTTAGCAGGACAGGAAAATTGTCAAATTCACACACTTATCAAGAGAACATTCCTGGTCATCCCTACTGCCTCTGATCTGGCAGACTCACTAAACACATGCTTCGTTTGTAAATTATGTCTGCGTGTTGGAGCATACCCCTGGCTATCCGTAAATAAAAAAAACAAGAAAATGGTGCGGTGTTGTTTGCTTAATATAAGGAATTTGAAATGATTTACACTTTTAATACTTAAGTATATTTTAGCAATTACATTTACTTTTGATACTTAAGGATATTTAAAACCAAATACTTTTAGACTTTTACTCAAGTAGTATTTTACTGGGTGACTTTCACTTTTAGTTGAGTCCTTTTCTATTAAGGTATCTTTACTTTCACTCAAGTATGACAATTGGGTACTTTTTCCACCACTGCTGACAGGTGTATTCAATCGAGCACACACCCATGCAATCTCCCAACTCCATATTAATGCCCTATATTTTGGAAAGAGTGTCCACATGCTTTTGGCCATGTAGTGTATCTACCAGAGTTTTTGGAAAATGTGGTCTCAAAAATCAAATGGAGATTTTACCAACATTTTGATTTGATTTCCAGTAAATGTGTTTTTGTAAAATGTTCAGTGTAAAGAAGTAGTCCTTGTGCATAGAGTTGTATGGTTTGTTAAACTTTGAAATCAATGTTTTTTGTTTGGCATACATTTTAAGTGAAAATGTATGAAATTATATGGTAAATTCCAGTTACCATGGAATTGCCCACTAGCTCCTTGTCTCCTCCATGACGTCATCATTTATCTCACCCTATAGACACTGAGGAAAGCTAATACAATACCACAATACCTCTGGATAGTGAACAGGATAATAACCATGTAGCAGTCTGCCGGTCTCAACCTTTCAGAGACTAACACAGTAAAACCTTAGCACTCCTCCAGCGCTAATTCAACCTTAAGCTACAGCCAGCCCCCAGAGAGCAGTCTCTGTCCTGCACTTCATTTAACTCTCCATTATAATCCAGGGTATGTGTGTGTGTGTGTGTGTGTGTGTGTGTGTGTGTGTGCATGCGTGTGTGTGTGATCAAAGTCAACTTTACATCTAAGTTCCGCCACTCCCTTAGCCCTTGGGGACTGAAGCTAGAGAGAGAGAGAGAGAAAGAGAAGTAGAGGGAGCAGTTAGTGTTTATTTACTTTCCCTCTCCTCCTTGTGTGGTTATGATCAGCCAAGGGGTGCTTCTCTCTTTCTCTCTCTGTCCTCCTCATCCCGTCTTCCACCAGTTTATCTCTCTTATCTCTCCTCCTCTACCGCCCCCTCTCTTTTTCCTCCTCTCTCCTTCTAACTAACCCCCCCCCCCCCCTCCCCGCTCTCTTCTCTCTGTCTGTGTATCTTATGAGAAAAGGGTGCTCTTTAATGTTGGCTGGAAATCAGTGCCACCGGCTGCAGTGGATTGGAGACATAATACCAGGCAAGGCCAGGTGGAATAGGACTGGCATTATAGCTGGTTACAAATGTTATTTGTCTCTCTTGACAAAGCCTCTGTCTTTGGTAACAACACCTGGTGTGCATTGTTCCATATCAAAGATAGTACAATAGGAAGATAGCAAGATACTGGACTCGGGGACCTGCCCATTGAGAAAAGTGACCGGTCTGCCTAAGCTGGCATGTATTCTCATGTCTGATTATGCTCTTATCCAGAGTTACCAAAAGCACACCCAAGTCTGGGATGGGCAACTCGAGCTGCGTGGTTGAACCTTGACATGGCAATGTGTTGAGTCCAGTTCACTAGCACTGAAATAGCAGCCATTTTTATACACCCTCCCCTTCCTTTCCCCACTCTGTGCTTCAATCCCCCCACCACAGTCAGTGCCATCTCCCTAGAAGTCGTCTGTGTTGCACAAGCCTTTGGCTCAGAATGCAAAGAGAGAGATGAATGCTGGGCCTCCTGTTGGCGCTGCCATCTGTGCTGCCTTGCCTCCCAGTATTCCATTTCACCCCCTCAACCCCTCACCCTCTTGTCCACCTCATACCAACCTCCCCATTCCTCCTCACAACACCCCCTCTTCATAATTCCTAACACACACACACACACACACACACACACACACTCCAAAAAACAATTGTAGTGGCCTTGCAGCATTGAGTTTGATCTATCTTATTTACTTGTGAAGTAGAACACAAAAACCCCTTAAGAGAATAAACAGTTGAGCATGGAGATGGGTCTGTGAAGTGAAAAGGCTCCTTTGCTTTTAGGAAGAAAACTACACTGATCGCATATCCTCTGTTTCCTTCCCTCCCCTCCCCCTCTCGATGTTCCTAAAATACAGCCACAATTAACAAGAAGAAGAGCAGGCTGGGGTAATTAGTAGAGAGAGAGAGAGAGAGAGAGAGGGACTTTATGTAGAATGGAAGGTGACAGCAGATAGCCTAGCGGTTAAGAGCGTTGTGCCCTTTAGCATGTCACCCTAATAGCTCCAGTAAGTCGCTCTGGATGTACCGCAGGGGTCGGTACTGGGATTTGTTCTCTTTACTATTTATATAAATAATATTGGTCCATCTGTTAAAACTTGTAATATTCATCTGTATGCGGGCGACACTGTTATGTATGCCATTGCCCCAACTGTTGACCAGGCTATGTTAGAGCTGCAATCTGACATTTATTTATTTATTTTATTAACCCATCCACCACCCCCCTTCTTCTTCGGACACATATCTTTTTTGTTTTTTTTACAGCTTTCCTGCTACATATACATTTTACATATACATTTTGCATACACATTTTACATACACATTCTACATACATGCTACTTTTATATAAAGCAATCACATAACAATAATCCATTACCAAACATAAGCTCTTTAATCCGACCCCTCAGCCCATCCCACCTATCAACGTAGACCACCCGTGTTTGGTTTCCATGTGCCATATATCATTCAATTGTGCTGTGATGTTTTACATACATTTTGAACCTTTATAATCGTATAGTATCCACAGATTGTGAGCAAAAGATAAACCTTACCTACGAGTATTATGATATTATTTATTGACTGATTATAGCTTTCCAAATCAACAAACACTGCTATTTGTAAGGTACATTTTAAGTGAATGTTGTGATTTGTTTAACCATTCCTGAACCTGTGACCAGAAACAAGCTACATAGGGGCAATACCATAATACATGATCTAGTGATTCTCTCTTTACAGCAAAATCTACAGAGCTGAGATTGTTGTATGCACCATATATATAGCATTCTGTTGGTGGCAAGCATTTTGTATAATAATTTAAATTGAAAAACTCGAAGTGTTGAATCAAGTGTTGTTTTTTGTACCAGTTCATAAACCATGTGCCATGGAATCGGTACATCGAAAATCTCTTCCCATTTATTTTACAAGCTGTATGGCGCAGCTGTCAACATTTTTGTCCTCAAATTAAACTTGTTTATTGTTCTATTTATACCAATTCCTTTCAGCCAATTTGTATCTTTAATATATGGCAAGCAAACAAGTGCCCTACCTTCCCCTTTTCCACTTGCCTCCTCCATTTTTGTGGTAATGCTGAAATCAGTTGGTTATAAGTTTGGATTGAGCAGACATTCCCATATATTTTCGATAGCTGCATATGTGACATAACTCTGTCGTTTATATTCATAATATCATTAATAAATATCATACTTTTTTTTTTAATCCATAAAGATAAAAAAAAAAGAATCAGTATATTTGAGTTTAACCATAACATTTGTTGTAATATTTGTTCTATCTTTTCTGTAGGATAAAACTGAAATTGTCACCAGCTTTGTATTGCTTGTTTAAGAAAGGGCAATACATTAAATTCTCGAGTGGCGCAGTGGTCTAAGGCACTGCTAGCTGTGCTGCTAGAGATCCTGGTTCGAATCCAGGCTCTGTCGTAGCCGGCCGTGACCGGGAGACCCATGGGGCGGCGCACAATTGGCCCAGGGTAGGGGAGGGAATGGCAGGGATGTAGCTCAGTTGGTAGAGCATGGCGTTTGCAACGCCAGGGTTGTGGGTTCGATTCCCACGGGGGCCAGTATGAAAAATAAAAAAAATAATTTATGCACTCACTAACTGTATGTCGCTCTGGATAAGAGCATCTGCTAAATGACTAAAATGTAAATGATGTAAACAAAATTTCAGGGGTAGAAGGATTACTTTTATACTATTCCAGGTATTCCTTAAAGAGGTAGGGTTTCAAGTGTCTCCGGAAGGTGGTCAGTGACACCGCTGTC
Organism: Coregonus lavaretus; assembly: GCF_964263955.1. Lineage (NCBI taxonomy): Eukaryota > Metazoa > Chordata > Actinopteri > Salmoniformes > Salmonidae > Coregonus > Coregonus lavaretus. The sequence goes on along the minus strand of NC_140024.1, from coordinate 3,283,240 downwards.
GTGGGGGAGCTTGTTACACCATTGGGTTGCCAGAGCAGCGAATAGCTTTGACTGGGCTGAGCAGGAACTGTGCTTCCGTAGAGGTAGGGGGGCTAGCAGGCCAGAGGTTGATGAACGTAGTGCCCTCGTTTGGGTGTAGGGTCTGATCAGAGCCTAAAGGTAAGGAGGTGCCGTTCCCCTCACAGCTCCGTAGGCAAGCACCATGGTCTTGTAGTAGATGCGAGCCTCAACTGGAAGCCAGTGGTGAAGCCAGGGTGACATGAGAGAACTTGGGAAGGTTGAACACCAGACGGTCTGCAGCGTTCTGGTTAAGTTGTAGGGGTTTAATGGCACAGGCAGGGAGCCCAACCAACAGCGAGATCCAGTAATCCAGACGGGAGATGACAAGTGCCTGGATTAGGACCTGTGCCGCTTTCTGTGTAAGGTAGGGTCGTACTCTGCAAATCTTGTAGAGCATGAACCTGCAGGATCGGGTCACCGCTTTGATGTTAGCGGAGAACGACAGGGTGTTGTCCAGGGTCACGCCAAGGTTCTTTGCACTCTGGGAGGAGGACACAATGGAGTTGTCAACCGTGATGGCGAGATCATAGAGCGGGCAGTCCTTCCCCGGGAGGAAGAGCAGCTCCGTCTTGCCGAGGTTCAGCTTGAGGTGGTGATCCGACATCCACACTGATATGTCTACCAGACATGCAGAGATGCGATTCGCCATCTGCTTATCAGAAGGGGGAAAGGAGAAAGTTAATTGTGTGTCGTCTGCGTAGCAATGATAGGAGAGACCATGTGAGGATATGACAGAGCCAAGTGACTTGGTGTATAGAGAGAATAGGAGAGGGCCTAGAACTGAGCCCTGGGGGACACCAGTGGTGAGAGCACGTGGTGCGGAGACAGATTCTCGCCACGCCACCTGGTAGGAGCGGCCTGTCAGGTAGGACGCAATCCAGGAGTGAGCAGCGCCGGAGATACCCAACTCGGAGAGGGTGGAGAGAAGGATCTGATGGTTCACAGTATCAAAGGCAGCAGATAGGTCTAGAAGGATAAGAGCAGAGGAGAGAGAGTTAGCTTTAGCAGTGCGGAGAGCCTCCGTGACACAGAGAAGAGCAGTCTCAGTTGAATGACCAGTCTTGAAACCTGACTGGTTTGGATCAAGAAGGTCATTCTGAGAGATAGCAGGAGAGTTGGCTAGAGACGGCACGCTCGAGAGTTTGAGAGAAAAGAAAGAAGGGATACTGGTCTGTAGTTGTTGACATCGGAGGATCGAGTGTAGGTTTTTTGAGGAGGGGTGTAACTCTCGCTCTCTTAAATAGGCACGTTTAATTTTGTCTGGCATAGCATTTGAAATAAAATTAAATATGTTTTGCTCATGTGATTTAAAAAATGAGTCGTCTGGAGTAGGCAGCGCCATTAGTAAGTAAGTAAACTGTGATAGGACCAAAGAGTTAATCAATGTGATTTTCCCATAAATAGACAAGTATTTACCTCTCCATGTTTGCAGAATTGTATCTATTTTTGTAAACTTTCTATTGAAATTGATTGTAGTAAGCTCATTTATATTAATTGAAATGTGAATACATATTTTTTGAGTGTCTACTTCACCATCCGCCCAGTTTATTGGTCAACTACAAGGTAGTGTAAACACTGTCTTTTAACAATCCAATACGTAATATGGTACACTTGTCATAATTAGCTTTTAGTCAATGAGACTGTGCAAGAAAAAACCTGAGTCATCGGCATACATTGACACTTTTGTTTTTATCCCCTGGATTTCTAACCCCTTGATGTTCTTGTTGGATCTAATTTTAATAGCTAGCATTTCAATGGCCATAATAAATAGATATGTAGACAACGGACAGCCTGGTTTTACTCCTCTTAAAAGATCAACGCTTTCTGAGAAGTAACCATTATTTACTATTTTACATCTTGGGTTGCTGTACATACAGTTGAAGTCGGAAGTTTACATACACTTAGGTTGGAGTCATTAAAACTTGTTTTTCAACCACTCCACACATTTCTTGTTAACAAACTATAGTTTTGGCAAGTCGGTTAGGACATTTACTTTGTGCATGACACAAGTAATTTTTCCAACAATTGTTTACAGACAGATTATTTCACTTATAATTCACTGTATCACAATTCCAGTAGGTCAGAAGTTTAATACACTAAGTTGACTGTGCCTTTAAACAGTTTAGAAAATTCCAGAAAATGATATCATGGCTTTAGAAGCTTCTGATAGGCTAATTGACATCATTTGAGTCAATTGGAGGTGTACCTGTGGATGTATTTCAAGGCCTACCTTCAAACTCAGTGCCTCTTTGCTTGACATCATGGGAAAATCAAAAGAAATCAGCCATAATTGTAGACCTCCACAAGTCTGGTTCATCCTTGGGAGCAATTTCCAAACGCCTGAAGGTACCACGTTCATCTGTACAAACAATAGTACGCAAGTATAAACACCATGGGACCACGCAGCCGTCATAACGCTCGGGAAGGAGACGCGTTCTGTCTCCTAGAGATGAACGTACTTTGGTGCGAAAAGTGCAAATCAATCCCAGAACAACAGCAAAGGACCTTGTGAAGATGCTGGAGGAAACAGGTACAAAAGTATCTATATCCACAGTAAAACGAGTCCTATATCGACATAACCTGAAAGGCCGCTCAGCAAGGAAGAAGCCACTGATCCAAAACCGCCGTAAAAAAGCCAGACTACGGTTTGCAACTGCACATGGGGACAAAGATCGTACTTTTTGGAAAAATGTCCTCTGGTCTGATGAAAAAAAATAGAACTGTTTGGCCATAATGACCATCTTTATGTTTGGAGGAAAAAGGGGGACTTGCAAGACGAAGAACACCATCCCAACCATGAAGCACGGGGGTGGCAGCATCATGCTGTGGGGTGCTTTGCTGCAGGAGGGACTGGTGCACTTCACAAAATAGATGGCATCATGAGGAAGGAAAATTATGTGGATATGTTGAAGCAACATCTCAAGACATCAGTCAGGAAGTTAAAGCTTGGTTGCAAATGGGTCTTCCAAATGGACAATGACCCCAAGCATACTTCCAAAGTTGTGGCAAAATGGCTTAAGGACAACAAAGTGAAGGTATTGGAGTGGTGATCACAAAGCCCTGACCTCAATCCTATAGAAAATTTGAGGGCAGAACTGAAAAAGCATTTTCGAGCAAGGAGGCCTACAAACCTGACTCAGTTACACCAGCTCTGTCAGGAGGAATGGGCCAAAATTCACCCAACTTATTGTGGGAAGCTTGTGGAAGGCTACCCGAAACATTTGACCCAAGTTAAACAATTTAAAGGCAATGCTACCAAATACTAATTGAGTGTATGTAAACTTCTGATCCACTGGGAATGTGATGAAATAAATAAAAGCTGAAATAAATCATTCTCTCTACTATTATTCTGACATTTCACATTCTTAAAATAAAGTGGTGATCCTAACTGACCTAAGACAGGGAATTTTTACTAGGATTAAATGTCAGGAATTGTGAAACTGAGTTTTAATGTATTTGGCTAAGGTGTATGTAAACTTCCGACTTCAACTGTAACTGTAACCCATTGTATAAGAGATTCACCTAAATTAAAGTAATCCAGGCATTTATATATAAATTCTAGTCGTACTTTATCAAACGCCTTTTCAAAAAAGACCAGGCCTGGTATCTTTGATGTTTCATAATATTCAATTTATTCAAGTAATTGTCGTATATTATCTCCAATATATTGTCCATGTAAAAAACTGTCTGATCAGGATTAACAATATCTGGTAAAACCTTTTCTATTGGCATCCCGAGTGGCGCAGCGGTCTAAGGCACTGCATCGCAGTGCTAGAGGCATTACTACAGACCCGGGTTCATTTCTGGTCTGTGCCACAACTGGCTGTGGTCGGGAGTACCATAGGACGGTGTAAAATTGGCCCAGCGTCATCTGGGTTAGGGTAGGGTTTGGCCGGTGGGGCTTTACTAGGCTAATTGCGCTCTAGCAACTGCTTGTGGCGGGCTGGGTGCCTGCAGGCTGACCCCGGTTGCCAGTTGAACAGTGTTTCCTCCGACAAATTGGTGCGGCTGGCTGGCGCGTGTTAAGGAGCACGGTTAGGCGGGTCATGTTTCGGAGGACGCATGCCTCTCCCGAGCCCGTTGCGGCGATGAGAAAACGGGGGTAAAATCTATGTGCTATGCATTTCGCCAGGATTTTCGCATCAAAACGTTGAAGTGTAAGAGGCCTTCCGTTTTTTTTAATGGAGTGGATCTTTATACTTACCACCTGGGTCCTGTTTTAGTAGTAATGAAATCAGACCTTCTTGTTGAGTACCTGAAAGTCTACCATTTTTATAGGCATAATTATAACATGCTAATAATGGATCTTTGAGTACATCAAAAAAGGTCTGATATACCTCTACTGTTATACCATCAAGCCCTGGTGTTTTTCCAGACTGAAAATATTTAATTGCCTCAAAAAGTTCCTCTTCTGTAAATTGGCCTTCACACAGGTCTTTCTGTAAATTAATTTTACATTATTATTATTAGGAAAGAAATCCTTACAGATATCATCATTCAGTGGAAATGTAGGAGACTGAAAAGAAAACCTATGCTTAAAATATTTTGCTTTCAAAATATAATTTAGTGAATCATGACTGTAACGAGTTTCTGTAAATTATTTTTAGTAGCATTTCTATGTTGAAGATTCCACCCCAAAATTGTGCATTTTTCACCATTTTTCATCCAATTCGCAATCTGACATTGTGACCTTACTAAAAGCCCTGGTTGGTTTATAACTTGTACCTTTATTTAGACAGGGAGTCAATGCTGAGACCAAGGTCTATTTTCCAGATGAGCCCTGTATAGCACCACAATACACATCAAAATACAATCAACACATTAAACTACACCTTCATAATACACGTTATTATACACATCAATACAAAAAAAGCAAAACACAATAATAAAAAACAGACACATTCTTCAGTAAAAAGGTCCCCTTACAACCGTCTGAAATGCCCTAGAGGCACCAATTCCTCAAATTTTAAAGTGTATTGTAGATCATTCCACATGTAAGGTGCAAGGAAATTAAAGGCTGATTTACCTAACTCTAGACACCAAAGGAGTCTCCAGAGTTAAACAACCCTGTGAACAGGTTTGGTAACTTGTCATTTTAAATCTTAACAGTGATGTTAGGTAAGTCGGAAGTTTGTGGAGTAGGGCTTTGTAAACAAAAAGAGCGTAATGGTGTGATCTATGTGACTTCAAAGAGATCCAGCCAACCTTTTGGCAAAGTATACAGTGATGAGTAATAAAAAACTGTCTCCTGTGATAAAACAAAGGGCCCTGTGAAAAACAGCATCCAAGGCTTTAAGAGTAGAGGCAGCTGCACTTTGATCAATAGTATCACCTCAATCAAGAACAGGTAGAAAGGTTGACTGCACAATCTGCTTCCTGCTGACTAGAGAGAGACAAGATCTGTTTCTGTCAAAAAAGCCCTCTTTAAATCTTAGTTTCTTAACAAGCTCAGTCATATGTTTTTTAAACAATAAATCATTGTCAATCCAAATACCAAGGTATTTGTATGCAGGAACTAATTCGATTATTGAACCATCCGATGAGTAAAGATGTAATCCATTTGAGACAATCTTACGAGAACTTGAAAACAACATGTATTTAGTTTTGCTCGCATTAAGTACGAGTTTTAAATTGACCAATAGCATTTAAATAAATAGTGAAAAGAACAGGTCCTACTTAATGCGGGCAAGACTAAATACATGTTGTTCTCTAGTTCTCACAAGAATGTTTCTGATGGACTACATATTTATTCATTGAATGGTTATCCCGTGTACGTCTTTAGTGTCGCTGTAGATGGCTGCTAAGATATGAGATAGCAGGCAGCAAAGTTTGACAGCAGGGTCTCTATGGCCCAGCTTAGTGAAGAAGGGGGAGGAGGGATGAGAGAGAGATTGAACAGGAGGAAAAGGAAATAAAAGACATGGAGAACAACTTCAGTTCAGGAGTGAGAAAGAAAGAAAGTGAAGATATTTTTTATATATATTTATTTTTTGTTATGGATCCCCATTAGCTGCTGCCAAGGCATCAGCTACTCTTTCTGGTGTCCAGAAAAATGAAGACACTTATATACAATTAAAAATATTTAATTACATTTCACAACAGATTTCACAACAAATTAAGTGTGTACCCTCAGGCCACTACTCTACTACCACATTCACTACATGACCAAAAGTATGTGGAAACCTGCTTGTTGAACATCCAAAATCATGTGAAATAATATGGAGTTGGTCCCCCCTTTGCTGCTATAACAGCCTTCACTCTCTTGGGAAGGCTTTCCACTAGACATTGGAATATTGCTGTGGGGACTTGCTTCCATTCAGCCACAAGAGCATTAGTGAGGTCGGGCACTGATGTTGGGCGATTAGGCCTGGCTTGCTTCAGCACTCGGTGGTACTGATCTGTGAGCTTGTGTGGCCTACCACTTTGCGGCTGAGCCGTTGTTGCTCCTAGACATTTCCACTTCACAATAACAGCACTTACAGTTGACCGGGGCAGCTCTAGCAGGGCAGAAATTTTACAAACTGACTTGTTGGAAAGGTGTTATCGTATGACGGTGCCACGTTGAAAGTCACTGAGCTCTTCAGTAAGGCCATTCTACTGCCAATGTCTGTCTATGGAGATTGCATGGCTGTGTTTTCGATTTTATACACCTGTCAGCAACGGATGTGGCTGAAATAGCTGAAACCACTCATTTGAATGGGTGTCCACATACTTTTGTGTATATTGTGTACATGTGTGTATAGTGCGTATGTTATCAATTGTGTGTGCGTTGAGTGTGTCTGTGCATGTGTGTGTGTCTCTTCACAGTCCCCACTGTTCCATACAATGCATTTTTATCTGTTTTTTTAAATCAGATTTTACTGCTTGCATAAGTTACTTGAAGTGGAATAGAGTTCCATGTAGTCATGGCTCTATGTAATACTGTGCGCCTCCTATAATCTGTTCTGGACTTGGGGATTGTGAAGAGTCCTCTGGTGTCATGTCTTGTGGGGTATGCATGGGTGTCTGAGCTGTGTGCTAATAGTTTAAACGGACAGCTCGGTGCATTCAACATGTCAATACTTCTCACAAAAACAAGTAGTGATGAAGTCAATCTCTCCTGTACTAGCCAGGAGAGATTGACATGTATATTATTAATGTTAGCTCTCTGTGTACATTTAAGGGCCAGCCCTGCTGCCTTGTTCTGGGCCAAGGCACCTGACCACACGACTAGACAGTAGTCCAGGGGCGACAATACTAGGGCTTGTAGGACATGTCTTGTTAAAAGCGTTGTTAAGAAGGCAGAGCAGCGCTTTATTAGCTACTGTTGCATCAATATGTTTTTACTATGACAGTTTACAATCCAGGGTTACTCCAAGCCGTTTAGTCTCCTCAACTTGCTCAATTTCAACATTATTCATTACAAGATTTAGTTGAGGTTTAGGGTTTAGTGAATGATTTGTCCCAAATACAATGCTTTTAGTTTTTGAAATATTTAGGACTAACTTATTGCTTGCCACCCATTCTGAAACTAACTGCAGCTCTTTGTTAAGTGTTGCTGTCATTTCAGTCGCTGTGGTAGCTGATGTATATAGTGTTGAGTCATCAGCATACATAGACACACAGGCTTTGCTAACAGAATGACAGCACAAACAGCACAAACCGTCATTCTGTTACCAAACTTTGTATCTGCACTGTTCTTCAAGTAAATGTTTTTTTTAATGATCTTTTGTGGTAATTGTTAAAGTCCTTGTGCATAGTGTTGTATGGTTTGCAATCATAGGGTTTTATTTACATTTTAAAGTGAAAAGTGTGTCTCAGTGTTAGTCTCTTGCTGTGGAATTTCCCCCACACACGTTATTTTCTATTAACTCCTACTTTCTTCATGTTTTCTTTACTCTAGTGGTCCTAGAGCCACCCATCTGGACTACTATACACTACTATAGTAGGCTACCATACTACACGGCCTATATACGTTCTGACTGTTGGCGGAAACAACGTACTGCACTTTGATGCACAGTGACCCATTTTCCTGTTTTTTCCGTGAGTGGATTCATAATTCATATATCCTCTTGTCTCGCTGGAGTATTGATAGTTGTGTGTGTGTGTGTATGTGTTCCACATACTGTAATATATAAGCACTGTCAATTTCACCACAGGCTCAGAGGAATGGGGAAAGCTTTGTGTGCAACTCCGAGACCTAGGAGCATAGATCTAGTGTTGCCATGATGTGAAATAAGACGGTGTGTGAGCAGAGAGAATGACAGAAATTCCCCCAGACCCCCAAAAGCAGCCATTATAATGAGTCAGAGGGCTTTTAAGAAGCCAATTATGCCTAATGAGCTACTGTTTCTGCTCACCCTGGGGAGAGGCCAAAACACTGCTACACAAACACACACTGCTATACACACACACACACACACACACTGCTATATACACACACACAACCACTTCTCTCAATCACACACAATCTAAAACACACAAACACACACACATATGCTTGCAGGGTTGCCTGCCCCAGTGAGTCCTCCCAGGAGATGGTTGCCGGGTCCGTGATGGCCAAGGCGACAGATATCGATCCAAAGACGATCACAGCGTTTGATCTAGGGAGGCTAGTTCGTTTCAGTGGAACAGGATGAGGGTGGAACGGTTGAGGTGGGGGAAGGGGGGTACTCTAACCTCCCACACTGCTGTCTTCCCTTCTGTGGGTGGGTGGATAAGAGAATCCAAGTCTCCTTAGATGACTGTCATCTTTCACTTTACTTTGTCTGGTGGCATCCTAAGACACCCAACTGTCAGAACATTCTGGGAATAAGGTAGAAGTTGTTTACCCTAATCGTTAGCTCAACTATTTTCTAGGGCTGGGAATTGCCAGGGACCTCACAATATGATATTATCACGATACTTAGGTGCTAATACGATATGTATTGCGGTTGTCACGATTCTATATCTGTTGCGATTCGATACTGCGATTTTATTTCGATTTGATGTTCTGTACATATTGCTTACCATATGTCTGCTTATTATATGTAGTATAATATATACATATGTGTGTGTGTGTGTGTATAAATCGATACTTCATTCAAATATAATAGAGATAAATAGTATTGGCTTCTTTTTGTAGGAACTAACTCCACCATGGTTCGTTGGAGAAAGCCTGTTGGGAAATTAGTGGGGGTTTTGGATAAACGCCGAAAATAAGGTCTGTGGTAAACACAGGCTCAGGAGATCTTATATGTTTTGTTCTATGAGAAAATCATCATCAGCTAACGTCACTTTTTTGAATTTTGAAGCATTTATGTAATTTAAAAAAAAGAACAAAGCACATTCATAATTCATAAAGGTCATGTTAACTGATTGTTATTATCTCATAGAACAAAATATATAAGATCTCCTAAACCTGTGTTAACCTCAGACCTTATTTTCGGTGTTCATCCCAAAATCCTATTCTTCCCAAGTCATTTTCCCTATAGGAATGGCTAAACGACCCAGAGGTAACTCATTTCCGGTTTTTAGGACTACAAGCTGGCGAGCTCTATATAGTCCAAAGATAATATTGTGATATGTAACTATAAAAAACATTTTTCCCTATCACTAGTGTTTTCTTATCCTCCAATTGGTAAAGATAATGTCAGGCTGACACTACAAGTTCAGGAATCCCCACACTGTGTGACAAGCTTTCCATATCTCGCTGTCGTGAAGAAGGGAACTCTGCACTGTTTCACTATGCAACTTACAGGATGGTTGTTATGATGAGTTTCTCGGGTGTCAAAGAATCAAGGATGCAAGGATATACTTAGACATTCTGTGGAGATTTCATACCAAGTATTTATTGAATCACGAGCTCGTGGGTTCATCTAACCAACGGACATACAGTGGGGAAAAAAAGTATTTAGTCAGCCACTAATTGTGCAAGTTCTCCCACTTAAAAAGATGAGAGAGGCCTGTAATTTTCATCATAGGTACACGTCAACTATGACAGACAAATTGAGCATTTTTTTTCCTGAAAATCACATTGTAGGATTTTTAATGAATTTTTTTGCAAATTATGGTGGAAAATAAGTATTTGGCCACCTACAAACAAGCAAGATTTCTGGCTCTCACAGACCTGTAACTTCTTCTTTAAGAGGCTCCTCTGTCCTCCACTCGTTACCTGTATTAATGGCACCTGTTTGAACTTGTTATCAGTATAAAAGACACCTGTCCACAACCTCAAACAGTCACACTCCAAACTCCACTATGGCCAAGACCAAAGAGCTGTCAAAGGACACCAGAAACAAAATTGTAGACCTGCACCAGGCTGGGAAGACTGAATCTGCAATAGGTAAGCAGCTTGGTTTGAAGAAATCAACTGTGGGAGCAATTATTAGGAAATGGAAGACATACAAGACCACTGATAATCTCCCTCGATCTGGGGCTCCACGCAAGATCTCACCCCGTGGGGTCAAAATGATCACAAAAATCCCAGAACCACACGGGGGGACCTAGTGAATGACCTGCAGAGAGCTGGGACCAAAGTAACAAAGCCTACCATCAGTAACACACTACGCCGCCAGGGACTCAAATCCTGCAGTGCCAGACGTGTCCCCCTGCTTAAGCCAGTACATGTCCAGGCCCGTCTGAAGTTTGCTAGAGTGCATTTGGATGATCCAGAAGAGGATTGGGAGAATGTCATATGGTCAGATGAAACCAAAATAGAACTTTTTGGTAAAAACTCAACTCATTGTGTTTGGAGGACAAAGAATGCTGAGTTGCATCCAAAGAACACCACACATACTGTGAAGCATGGGGTGGAAACATCATGCTTTGTGGCTGTTTTTCTGCAAAGGGACCAGGACGACTGATCCGTGTAAAGGAAAGAATGAATGGGGCCATGTATCGTTAGATTTTTAGTGAAAACCTCCTTCCATCAGAAAGGGCATTGAAGATGAAACGTGGCTGGGTCTTTCAGCATGACAATGATCCCAAACACACCGCCCGGGCAACGAAGGAGTGGCTTCGTAAGAAGCATTTCAAGGTCCTGGAGTGGCCTAGCCAGTCTCCAGATCTCAACCCCATAGAAAATCTTTGGAGGGAGTTGAAAGTCCGTGTTGCCCAGCGACAGCCCCAAAACATCACTGCTCTAGAGGAGATCTGCATGGAGGAATGGGCCAAAATACCAGCAACAGTGTGTGAAAACCTTGTGAAGACTTACAGAAAACGTTTGACCTGTGTCATTGCCAACAAAGGGTATATAACAAAGTATTGAGAAACTTTTGTTATTGACCAAATACTTATTTTCCACCATAATTTGCAAATAAATTCATTAAAAATCCTACAATGTGAATTTCTGGATTTTTTTTTTCTCATTTTGTCTGTCATAGTTGACGTGTACCTATGATGAAAATTACAGGCCTCTCATCTTTTTAAGTGAGAGAACTTGCACAATTGGTGGCTGACTAAATACTTTTTTTCCCCACTGTATATTATTACAACATTTTAATCTTCTTCACAATTACCCTTATCATAACTAACCCCCCAATTCATCATGCCTCTAGTATTTACAGTGCGGGTGATCAAGCCACACCATAAAGCCAGGACAGATTGCAGAGGTCATTGCAATCATTCAATGAATTGATCCATCCAATAGTATACTAATCATTACCAACATTCAAACCCTTTCATAAATGTTATGTACCCCAAGTGTAGATTAAATCCTCATGACATCTATTCTCATAAGAAATCATGTATACCCAAAACTCAGTCAAAAAATTTAAACTTCAAAAAATTCACTGTGTGCTCCTTTAAGACATATCACCTTTTACCTGTTGAAACTCCTAACACTCAAAATAACAACCCTTTATAAACATCATACTAGTTGTGTTGTGTTTTTATTTGAAAAACCCATTTGGAAAACAAATAAAACAAAATTGACCAGGTCTTGTTTGGTAGCTCCATATGACAACCTAAAATAAGACTACTGACTTTTACTAACTGTTCCACCTAGCCTACAGACTTTTGAAACATCCCAATGAGATATAAAGCAATCCCCATTTTCCTGGAAGAGAAAGTATACATATCGTTAACATTCATTTACAATCAGTAATCCAAAGATGGTAAGTACCCACTGTCAAGGCCGGGCGTAGGTGTGGTGTGGAATCAATTGCAGGATGCAGATGCAAGTCCAAAAACACTTTAATAAAGTCCACAGAAACAACGGCTATAAACAGAGCCGGTTGAACAAGGGAAAAATAAACGCACTCAGCGTAAAAGTACAACAAATGCACAACGTGCGGACTCTCTATTAACATAGAGCACAAACTGACTGGCAACACCTGCTGACATAGAACAATTACACACAACCACAAGACAGAAACAACGAGAACTTAAAGGACACATAATCAAGACGAAATGAGCAACAGGTGTAACAAATCAGACCAAACCAAACACACACAGACACAACGAACGGTGGCAGCTAGTACTCCGGGGACGACGACCGCCGAAGCCTGCCCGAACAAGGAGAAGGAGCAGCCTCGGCCGAAACCGTGACAGTACCCCCCCCTTGACGCGCGGCTCCAGCCGTGCACCGACCCCGGCCTCGGGGACGACCAGGAGGACGCGGAGCAGGGCGCGTGGGATGACCACGATGGAACTCAGTCAGAAGAGACGGGTCTAAGATATCTCTCCTCGGCACCCAGCACCGCTCCTCCGGACCGTACCCCTCCCACTCCACGAGATATTGGAGACCCCCCATCCGGCGTCTCGAATCCAGGATGGACCGAACTGTGTACGCCGGAGCCCCCTCGATGTCCAGCGGGGGCGGAGGAGTCTCTGCTATCTCACACTCCTGGAGTGGACCAGCTACCACCGGCCTGAGGAGAGACACATGGAACGAGGGGTTAATATTCTTATACTCAATAGGAAGTTGTAATCTGTAACACACCTCGTTCAACCTCCTCAGGACTTTAAACGGCCCAACAAACCGCCGACCCAGCTTCCGGCAGGGCAGGCGGAGGGGCAGGTTTCTGGTCGAGAGCCAGACTCGATCTCCCGGTGCGTACACCGGTCCCTCACTGCGGTGGAGATCGGAGCTCGCCTTGTGTCGACGGATGGCCCGCTGCAGATGTACGTGAGCAGCGTTCCACGTCTCCTCCGAGCGCCGCACCCACTCATCCACCGCAGGGGCCTCGATCTGGCTCTCATGCCAAGGTGCCAGAACCGGCTGGTACCCTAACACACACTGGAAAGGGGTTAGTTTAGTGGAGGAGTGGCGGAGAGAGTTCTGTGCCATCTCGGCCCAGGGAACATATCTCGCCCACTCCTCCGGCCGGCCCTGGCAATACGACCTCAGAAACCTACCCACATCCTGGTTTACTCGTTCAACCTGCCCATTGCTCTCCGGGTGGTACCCCGAGGTAAGGCTCACCGAGACCCCCAAGCGCTCCATGAACGCTCTCCAGACTCGAGAGGTAAACTGGGGGCCTCGATCAGACACTATATCCTCGGGTACCCCGTAATGCCGGAAGACGTGAGTGAATAGTGCCTCAGCGGTCTGTAGGGCAGTGGGAAGACCCGGCATGGGAAGGAGACGACAGGCCTTCGAGAACCGATCCACAACGACCAGGATGGTGGTATTTCCCTGGGAGAGGGGAAGATCAGTAACGAAATCCACCGAGAGGTGAGATCAGGGTCGTTGTGGAACGGGCAGGGGTTGTAACTTACCCCTGGGCAAATGTCTGGGTGCCTTACACTGGGCACATACCGAACAGGAGGAAACATAAACCCTCACATCCCTGGCTAACGTTGGCCACCAGTACTTAGTGCTAAGGCAGTGCACCGTCCGGCCAATCCCTGGATGTCCAGAGGAGGGTGACGTGTGAGCCCAATATATAAGTCGATCCCGAACCTCGAACGGCACGTACGTCCGACCCACAGGACACTGTGGAGGGCTAGGATCGGTACGCAACGCCCGCTCGATTTCGGAATCGACCTCCCACACCACCGGTGCCACCAGGCAAGACGGCGGGAGTATGGGCGTGGGCTCAACGGACCTCTCCTCCGTGTCATACCGCCGGGACAGAGCATCTGTCTTACCATTCTGGGACCCAGGGATGTACGTGATCTTAAAAACGAACCGGGCCAGAAACATATTCCACCTAGCCTGGCGAGGGTTCAGTCTCCTAGCTGCCCGGATGTACTCCAGGTTTCGGTGGTCTGTCAAAATGAGGAAAGGGTGTTGAGCCCCCTCTAGCCAATGCCTCCACACCTTTAGGGCCTGGACCACGGCTAGCAGCTCCCTGTCCCCCACGTCATAATTTCGCTCTGCCGGACTGAGCTTTTTAGAGTAAAAAGCACAGGGGCGGAGTTTCAGGGGCGTGCCAGATCGTTGCGAGAGCACGGCCCCTATACCGGCTTCAGACGCGTCTACCTCGACCTGGAATGGGAGTGCGGGATCCGGATGCGCCAACACCGGCGCCGAGGTAAACAGGTCCTTCAGTCTCCCAAAAGCCCTATCCGCCTCAGCAGACCACTGCAAGCGCACCGGACCTCCCTTTAGTAGAGACGTTATGGGAGCTGCCACCTGTCCAAAACCCCGGATAAACCTCCTGTAGTAATTCGCAAAACCCAAGAACCGCTGCACCTCTTTAACAGTAGTTGGAGTTTGCCAATTACGCACGGCCGACACACGGTCAACCTCCATCTTAACCCCTGACGCAGACAACTGATAACCCAAAAAGGAGACAGACTCCTGGAAAAACAGACATTTCTCTGCCTTGACATACAGATCATGCTCCAACAATATCCTCAATACTCGGCGCACCAGGGCTACATGCTCGGCTCGGGTAGAAGAATACACTAGAATGTCGTCAATGTACACGACCACTCCCTGCCCCTGCATATCCCGGAAGATCTCATCAACGAAGGATTGGAAGACTGAAGGAGCATTCATTAACCCGTATGGCATGACGAGATACTCGTAATGACCCGAGGTGGTACTAAATGCTGTCTTCCATTCGTCTCCCTCCCTAATACGCACCAAGTTGTATGCGCTCCTGAGATCCAATTTTGTGAAGAAACGCGCCCGGTGTAAAGACTCCGTCATAGTCGAGTGGATAACTGTATTTCACAGTAATCTGATTGAGACTGCGGTAATCAATACACGGGCGCAAACCTCCATCCTTTTTCTTCACAAAAAAGAAACTCGAGGACGCAGGGGAAGTGGAGGGCCGTATGTATCCCTGTCTCAGAGACTCGGCTATGTAAGTCTCCATAGCTCTCTTCTCCTCTTGAGACAGAGGATACACATGGCTCCACGGAAGCGCAGCTCCTACCTGGAGGTCTATCGCACAATCCCCCTGTCTATGTGGTGGCAATTGCGTCGCCTTCGCTTTACTAAACACAATTGCTAAATCATCATACTCGGGGGGAATGTGCAATGCCGGCAGTTGGTTTGGACTTTCCACCGAGGTCGCCCCTACGGAAACGCCCAGACATCGACCTACACACTGGACAGACCACTCCTTGAGAGCCCTCTGTTGCCACGAAATAGAGGGATTATGAGTAATCAACCAGGGAAGCCCCAGCACCACCGGATACGCAGGAGAGTCTATAAGATATAGCTGAATAGTCTCCTCATGACCCTCCTGCGTCCCCATCCTAAATGGAGCTGTGACCTCCCTAATCAACCCCGATCCCAACGGACGGCTATCTAAAGCATGTACAGGGAAGGGACTACTGACTGGAAGGAGGGGAATCCCTAACTCAGCACAAAATCGCCGATCTATAAAATTCCCAGCTGCGCCTGAATCTACTAGCGCCTTATGCTGGGAATGAGGTGCAACCTGTGGGAAGCAAACAGGTATGGTTAGGTGATCAACAGAGAGCTCTGGGTAAGTGGGGCGCCTACTCACCTGGAGGGACTCCCCAGAGCGTGGCCTGCCGTCTCTCCCCCTAGGATACCCCCCCCAGCACCTGGCCGCAGTGTGTCCTCCACGGCCACAGTAGGTACAGGGGTTGGTTCCCCTGGGGCTCCTTCTCCTCTCCTCTCTAGCGCCAGCACCCCCGAGCTCCATAGGACTAGGCTCGGAGGTGCTGGAGGGTGGAATGGACGACCCCCACTCAGGACGTCCGCGGGTGGCCAACAGGGTATCGAGGCGAATGGCCATGTCAACTAACTCGTCAAACGTGAGGGTGGTGTCCCTGCAGGCCAACTCACGACGGACGTCCTCCCGTAGGCTGCAGCGGAAGTGGTCTATGAGGGCCCGCTCATTCCACCCTGCGTCTGCCGCTAGAGTCCGGAACTCCAGTGCAAAATCCTGTGCGCTCCTCTTCCCCTGTCGGAGGTAGAATAGACGTTCTCCCGCCGCCTTCCCCTCAGGTGGATGGTCGAATACAGCCCTGAAGCGACGGGAGAACTCCGCATAGGTGATCGTCGCGGGGTCTATTCTCCTCCATTCGGCGTTGGCCCACTCCAACGCCTTGCCGGTGAGACAGGAGAGGAGGGCGGAAACGCTCTCGTGTCCCGAGGGCACCGGGTGTACGGTGGCGAGGTAGAGTTCTACTTGTAGGAGGAAACCTTGACACCCGGCAGCGGTACCATCATACGCCCTCGGGAGCGAGAGCCGAATCCCACTGGGTTCCGGAGCGTGGACTAAGGGACTGACCGGTGCTGGTGGTACTGTGGGAGGAGGCGTGGGTGCCCAACTGGTCTCCAGGCGATGCAGGGTATTCATTACTCCTTGTAATGCGTTGGTGATCTGGGCTATCCTGTCATCCTGTCCGCGGACGCGCTCCTCCCATGACTCGGTCGCTGCTGCTGCTCCTGCTGATTCCATGAATGGTGTGTAGTTCTGTCAAGGCCGGGCGTAGGTGTGGTGTGGAATCAATTGCAGGATGCAGATGCAAGTCCAAAAACACTTTAATAAAGTCCACAGAAACAACGGCTATAAACAGAGCCGGTTGAACAAGGGAAAAATAAACGCACTCAGCATAAAAGTACAACAAACGCACAACGTGCGGACTCTCTAATAACATAGAGCACAAACTGACTGGCAAAATCTGCTGACATAGAACAACTACACACAACCACAAGACAGAAACAACGAGAACTTAAAGGACACATAATCAAGACGAAATGAGCAACAGGTGTAACAAATCAGACCAAACCAAACACACACAGACACAACGAACGGTGGCAGCTAGTACTCCGGGGACGACGACCGCCGAAGCCTGCCCGAACAAGGAGAAGGAGCAGCCTCGGCCGAAACCGTGACACCCACAAAACATGATACATATATCCACAGTCCTATCTCATCAATAATCGTTTATATCAAACTAATTCCTCATAACTACTCCATAAAAATATTATATAAAACCTTTCAAAAATTTAAACCACTAAAAATTCCTCAGAGTTTACATTGATTATGTTGAATTGATTACCCTTCAGATCATATCCTCTTTAAATCTCACCATGATTATTGAACCCCTACATCTGCTCCTTTTGATCCCATATCAACTAATCCATTATCTTTTACATAATCAACAACAAAATAAAATCAATTTCCTTTGCCATTGTTCCTGTCACCCCTTTTAAATGTCATATTTCATTCATTAGCCAATACCCTCACTTACTTTGTGTAAGACTTGATATTTTATCCCAGGCATCTATTTCAAATTTGTTCGCTACGTTGTCTCCTATTCTCCCTTTATCATAATGCTATAGGATACTTCCATCAATCCTAGAAATAAAAACTCCCACATAGAAGACACTAGATAATAACACGTTTCATTAAGTTAACTACACCTTCCACTATAAACCTATAACCCCTTTCTAGTAATTTAATCATCGCAAACTGTTGCATTTATGTTTTTAAAATATAAACCTATTGTTTCATAATCCAAAACCCACAAAAAGATGTCCCCTTAATCCATCAGGCCAACAGCAACAACTATCTCCCATCGTTCAACGTATCTATAAACAGATTATCGTTATCAGAAGTAATGAACCGTCGTCATAACTCACCGCTGTTTAAACAAACTATATAATGTCATAATACGAATGATCAATTATCAAATATCGTTCCTTATTCAACTATCTAGACATGTTCTTCATTAGTAAATCGTCTCCACAAAGCAATACTACCTAATAACATATTCTCATTCACCTAAATAGAAAGAATTACTTCTACACCAATTCAACATCAAGTCAACCTGTCTCATCATCCAATTAACTTACTTACTTTTTAAACCCTCTACAATATCTATCATACTCTACCGCTAATTTTCCTTATAACGGTACCTCAACAGATGACAAATTATTGTGAAGTTATAGTCAAAACAAATAAAACATCCAATTCAAAGCGATGCAACTTTAATTACTATGTTATACTATTTACTATGTGTCGGTAAGACAATCCCTTTCACAAAATGTTTATCAAGTCACCTATTAATCTATGTCAATATCCACAATGTAAAAGTTTTGCTTTCTATCCCTCTCTGGGTTTGAACCAGGGACCCTCTACACATATCGACAACATTCACCATCGACACACCATACAAAATCTGCGATCCTTGCAAAGCAACTACTTCCAGTTCATAGAGCAAGTGACGTCACCTAATGAAAACCGCACTAGCTCTCACCGCTAACTAGCTAGCCATTTCACCAAACATTCAACCCCCAATGACTTCCTACAAAATACGCGATCCTTGTACACCTAACGTAACCCATAATGCCCCTTACAGCGCTCTCACATTTCAGCAAGCCCCAATGGTTAACACCCGCAGACAAAAATGGAAATTCTTCCATTTTTACTAGCAGACCTAATAAAACACACTTTCAAACAGCGTTCTGCATTTACCTCTATCATAGGGTTTAAAAACGAACTTAACAACATTAACCATCCTAAATTGCCGTAGTAACGTCATGTTTAGTTCAGTTGATCTATTACGATATAAGACATTCACTTCTCCATGCGTCGTAAACTATATCCTATTTCTCTTGTAATCAACTAAAAAAGCCACGCAATGAAACCATCACTCCGCCATTATCAGAATGAATGAGATCTAGTCAACTATCCTTTCTAAGTAGGCTACAAGTAACACCAAACACTTGCTGTAGTTTACCGTCATATATTGAAATCCATTTATCACGATCCAATTTATTTATAGACATATTCCACCATTCTCACTCGTTTAATCTAGCAAAACCTTATTCAGTGCCCAAAAAATTACTACCACGCACTCTTCTCTCCATACCCATTAAATTTTTTACAGTTTAGTCATTTAGCAGACGCTCCTATCCTGAGCGACCCACAATTAGTGAGCTCATAAATTTTTTATACTTATACTAGCCCCCCTTGGGAATCGAACACACAACCCTGGCGTTGCAAGCACCATTCTCCACCAACCGAGCTACAAGAGTCCACACACGCTTCAAATCATACATTCAACATCACCAAACCAAATACTCCGTCGTACCCATTCAATCAACACATCATCAGCAGTGGAATTTACACTCATAAATGCAGATTGTTACTCCATGCCATTGAAATGATAAATAAATGATTTCTCATCTTAACCTCTGATATAAAATGAAGTTCCATCACTTCACTATGTTAGCTCTACCATGATAATTAGTTCAATTGAACCCTATATTGGCTTTGTACTATATTATACATTACGTCTATAACAACATTACTTATGGTCAGTTTATTCCACTATCACATGATCCAACAACCGTATAAACCCATATTAATTACTTTCCCACCCATTACATACGTCTACGTTCGGATGAGCAAGTTTAATACAAACATGACACTCTAATTATGATTTTGTCATTAATATTTCCACACCGTCACAACTCCATATAGAACGTTAAAAACTTCTAGATACTCACATCTAATAATCATTTAGTTAGTTTAACAATCCTCATTCAACCCAAATCAGCCTCTCCTTCATTCTCTCAGCGGAACCAAAAAAACATACTGTAATTTCCAAGGACACTGCCATTCCTGTCTCAGAAAACACAGACTTTCCACTACTCTCTAAAATAACATCAAGCTCTATTTACCCCTTTTAACTTGTCACACCCTGGCTCTGGGACTCTATATGTTGAGCCAGGGTGTGCTCATTCTATGTGTTGTAGTTCTATGTTGGGAGTTCTAGTTTGTTTATTTCTATGTTGGCCAGAGTGACTCCCAATCAGAGGCAACGAGTGTCAGCTGTGGCTGGTTGTCTCTGATTGGGAGCCATATTTAAACTGTCTGTTTTCCCTTTGTGTTTGTGGGATCTTGTTCCGTGTTGGTCTATGTTACCTAGGACGTTACGTTATCGTTTTGTTGTTTTTTGTATCGTGTGTGCACTTTAATTAAATAAAGTATGTTCGCTCAACACGTTGCGCATTGGTCTACTCCATACGACGATCGTGACAGAAGATCCCACCAAACCAGGACCAAGCAGCGTGTCCAGGAGCAGGCATCCTGGACGTGGGAGCAGATCTTAGACGGGCAGGGGTCCTGGACCTGGGAGGAAATCCTGGCCGGGATGGATCGCCGGCCATGGAGTGAGACGGTAGAGGCGCGATGGAGAGAGGTGCAACGGCGTGATCAGTGTCGTCGTCGGACGGTCGAGAGGCAACCCCCCAAAAAATTTAGGGGGGGGCACAGGGCATGGACGACGGGGTTGACGGAGGCAGAAAAGGGGCGTATTCAGAAGGCCACCAGGTTAAGGGGGCCACTGGCCAAAGTAGGGAAGGAAGGTGTGGAGGCACGGCGAGAGGTACTGGGGTGTGTTACCAGTCCGGTCCGGCCCGTTCCAGATCCCGGTGTAGAGCCAGTGGTGTGTGTCCCCAGTACGGTCCGGCCTGTTCCGGCCCCTCGCACCAAGTGTACGGTGCGCGTCGCCAGCCCGGTCCGGCCTGTTCCGGCCCCTCGCACCAAGTGTACGGTGCGCGTCGCCAGCCCAGCCCGTTCCTGCTACTCGCACCAAGCCAGGGGTGCGAGTCGTCAGCCCGGTAAAGCCCGTTCCGGCTCCACGCACCCAGCCAGGGGTGCGAGTCGTCAGCCCGGTAAGGCCCGTTCCGGCTCCACGCATCCAGCCAGGGGTGCGCGTCGTCAACCCGGTCCGGCCCGTTGCTGCTCCACGCACCAAGCCAGGGGTGCGCATTGTCAGCCCGGTCCGGTCCGTTCCTGCCTCACGCACCAAGTCAGGGGTGCGTGTCGTCAGTCCGGCACAACCCGTGCCTGGGACACCGGTGCCTAATCAGGTACCGGTCAGCTGCTCCACAACGGAGCTGAAGCTATACGCTCCTACTACGTCCAGTTCAGCTCCAGCCAGCGGGGCCAGACCGGACCAGGGGCGCTATGGGGGGTTTATTGGAGGGTGGTGGGCAAGCCCGGAGCCAGAACCGCCGCCGAGGAGGAATGCCCACCCAGCCCTCCCCTGTTTTGTTCTAGTGGAGGCGCGGTCGCAGTCCGCGCCTTTAGGGGGGGGTACTGTCACACCCTGGCTCTGGGACTCTATATGTTGAGCCAGGGTGTGTTCATTCTATGTGTTGTATTTCTATGTTGGGAGTTCTAGTTTGTTTATTTCTATGTTGGCCAGAGTGACTCCCAATCAGAGGCAACGAGTGTCAGCTGTGGCTGGTTGTCTCTGATTGGGAGCCATATTTAAACTGTCTGTTTTCCCTTTGTGTTTGTGGGATCTTGTTCCGTGTTGGTCTATGTTACCTAGGACGTTACGTTATCGTTTTGTTGTTTTTGTATCGTGTGTGCACTTTAATTAAATAAAGTATGTTCGCTCAACACGCTGCGCATTGGTCTACTCCATACGACGATCGTGACATAACTACTCTCCTGAGGATATTCATTATCACCTCTATGCTTACCTATCACTATTATTATTTCATGCAATGCTAGTAACATTCAATGTTAGTAATTAAACACTTGCATCAAATATCCACTTCTGATAATGTATTAAAATGTAGTTCCTATTTGTCGTTTTTGGTGCTATGATTCAATATGTTACTTGTCATTGGCTCCCTCTCCTAGCCATTTTGAGTAATTCATTTGTCTAATTATCTTCTTATTTAATGCCATTTTTACCACATCAAAAAGGTCCGTAACCTATTTCTCTCTTTACCTATTTACTCCTATAATGATACAACACATCAGAGCTTCATCTATTTTACTCCTATGATGATACAACACATCAGAGCTTCATAACCTAATTTACTCCCATGATGATACAACACATCAGTCTCTCTTTACCAATTTATGCTAATTACTGTTAACACGCCTTGTTTTGAATCATAGCATCATGTCATTGTGCAATTTTAATATTCCTCCTTACATCCCTTTACATAATTCAATACCACTCATCGTCCCCTTCAAAATATTGAATTTTAAAGTTCATTACAGTTCAGCTTTACCACAGATAAGCAGATTTTGACATAATTAAAAAAAATTAAAGTCTGCTTACCTGTTAGTTGAGCTGTGAACTGCATCCTGTTCGTTTAGACGCCAATCTGTTATGATGAGTTTCTCGGGTGTCAAAGAATCAAGGATGCAAGGATATACTTAGACATTCTGTGGAGATTTCATACCAAGTATTTATTGAATTACGAGCTCGTGGGTTCATCTAACCAACGGACATAGCTTTGCCCTTCGTCAGTTGAACTAACTTGAACAAAGAAGAAACTCTACCTTATATACCCTTTATTACCCTCTTTACATTTACATTTTAGTCATTTAGCAGACGCTCTTATCCAGAGCGACTTACAGGAGCAATTAGGGTTAAGTGCCTTGCTCAAGGGCACATTTACGTCATTTAGCAGACGCTCTTATCCAGAGCGACTACAAATTGGTGCATTCACCCTATAGCCAGTGGGATAACCACTTTACAATTATAAAAAAAAAAAAAAAATTGGGGGGGGGGGGGGGGTAGAAGGATTACTTTATCCTATCCCAGGTGTTCCTTAAAGAGGTGGGGTTTCAAATGTCTCCGGAAGGTGGTGAGTGACTCCGCTGTCCTGGCGTCGTGAGGGAGCTTGTTCCACCATTGGGGTGCCAGAGCAGCGAACAGCTTTGACTGGGCTGAGCGGGAACTATGCTTCCGCAGAGGAAGGGGAGCCAGCAGGCCAGAGGTGGATGAACGCAATGCCCTCGCCTGGGTGTAGGGACTGATCAGAGCCTGAAGGTACGGAGGTGCCGTTCCCCTCACTGCTCCATAGGCAAGCACCATGGTCTTGTAACGGATGCGAGCTTCAACTGGAAGCCAGTGGAGTGTGCGGAGGAGGGGGGTGACGTGAGAGAACTTGGGAAGGTTGAACACCAGACGGGCTGCGGCATTCTGGATGAGTTGTAGGGGTTTAATGGCACAGGCAGGGAGCCCAGCCAACAGCGAGTTGCAGTAATCCAGACGGGAGATGACAAGTGCCTGGATTAGGACCTGTGCCGCTTCCTGTGTAAGGCAGGGTCGTACTCTCCGAATGTTGTAGAGCATGAACCTGCAGGATCGGGTCACCGCCTTGATGTTGGCGGAGAACGACAGGGTGTTGTCCAGGGTCACGCCAAGGCTCTTCGCACTCTGGGAGGAGGACACAACGGAGTTGTCAACCGTGATGGCGAGATCATGGAACGGGCAGTCCTTCCCCGGGAGGAAGAGCAGCTCCGTCTTGCCAGGGTTCAGCTTGAGGTGGTGATCCGTCATCCATACTGATATGTCGGCCAGACATGCAGAGATGCGATTCGCCACCTGGTTATCAGAAGGGGGAAAGGAGAAGATTAGTTGTGTATCGTCAGCGTAGCAATGATAGGAGAGGCCATGTGAGGATATGACAGAGCCAAGTGACTTGGTGTATAGGGAGAAAAGGAGAGGGCCTAGAACTGAGCCCTGGGGGACACCAGTGGTGAGAGCACGTGGTGCGGAGACAGCTTCTCGCCACGCCACTTGGTAGGAGCGACCGGTCAGGTAGGACGCAATCCAGGAGTGAGCCGCGCCGGAGATGCCCAGCTCGGAGAGGGTGGAGAGGAGGATCTGATGGTTCACTGTATCAAAGGCAGCAGACAGGTCTAGAAGGACAAGAGCAGAGGAGAGAGAGTTAGCTTTAGCAGTGCGGAGAGCCTCCGTGACACAGAGAAGAGCAGTCTCAGTTGAATGACCAGTCCTGAAACCTGACTGGTTTGGATCAAGAAGGTCATTCTGAGAGAGATAGCAAGAGAGTTGGCTAAAGACGGCACGCTCAATAGTTTTGGAAAGAAAAGAAAGAAGGGATACTGGTCTGTAGTTGTTGGCATCAGTGGGATCGAGTGTTGGTTTTTTGAGAAGGGGTGCAACTCTCGCTCTCTTGAAGACGGAAGGGACATGGCCAGCGGTCAAGGATGAGTTGATCAGCGAGGTGAGGTAGGGGAGAAGGTCACCGGAGATGGTCTGGAGAAGAGAGGAGGGGATGGGGTCAAGCGGGCAGGTTGTTGGGCGGCCTGCAGTCACTAGTCGCAAGATTTTATCTGGAGAGAGAGGGGAGAAAGAAGTCAAAGCATAGGGTAGGGCAGTGTGAGCAGGACCAGCAGTGTCATTAGACTTAACAAACGACGATCGGATGTCGTCAACCTTCTTTTCAAAGTGGTTGACAAAGTCATCCACAGAGAGGGAGGGGGGGGGGGGGGGGGGAGGATTCAGCAGTGAGGAGAATGTGGCAAAGAGCTTCCTAGGGTTAGAGGCAGATGCTTGGAATTTAGAGTGGTAGAAAGTGGCCTTAGCAGCAGAAACAGATGAAGAAAATGTAGAGAGGAGGGAGTGAAAAGATGCCAGGTCGGCAGGGAGTTTAGTTTTCTTCCATTTCCGCTCAGCTGCCCGGAGCTCTGTTCTGTGAGCTCGCAATGAGTCATCAAGCCACAGAGCTGGAGGGGAGGACCGAGCCGGCCGGGAGGATAGGGGACACAGGGAGTCAAAGGATGCAGAAAGGGAGGAGAGGAGGGTTGAGGAGGCAGAATCAGGAGATTGGAGGGAGAAGGATTGAGCAGAGGGAAGAGATGATAGGATGGAAGAGGAGAGAGTAGTGGGAGAGAGAGAGCGAAGGTTGCGGCGGCGCGTTACCATCTGTGTAGGGGCAGAGTGAGTAGTGTTGGAGGAGAGCGAGAGAGAAAAGGATACAAAGTAGTGGTCGGAGACATGGAGGGGAGTTGCAGTGAGATTAGTAGAAGAGCAACATCTAGTAAAGATGAAGTCAAGCGTATTGCCTGCCTTGTGAGTGGGGGGGGATGGTGAGAGGGTGAGGTCAAAAGAGGAGAGGAGTGGAAAGAAGGAGGCAGAGAGAAATGATTTAAATGTAGACGTGGGGAGGTTGAAATCCCCCAAGACTGTGAAGGGTGAGCCATCCTCAGGAAAGGAACTTATCAAGGCGTCAAGCTCATTGATGAACTCTCCAAGGGAACCTGGAGGGCGATAGATGACAAGGATATTAAGCTTAAATGGGCTAGTGACTGTGACAGCGTGGAATTCAAATGAGGAGATAGACAGATGGGTTAGGGGAAAAATTGAGAATGACCACTTGGGAGAGATGAGGATTCCTGTGCCACCACCCCTCTGACCAGATGCTCCAGATGCTCTCTTGGACCAGATGCTCCAGATGCTCCAGACCAGATGCTCTCTTCCTGGCATACATCTGTCAAGTCTCCATGGGCACTCCCTGTCTTTGATGTTCATCACTCTTTACCCCAAGTCACTATCCTAAACATCACTCATGCTATCCTAAACATCACTAATCTACCTTGACATAATGGAATGTAGACTTCATGGCCCCAAACCACTCATCTCTTAACTCTTCCTCTGTCCTCACAATCCTATAACATGACATCATTACAATGGTTAAATTAAATAGTTTCATTTAATATGCCTTAAGATTTCACATTTCAATTTCAAAGTATGTTGACAGGGATTGTTTATTAACAACTTACTGTACCATTCATTAGCAATTAACTAATTGAGTCGCTCAGCTAATTATAGCAAAACCACAGATGCGGAATAGCTTGAGGCGCAATCAGAAGGCACCTTCCTCATTAACGAATGGTATGTTTTCAATCTGACATACATCCGATATCCCCCACACTTGGTAATTATTGCTTGAGGCCTCATATCAATACAATGATAACAAATAATCACTGTTTTCTTATCATTACCACTCTGACAATGGATTGTGTTCATTGCGGATATTTAAATTTTTCAATTTCCCTCAGGGAGTATGTGTTGAATGCCCCTGCTCTGCCTGGCTTAATAGATCTTCAGGGCAAATTATACACAACAAAAGCCATTTGGAGATAAGGGGTGATGATTATACTCATTTGAGAAGCTCTCACCCTTTCTCTCTTTCTCACCACCCACAGAATAAGACCTCAGTGGGGAAACCATTCAGAGGCTGTGGTGTGTATCAACACTCAGAAATCTGCCAGTGCTTTTTTCCCGAAAAAATGGACAAAAGGCAGGTTTGTCGTCCTTTGTTACTTCGGAGGCAAACCGAGAAATTGATGGTTTGCTCGCTGTGATGATGTTTCCCAGAAGGCTTTGCATGCGGCAAGAACGGGAGACGAGGTGTGACATTTGTTTATCAGTGACCTCTTGGCTTTTGTCGCGGCTCGATTATCAGAGCAGGCGGGTGGTGGTTGAGATGCTGCCACAGATACTGGCTTTTCTATCTTATCAGTGGTGAGATATAGAAGGGGGGGGGCAGTGGTGTGTGTGTGTTGGGTTGACAATGACAGCAGCCACTGAAGAGGTACATTTGTATTATTATTTTTTATAGTTTCTCTATATCTGACAGAAGAGAGGACTGAAAGTGTCTGGCGGTGGTCATTGTCCAGATGGCATCATAAGCCCTCAGGTCCCCAGTCATCTCTCCAAGTCTGGTCATGATGAATCTGCCTGTCTGCCAGAGATGCTATCAGAGAGGGGCTATTTGCCCACCTGAGCTTTCTCTGCAGGGAGAACAGAGAGGGGAGAGGGGGGGGGGGGGGGGGGGGTGGTGGAGAAGGAGAGAAAATGAGAAAGAGGAGTGAGAGAATGAGGAATCGAGTGCCCTGGCTTCAGGAGTAGGCAGTAGTGCAGTCAGCTTGATCGGCACAGACGCTGCTGGTTTGGTACGGCGGGTCTTGTTGGCACTGACCGATCAGTGCCACAGCTAGGACCAGACTGCCAGAAAGTTTTTGACCATCCTCTTTCGTGTATAGTTTTGACACACACACCAGAGTGCACACACGTACGGTGTCTGATTATTTTAATTTAGAGCCTTTGGGTTTGTTGAACACCATTGAGTGGCAAGGGACAGGGAGTGTGATGTGTACTAGCACTGTGCTCGTCTTGCTACAACGGAGGAGAAAACGGTGCAGAGACCAGCTCTCAAACTCTCAAAGTCAAGTCAAATCAAATGTTATTTGTCACATGCACCAAATACAACAATTGTAGACTTTACCATGAAATGCTTACTTGCGAACCCTTGCCCAACAACGCAGAGTTAAAAAGTAATAAATGAAAATACAATACATAATAACACTAACAGCAGGTAGCCTAGCAGTTAGGAGTGTTGGGCCACTAATCGAAAGGTTGCTGGTTCGAATCCTCGAGCCAACTAGTTTAAAAATCAGGATAAGAGTGTCTGCTAAATGACTAAAATGTCATGTAAATATATGTACAGGGAGTACCAGTACCTAGTCAATGTGCAGGGGTAGAAGTTAGTTGAGATAGATATGTACATGGTAAAGTGACTAGGCAATCAGGATAGATAATAAACAGAGTAGTGTGTGTGTGTGTGTGTGTGTGTATGTGTGTATACACTATATATACAAATGTATGTGGACACCCCTTCAAATTAGTGGATTTG
Source organism: Coregonus lavaretus (assembly GCF_964263955.1). NCBI lineage: Eukaryota > Metazoa > Chordata > Actinopteri > Salmoniformes > Salmonidae > Coregonus > Coregonus lavaretus. Next base: position 3,255,354 of record NC_140024.1, on the reverse strand, counting down.
GCTATTTCAGCCACACCCGTTGCTGACAGATGTATAAAATCGAGCACACAGCAATGCAATCTCCATAGACAAACATTGGCAGTATAATGGCCTTTCTGAAGAGCTCAGTGACTTTCAAAGTGGCACCGTCATACGATGCCAGCTTTCCAACAAGTCAGTTCATCAAATGTATGCCCTGCTAGAGCTGCCCCGGTCAACTTTAAGTGCTGTTATTTTGAAGTGGAAACGTCTAGGAGCAACAACGGCTCAGCCGCGAAGTGGTAGGCCACACAAGCTCACAGAACGGGACCGCCAAGTGCTGAAGCGCGTAGCACGTAAAAATCATCTGTCCTCGGTTGCAACATTCACTACCGAGTTCCAAACTGCCTCTGGAAGCAACGTCAGCACAATAACTGTTTGTCGGGAGCTTCATGAAATGGTTTTCCATGGCTGAGTAGCCGCACACAAGCCTAAGATCACCATGCGCAATGCCAAACGTCGGCTGGAGTGGTGTAAAGCTCGCCGCCATTGGACTCAGGAGCAGTGGAAACGCGTTCTCCGGAGTGATGAATCAAGCTTCACCATCTGGCAGTCCAACGGGCGAATCTGGGTTTGGCAGATGCCAGGAGAACGCTACCTGCCTCAATGCATAGTACCAACTGTAAAGTTTGGTGGAGGAGCAACAATGGTCTGGAGCTGTTTTTCATGGTTCGGGCTAGGCCCCTTTATTCCAGTGAAGGGAACTCTTAACACTACAGCATACAATGCCATTCTAGATGATTCAGTGCTTCCAACTTCGTGGTAACAATTTGGGGAAGGCCCTTTCCTGTTTCAGCATGCAATACCCCCGTGCAGAAAGCGAGGTCCATACAGAAATGGTTTGTCGAGATCAGTGTGGAAGAACTTGACTGGCCTGCACAGAGCCCTGACCTCAACCCCATCGAACACCTTTGGGATGAATTGGAATGCAGTCTGCGAGCCAGACCTAATCGGCCAACATCATGCTCTGGTAGCTGAATGGAAGCAAGTCCCCACAGAAATGTTCCAACATCTAGTGGAAAGCCTTCCCAGAAGAGTGGAGGCTGTTACAGCAGCAAAGGGGAAACCAACTCCATATTAATGCCCATGATTTTGGAATGAGATGTTCGATGAGCAGGTGTCCACATACTTTTGGTCATGTAGTGTATGTGTGTGTTGGAGTGTCAGTGTGTGAGTGTGTGGGTGGAGTCCAGTGAGTGTACATAGAGTCAGTACAAAAAAGGATCAATGAAAATAGTCTGGGTAGCCATTTGAGTAACTATTTAGCAGTCTTATGGCTTCAGGGAAGAAGCTTTTTAGGACCCTGTTGGTCCCAGATGTGGCACTCCGGGACCGCTTGCTGTGCAGTAGCAGAGAGAGCTATGGCTTGGGTGGCTGGAGTCTGACCATTTATCGGCCTTCCTCTGACACCGCTTAGTATAGAGGTCCTGGATGGCAGGGAACTCGGCCCCAGTGATATACTGGGCAGTCTGCACCACCCTCTGTAGCTCCTTGCGATTGAGGGTGGTGCAGTTGCCATACCAAGCAGGGATGCAGCCAGTCAAGATGCTCTCAATGGTGTAGCTGTCAAACTTTTTGAGGATCCGAGGGCTATGCCAAATCTTTTCAACCTCCCTGAGGGGGTTCCTTCTTCATGACTGTGCTGGTTTGAGAGGACCATGTTAAGTCCTTAGTGATGTGGACTCTCGACCTGCTCCACTACAGCCCCATTGATGTAGATGGGGGCACGCTTTCCCCTCCATTTCCTGTAGTCCACGATCAACTCCTTTGTCTTGCTGACTTTGAGGGAGAGGTTGTTGTCCTGGCACCACACTGCCAGGTCTCTGAACTCCTCCCTGTAGGCTGTCTCATCATCGTCGGTAATCAGGCCTACCACCGTCGTGTCATCAGCAAGCTTGATGATGGTGTTGGAGTCGTGCGTGGCCACGCAGTCATGGGTGAACAGGGAGTACAGGAGGGGACTAAGCACACACCCCTGAGGGGCCCCCGTGTTTAGGGTCAGTGTGGCGGATGTGTTGTTGCCTACCCTCACCACTGGGGGGCGCCCCGTCAGGCAGTCCAGGATTCAGCTGCAGAGGGAGGTGGTCAGTCCCAGGGTCCTGAGCTTGGCTATGAACTTGGAGGGGACTATGGTGTTGCAACGCTGAGCTATAGTCAATGATCATCATTCTCACATAGGTATTCCTCTTGTCCAAATGGGAGAGAGAAGTGTGGAGTGCAATAGAGATTGTGTCATCTGTGGATCTGTTGGGGTGGTATACGAATTGCAGTGGGTCTATGGTGTCTGGGATGATGGTGTTGATGTGTGCTTTGACCAGCCTTTCAAAGCATTTCATGGTTACAGATGTGAGTGCTATGGGACAATAGTCATTTAGGCAGGTTGCCTTCTTGGGAACAGGGACAATGGTGGCCTGCTTGAAACATGTTGGGATTACAGACAATGAGAGGTTGAAAATGTCTGTGAAGACACTTGCCAGCTGGTCTGCGCATGCTCTGAGAACGTGCCCTGGTATTCCGTCTGGCCCAGCGGCCTTATGAGTATTAATCTGTTTAAAAGCCTTACTCTAATCGGCCACGGTGAGCGAGATCACACAGTTGTCCGGGACAGCAGGGGCTCTCATGCATGGCTCAGTGTTGTTTGCCTGATGCAACCATTTAGCTCGTCTGGGAGGTCTGCGTCACTGGGCAACTTGATTTCCCTTCGTAGTCTGTAATGGTTTGCAAGCCCTTCCACATCCGACAAGCATCGGAGCCGGTGTAGTAGGATTCGATCCTAATCCTATATTGTCCTTTTTCATGTTTGATTGCTCATCGGAGGTCGTCGGTGCCCTCATCTGTGAGATGCAAGCCATCCCTATTGTATCCTTATGGTATGGCCATCCCTACGGTACAGCCCAGAGACACACTGCTTAATGTAAGGGGGGCAGATTGTACTTTTACTTTTATTGCTGTGTTATGCTATATTATAATGTTGTATTATCACCTTTCAGTGTAAAAAACATGGGATAAAAAAAAAACTGTTTTAAGTGAGAAGTAGGCATTCGTCTGAAGCCGAAAAAGGTAATTCACAAGCACCACAATGCCTACTTCACTCATGCTTTTACCAAGCTTTTCCAACACACAACTTTGACCTACTACAGTAGCTACAGTGGTGAAAAAAAGTATTTAGTCAGCCACCAATTGTGCAAGTTCTCCCACTTAAAAAGATGAGAGAGGCCTGTAATTTTCATCATAGGTACACGTCAACTATGACAGACAAATTGAGGGGAAAAAATCCAATAAATCACATTGTAGGATTTTTTATGAATTTATTTGCAAATTATGGTGGAAAATAAGTATTTGGTCACCTACAAACAAGCAAGATTTCTGGCTCTCACAGACCTGTAACTTCTTCTTTAAGAGGCTCCTCTGTCCTCCACTCGTTACCTGTATTAATGGCACTTGTTTGAACTTGTTATCAGTATAAAAGACACCTGTCCACAACCTCAAACAGTCACACTCCAAACTCCACTATGGCCAAGACAAAAGAGCTGTCAAAGGACACCAGAAACAAAATTGTAGACCTGCACCAGGCTGGGAAGACTGAATCTGCAATAGGTAAGCAGCTTGGTTTGAAGAAATCAACTGTGGGAGCAATTATTAGGAAATGGAAGACATACAAGACCACTGATAATCTCCCTCTATCTGGGGCTCCACGCAAGATCTCACCCCGTGGGGTCAAAATGATCACAAGAACGGTGAGCAAAAATCCCAGAACCACACGGGGGGACCTAGTGAATGACCTGCAGAGAGCTGGGACCAAAGTAACAAAGCCTACCATCAGTAACACACTACGCCGCCAGGGACTCAAATCCTGCAGTGCCAGACGTGTCCCCCAGCTTAAGCCAGTACATGTCCAGGCCCGTCTGAAGTTTGCTAGAGTGCATTTGGATGATCCAGAAGAGGATTGGGAGAATGTCATATGGTCAGATGAAACCAAAATATAACTTTTTGGTAAAAACTCAACTCGTCGTGTTTGGAGGACAAAGAATGCTGAGTTGCATCCAAAGAACACCATACCTACTGTGAAGCATGGGGGTGGAAACATCATGCTTTAGGGCTGTTTTTCTGCAAAGGGACCAGGATGACTGATCCGTGTAAAGGAAAGAATGAATGGGGCCATGTATCGTGATATTTTGAGTGAAAACCTCCTTCCATCAGCAAGGGCATTGAAGATGAAACGTGGCTGGGTCTTTCAGCATGACAATGATCCCAAACACACCGCCCGGGCAACGAAGGAGTGGCTTTGTAAGAAGCATTTCAAGGTCCTGGAGTGGCCTAGCCAGTCTCGCGATCTCAACCCCATAGAAAATCTTTGGAGGGAGTTGAAAGTCCGTGTTGCCCAGCGACAGCCTCAAAACATCACTGCTCTAGAGGAGATCTGCATGGAGGAATGGGCCAAAATACCAGCAACAGTGTGTGAAAACCTTGTGAAGACTTACAGAAAACATTTGACCTGTGTCATTGCCAACAAAGGGTATATAACAAAGTATTGAGAAACTTTTGTTATTGACCAAATACTTATTTTCCACCATAATTTGCAAATAAATTCATTAAAAATCCTACAATGTGATTTTCTGGATTTTTTTCTTCTAATTTTGTCTGTCATAGTTGACGTGTACCTATGATGAAAATTACAGGCCTCTCTCATCTTTTTAAGTGGGAGAACTTGCACAATTGGTGGCTGACTAAATACTTATTTTCCCCACTGTATAGGCAGGTTGCTTGGGATTCAAACCTTCTCAAACAGCCTAATACGTACTCTGCATAGGGATACAGTGAGAGGATTGGATTGGTATAAGCAACATGGTGAAACTTCAACCTAGCCTATCAGAGGACAAGATTGCGCCTGTCAAATCCTCTCAGATCTCCACAAGTGCATAGGGCGTAGGGTTTAGGGGTCCATTAGGGGTCCATTTGGGATTGGGACGCTTTGTTTTTTGACTGAAACTCTCAGACCATCATGGCCATGGCTTCACCTCATTGGCTGTTTGGAAGCCAATAGGCTTTCAGCACCCCTTTCACTGCTCTGTTTGAGAAGATGCTAGTCTGACACATCCCTTTCTCAAGGTGATAAGCCAAGTAGCTAGCTAGCTAGCTAGTTATCGTAGCAGACACAGAACTGAAATTCTGGGTCTGTGAGGGTGTTCCAATTTGTATTTCGGTCTTCTGTAGGAGGGCAGCCTTTTTACGAGGACTAATACACTCCATTTAGACACCTCTCAATTTGGAGAAAGTGCTCCACTGTGTGCTGGCCTATTTGCCTTCACATGTTGCTGTGAAAGAGAAAGGGAGTGAAGAGAGGCTGAGAGACAGAGGGAGAGGGAGAAAGAGAGCAAGGCATGATACTGAGACATTAGGAGAGAGCATGAGCGTTTGATGATGTCTGCGAGAGAAATAATGAAAAAGAGGATAAAGGGAGCGATAACAAGTGAAAGTAAAATGGAAGGGTGAAGATGAGAAGAGAAAGAGAGAAAGGGACCTGGTTTGAAGACAGTTCATTCCATGAATCTACCGATTAATCAACAAATATTTTTCGGTCGACTGACAGCTTTACAACAGTCCTTATACAGTGCTATGAAAAAAGTATTTGCCCCCTTTCTAATTTTCTCTACTTTTGCATATTTGTGATATTGAATGTTATCAGATCTTCAACCAAAACCTAATATTAGATAAAGGGAACATAAGTGAACAAATAACACAACAATTACATATTTATTTCATTTATTTCATAAACAAAGTTATGCAACACCCAATTCCCCTGTGTGAAAAAGTAATTTTGACGTGTGGGTTTTCAAGCATGAACTGCTCGTTTCAAGTCCTGCCACAACATCTCAATTGTTATTAGGTCTGGACATTGACTAGGCCATTCTAAAACTTCCAATTTGTGGCTTTTTAGCAAGTTTCATGTAGACTTGATTAATAACATAATAATATGCCATTTAGCAGACGCTTTTATCCAAAGCGACTTACAGTCATGTGTGCATACATTTTTACTTATGGTTCCAGTAATGCCTGGCGAAAACCAAACTCTGCATTCCACAGTAAGAACATCATACCAAAGGTCAAGCATGGTGGTGGTGGTGTGATGTTTTGGGGATGCTTTGCTGCCTCAGGACCTGGGCGACTTGCCTTAATAGAAGGAACCATGAATTCTGCTCTGTATCAGAGAATTCTACAGGAGAATGTCAGACCATCCGTCTGTGAGCTGAAGCTGAAGCGCAGCTGGGTCATGCAGCAAGACAATGATCCAAAACACACAATCAAGTCTACATGAAAATTGCTAAAAAGCAACAAATTGGAAGTTTTGGAATGGCCTAGTCAAAGTCCAGACCTAATCCCAATTGAGATGTTGTGGCAGGACTTGTAACAAGCAGTTCAAGCTTGAAAACCCACACGTCACTGAGTTAAAGCAGTTCTGCATAGAAGAGTGGGCCAAAATTCCTCCACAGCGACGTGAGAGACTGATCAACAACTACAGAAAGCATTTGGTTGGAGTCATTGCAGCTAAAGGTGGCACAACCAGTTATTGAGTGTAAGGGGGCAATTACTTTTTCACACAGGGGAATTGGGTGTTGCATAACTTTGTTTATGAAATAAATATGTAATTGTTGTGTTATTTGTTCACTTATGTTCCCTTTATCTAATATTAGGTTTTGGTTGAAGATCTGATAACATTCAGTATCACAAATATGCAAAAGTAGAGAAAATTAGAAAGGGGCAAATACTTTTTCATATCACTTTATCTACTCAGTCCCCTCTGATCTGTGAGCACCAAATGGGTAGGGGGCTAGCTGAAAAGGGGCTTGTTTCGGACTGGCCAAGAGAGAACGAGAGGGGGATGATGAGAGGTTATGTCCAGTCCAGAGAGCCGCTTTCGCTCTGCCAAATCACTCTCACTGCCCCTGTGGGATCATGGTTAGTGGCTAAATTTGTTCCGGTCTCGGCTCTGCAATCTGTTGGCTCTGTCTGGATACTCTCCTTGACCATCATTCCTCAAGATTTAGGTTCAGATAAAGCATACTAAATAGTTTAACTTCTATTGATAATGATTCTATAAATGATTTACTATACTAAACAGGTACTACCTCTGTTACTGAAATGACCTACTTGAAGCTACTGTAATAAAGTATACATGTAGACCTCTGAAAGTGCCTATCTCTCTTGTTTATCCCAAGTTGTTCTCGAACTAAAAGTGTTCTCACCCTTCTAAACAAATTAGATTTCACATTCAGAGCACACAGCGGCCATCTTACTAGCATAGAGATATTTAATAGGCTTACTCATTCAAAACAACCCTCGAAGAAGCGATTTCACAATGACAGCTGCTTTGATGTGTGTGTGTCTCGGTGTGTGTGTGTGTGTGTGCGTGTGTGTGTTGTTTGGGACCCCTTCCAGAATTACATTTAGGTAACATGTAAAATTCCAGCCAATTTCTGCTTTAACAAGACTAACAACCTCTGTCACTTAAGCAACGGCAGGACCCAACAACGATCCCCGTGTCAGTCGAACACAGCCAGGACATGCTAACGACCCTGAGAACACTCACCCGAAAAAAGGTTACTTTGGACAATTAAATAAATCCTTTATTTCTGTTCACACTTGCTTACTCCCTGTCATTTACTTAGTCTGGAGACACACTTCAGCGTGACCTCTCTACTCCTTTGACAGAGGTCTTGTTAAAGACTCATGCTTTTATTGAGATTATCTTTGGACTCTGCTCTTTTGTCTAAACCCGCTCTCCTTGCAACCATGTAGCAAAGTGGTGGAGAGGTGTGATGGTAGTAGGAGAGGTGTGATGGTAGTAGGGCCTATTTCAGTCGACAACTCAATCAAATATCAATCAGATTCCATGTTGTGTAATGGTTGTATGACGTCTTTGGGCAAGGAGGGATCTTATATGGATGACAACCTGTGTATCATACAGTATAATAGATTGATTGTACATCTGTGTCATATGATTGATGTGTACATATGGGTGTCATACGATTGATGTGTACATTTGTGTGTCATATGATTGATGTCTACGTGTATGTGACAGAGGTGAATTGATAATCTGTCTGAGCCATACAACTAAAGCTCGAATTTTAGGTCTCGGGCACTTTGTTATGTGCAGTCAAACCTATTTGAATGTGTATGTAGCCAGTGGCAGGTTGACTCATGTCATTAGCATTCCCATGGTAAAATGCTAACCTGAGGAGTTGGCTTATGGATGGTCTGTTTACTATGAAGGTGTTAATGGATAGAGAGGGCTACATTGATAAAATAGCAAGGGGAGAGAATACAGGAGGTTTGAACAATGGTTTGTCTCTCTCTCTCTGTTTCTGAATGCCTAAACGCTCTCTCGCTCTCTCGCTCTCTCTCGCTTTCTATCAATGGATTAGAGCTACCTCCTCTAATTGGAGTGTATTATCAGCCCAGAGGTATCTCCCGAGTGGTGCAGTGGTCTAAGGCACTGCATCGCAGTGCTAGCTGTGCCACTAGAGATCCTGGTTCGAATCCAGGCTCTGTCGTAGCCGGCCGCGACCGGGAGGTCCATGCGGCGGCGCACAATTGGTCCAGGGTAGGGGAGGGAATGTCCGGCAGGGATGTAGCTCAGTTGGTAGAGCATGGTGTTTGCAACGCCAGGGTTGTGGGTTCGATTCCCACGGGGGGTCAGTGTGAAAAATAAAAAAATAATGTATGCACTCACTAACTGTAAGTTGCTCTGGATAAGAGCGTCTGCTAAATGACACAAAAAAAAGGGAGAGAGGGAGAGACTCTCGTTAAGTACAGGAATGTAATAGGGAAGAGGAGGATCAATATTTAGAGGGTATAAACAAATGGTTAGGTGATTGATAATCAAAACGGAAATTATGGCACACTAGAGAAACTTGTCTGTTCATGTGCATCAGTGGCGGTCGGTGCCGTTTAAGATGAGGGAGGACGATTATTTATGGGCATGACCTTATTTCTATTACAGCATAAAGGATGACTGTCATTCATATTCCATTCACCCAGCTCAATGTATTATCGATAGGTTTAGGCTACTTACTACACGAGACTCAAATTATCCCTATACCTATCACGACGTTGCTGCAACCTTGCCTATGAATTAAAGTTTACAACGTAGGTGCACAGGTCAAGAGAAAATGTAATAATCAAGGTGACAGACATTGACACATTCAATACCGCCATGCACAATCTTGCCTGCATCTAGCTGATCTAGGGTGTAATCATTAGTCCAACAGTTGCAAACAATAGTTTCTATTGGACAAATTCAGGTATGTTAATCCCCGTTTCGTTTCATTTGCTTCCTTTTAAGAAACACTTTTCAACAGAATCGGCGGAATGAATACACCGCTGATCACACGCAAACACAGTTCACTTTTATAGCAGCCAGATTGTTGTATAATTCCTTCTCGCATCTACATGCTCTCCTCCTCTCACCTTTTGCCTTTGCTTGTGGACTTCAGTGCACAACACATCAGCTGTCTGTGACCAGGTGAAAAAACCTTTCCAAAGCAAACCTACCTATCATAACTGCTAACCGCTACCTGCAGCCTACATCGTTGTCACCATATCAGCTAATGTTAAGTCAACAACATACTGTAGCTACTAGAACTAACACGTTAGTAAACCCACTACAATCATGCAGGACAATGTACAGATAGCAAGCAGTTTAGCAGTTACACCGGCAGCCACGGTGGCAATAAATTATACTGAACAAAAATATAAACATGTAAGGTGTTGGTCCCATGCTTCATGAGCTGAAATAAAAGATCCCAGAAATGTTCCATATGCACAAAAAGCTTATTTCTCTCAAATGTTGTGCACAAATTTGTTTACATCCCTGTTAGTGAGCATTTTTCCTTTGCCAAAATAATCCATCCACCTGACAGGTGTGGCATATCAAGAAGCTGATTAAACAGCATGATCATTACACAGGTGCACCTTGTGCTGGGGACAATAAAAGGCCACTCTAAAATGTGCAGTTTTGTCACACAACACAATGCCACAGATGTCTAAAGTTTTATGAGGAAGCGTACATTTTATGCACTGCACTGCAGTGCTAGCTAGCTGCATCTTATGCTTTCAGTACTAGATTCATTCTCTGATCCTTTGATTGGGTGGACAACGTGTCAGTTCATGCTGCAAGAGCTCTGATAGGTTGGAGGACATCCTCCAGAAGTTGTAATAATTACTGTGTAAGTCTATGGAAGGGGGTGAGAACCACGAGCCTCCTAGGTTTTGTATTGAAGTCAATGTACCCAGAGGAGGACAGAAAAACTACACTAAATATATTCACTAAATAATTGATGCCAACAAACTGTTTTGCAATGAAGGTTTACAGTAGCCTCAACAGCACTCTGTAGGGTAGCACCAGAGAACAGCTAATATCTAAAAAGGATCACTTTTTTATGTTTCACCATTTTTATTTTTCACTGAGGAGGAGAGTCCTCCCCTTCCTGCTCTGAGGAGCCTCCACTGGTGTGCTTATGTGTGTGCGTGCAAGTGTGTGCATTATTATATTTGCAGGCGTGTTTCCTTTCATTTTCTCTGTAAAGGTCACACAGACTTGATCTATGACCCCTGCAGTCTTCCCATAACCTAGCAACAGAAGACTGAGGAGAGGGATGTAAATTTAAAGTCTGAGAATGACAAAGTTTACTAGATTCAAACGTCTTTTTTTTTTTACAAAGGCATGCCATTCTTAGCATCTACTTAAAAAATAACATTCATAGAGTCACTTGATGCTCTAAACTGTATACACAATGAGAAAGCGCTTTTTGTAGTTTCTGGAGTACACTTTGTTATGTTTGTAACTGTTATGATGGTTTAAAGTCCCCTGTAGCTCAGATGGTAGAGCATGCGCTTGCAACGCCAGGGTTGTGGGTTCGTTTCCCACGGGGGGCCAGTATGAAAATGTATGCACTCACTAACTGTAAGTCGCTCTGGATAAGAGCGTCTGCTAAATGACTAAAATGTTAAACACAGTGTTACTTTGTACAACATCAAGCATGACTGTGTTGCAAGTTTTCCCCTTTTTTCTACATAAAATGACATCTCCAGTATGTACATTACAACCATTATTATCAATTTTAGTTAATGACTGGACATTACTTTAAAAGGTTTAATATTCATGGATTTAATTAAACAACACATCAGAGTCTAAGCCCTGCCTAAGCAGGGGGGGGTTCTACTAAGCTATGTGGGATTGTTTTAAGAAGGTCATACCAAGGTTCATTTAGCTATTTGATTTTGAATTTTAAGACCCCTTAAAGTATTCCAAAAAATATATAAAACAATTATTTGCTGAAATTATTTTTGGCCTTACTGCTATTAACCCATACAAACGCATTGAATAACAGATTCACTACATGGAACAACATATAGTCCCCAGAAAAGATCAAAAGGAAGTTTGTTCTGAAGTGTCTCTCCTATATCTGAGAGATATAAAAAAAGATCAGGAAACATTATAGATACAGTTGAAGTCGGAAGTTTACATACAGTTAGGTTGGAGTCATTAAAACTAGTTTTTCAACCACTCCACCAATGTCTTGTTAACAAACTATAGTTTTGGCAAGTCGGTTAGGACATCTACTTTGTGCATGACAAGTAATTTTTCCAACAATTGTTTACAGACAGATTATTTCACTTATAATTCACTGTATCACAATTCCAGTGGGTCAGAAGTTTACATACACTAAGCTGCCTTTAAACAGCTTGGAAAATTCCAGAAAATGATGTCATGGCTTTAGAAGCTTCTGATAGGCTAATTGACATCATTTGAGTCAATTGGAGGTGTACCTGTGGATGTATTTCAAGGCCTACCTTCAAACTCAGTGCCTCTTTGCTTGACATCATGGGAAAATCAAAAGAAATCAGCCAAGACCTCAGAATCTTTTTTGTAGACCTTCACAAGTCTGGTTCATCCTTGGGAGCAATTTCCAAACGCCTGAAGGTACCACGTTCATCAGTACAAACAATAGTACGCAAGTATAAACACCATGGGACCACGCAGCCGTCATACCGCTCAGGAAGGAGACGCGTTCTGTCTCCTAGAGATGAACGTACTTTGGTGCGAAAAGTGCAACTCAATCCCAGAACTACAGCAAAGGACCTTGTGAAGGTGCTGGAGGAAACAGGTACAAAATTATATACAGTGGGGGAAAAAAGTATTTAGTCAGCCACCAATTGTGCAAGTTCTCCCACTTAAAAAGATGAGAGAGGCCTGTAATTTTCATCATAGGTACACGTCAACTATGACAGACAAAATGAGGAAAAGAAATCCAGAAAATCACATTGTAGGATTTTTTATGAATTTATTTGCAAATTATGGTGGAAAATAAGTATTTGGTCAATAACAAAAGTTTCTCAATACTTTGTTATATACCCTTTGTTGGCAATGACACAGGTCAAACGTTTTCTGTAAGTCTTCACAAGGTTTTCACACACTGTTGCTGGTATTTTGGCCCATTCCTCCATGCAGATCTCCTCTAGAGCAGTGATGTTTTGGGGCTGTCGCTGGGCAACACAGACTTTCAACTCCCTCCAAAGATTTTCTATGGGGTTGAGATCTGGAGACTGGCTAGGCCACTTCAGGACCTTGAAATGCTTCTTACGAAGCCACTCCTTCGTTGCCCGGGCAGTGTGTTTGGGATCATTGTCATGCTGAAAGACCCAGCCACGTTTCATCTTCAATGCCCTTGCTGATGGAAGGAGGTTTTCACTCAAAATTTACATTTACATTTTAGTCATTTAGCAGACGCTCTTATCCAGAGCGACTTACAGTTATTGAGTGCATACATTTTTTTAAATAATTTTTTTCCATACTGGTTGTGGGAATCGAACCCACAACCCTGGCGTTGCAAACGCCATGCTCTACCAACTGAGCTACATCCCTGCCGGCCATTCCCTCCCCTACCCTGGATGACGCTGGGCCAATTGTGCGCCGCCCCATGGGTCTCCCGGTCGCGGCCGGCTACGACAGAGCCTGGATTCGAACCAGGATCTCTAGTGGCACAGCTAGTACTGCGATGCAGTGCCTTAGACCACTGCGCCACTCGGGAGGCCAATCTCACGATACATGGCCCCATTCATTCTTTCCTTTACACGGATCAGTCGTCCTGGTCCCTTTGCAGCCCCAAAGCATGATGTTTCCACCCCCATGCTTCACAGTAGGTATGGTGTTCTTTGGATGCAACTCAGCATTCTTTGTCCTCCAAACACGACGAGTTGAGTTTTTACCAAAAAGTTATATTTTGGTTTCATCTGACCATATGACATTCTCCCAATGCACTCTAGCAAACTTCAGACGGGCCTGGACATGTACTGGCTTAAGCAGGGGGACACATCTGGCACTGCAGGATTTGAGTCCCTGGCGGCGTAGTGTGTTACTGATGGTAGGCTTTGTTACTTTGGTCCCAGCTCTCTGCAGGTCATTCACTAGGTCCCCCCGTGTGGTTCTGGGATTTTTGCTCACCGTTCTTGTGATCATTTTGACCCCACGGGGTGAGATCTTGCGTGGAGCCCCAGATCGAGGGAGATTATCAGTGGTCTTGTATGTCTTCCATTTCCTAATAATTGCTCCCACAGTTGATTTCTTCAAACCAAGCTGCTTACCTATTGCAGATTCAGTCTTCCCAGCCTGGTGCAGGTCTACAATTTTGTTTCTGGTGTCCTTTGACAGCTCTTTGGTCTTGGCCATAGTGGAGTTTGGAGTGTGACTGTTTGAGGTTGTGGACAGGTGTCTTTTATACTGATAACAAGTTCAAACAGGTGCCATTAATACAGGTAACGAGTGGAGGACAGAGGAGCCTCTTAAAGAAGAAGTTACAGGTCTGTGAGAGCTAGAAATCTTGCTTGTTTGTAGGTGACCAAATAATTATTTTCCACCATAATTTGCAAATAAATAAATTAAAAATCCTACAATGTCTCAATTTGTCTGTCATAGTTGACGTGTACCTATGATGAAAATTACAGGCCTCTCTCATCTTTTTAAGTGGGAGAACTTGCACAATTGGTGGCTGACTAAATACTTTTTTCCCCCACTGTATATCCACAGTAAAACGAGTCCTATATCGACATAACCTGAAAGGCCGCTCAGCAAGGACGAAGCCACTGCTCCAAAACCGCCATAAAAAAAGCCAGACTACGGTTTGCAACTGCACATGGGGACAAAGATCCTACTTTTTAGAGAAATGTCCTCTGTCAGAGGAAAGCCCTCAAAATTGTCAAAGACTCCAGCCACCCTAGTCATAGACTGTTCTCTCTGCTAACGCACGGCAAGCGGTACCGGAGCGCCAAGTCTAGGTCCAAAATGCTTCTCAACAGCTTCTACCCCCAAGCCATAAGACTCCTGAACAGCTAATCATGGCTACCCGGTCAATTTGCACTGCCCTCCCACCCGCACCCCGTCCCCCTTTTTTACTCTGCTGCTACTATGTTTATTATTTATGCATAGTCACTTTAACTACACACATGTACATATTACCTCGACTAGCCGGTGCCCCCCACACATTGACTCTGCACCGGTACCCCCCTGTATATAGCCTCCTTACTGTTATTTTATTTTACTGCTGCTCTTTAGTTATTTGCTTTTATTTTTTTTGCTTAAAACTTTTTTGTTTGTTTTACTTTGCATTGTTGGTTAAGGGCTTGTAAGTAAGCATTTCACTGTAATGTCTACACCTGTTGAATTGCAGATGTGGCAAATAAAATTGTATTTGATTAAACAAAAATAGAACTGTTTGGCCATAATGACCATCGTTATGTGTGGAGGAAAAAGGGGGACTTGCAAGCCGAAGAACACCATCCCCACCGTGAAGCACGGGGATGGCAGCATCATGCTGTGGAGGTGCTTTGCTGCAGGAGAGACTGGTGCACTTCACAAAATAGATGGCATCATGAGGAAGGAAAATGATGTGGATATATTGAAGCAACATCTCAAGACATCAGTCAGGAAGTTAATGCTTGGTCGCAAATGGGTCTTCCAAATGAACAATGACCCCAAGCATACTTCCAAAGTTGTGGCAAAATGGCTTAAGGACAACAAGGTCAAGGTATTGGAGTGGCCATCACAAAGCCCTGACCTCAATCCTACATGGAGGCCTACTAACCTGACTCAGTTACACCAGCTCTGTCAGGAGAAATGGGCCAAAATTCACCCAACTTATTGTGGGAAGCTTGTGGAAGGCAATGCTACCAATTAGAAATTGAGTGTATGTAAACTTCTGAACCACTGGGAATGTGATGAAAGAAATAAAAGCTGAAATAAATTATTCTCTCTACTATTATTCTGACATTTCACATTCTTAAAATAAAGTGGTGATCCTAACTGACCTAAGACAGGGAATTTTTACTAGGATTAAATGTCAGGAATTGTGAAAAACTGAGTTTAAATGTATTTGGCTAAGGTGTATGTAAACTTCCGACTTCAACTATATATATATATATATATATATATTTTTTTTACATGTATTGAAGGCTTGGCCCTGATTGTATAAAAAATATGGCAATTTGTAGAGTGTGAGTGTGACTCTTACCCAGTCCCGACTCTTACAGCGTGCTTTTGCCCAGCCCTCCGACCTACCCTTGGCAATGCCACTCCCTCTCCAAGCCTTTGTTTTGAAGCTGGTTACGATCTGACGTAAAAATTAAACAATGTTTCCCATTCTCTAACATCCATTTGTGTCCAGTCAGTAACAGTGACTGGACACGCACACACGCACGCTCGTGCACACACACACACACACACACACACACGACATACCTCAGCATCTTATCCAACAACACGTAACACAACATAATCCCTAATGCAGTGATTAGTGAGATGTGAGATGATTCATCATATCTTAATTAATGTACCTCTCTGTTTATACTAGTCTTCCTTAAGGACAAAGACTGGAGTGTGCCGGCTGAATCTCAATAACCGTTGAGGAGGCATAGCAGTTGTTGAAATGTAGATTATCTTTCTCCATTTAATATTACTGGTCCCATTTATAATGTAGCAGAAATGATATGATTATTTAGTGCATTGAGTGCTGTTTTTCCCTCTTCACCTCAGAGAAAGGCAAGAACCCAGCTTCATGTCTGAGTATCTTTCAGACCCGATTTCAGTGCACTTCTCGCAGAATGAAGCTTCAACATGGGATTTTGTGTTCTGGCTTGGTGGTAACTTTACAAGCCATGTCCACCATGAATGTGTCCTCCTCCTACTCCTTGGGAGGATTTTACTTGACTCCCACATTGTAGTTCAGGGTTTCCCTATAAAGTTAGGGATGCAAGAAGTGGTGTTGTGGGGTGAACACACACTGACAGACAGACACACACAAGCACACACGCATGTGCACACACACACACTACATTCCAAGAGTTTTATGGACAGAGGTGGTGGTCTGTCAAACAAAAGCAAAAAGTAGCCAGTTGATAAAATGCTAGGGCAAGAATGTGAGGGAAGTTGCAGGAGGGGCTAGGATGTTCAGCTGTTGCAGAGAAGGAGGGTTGTATTTCTTTAAGTGGTGGGAAAAGTACCCAATTGTCATACTTGAGTAAAAGTAAAGATACCTTAATAGAAAATAAGTAAAAGTGAGTCACCCAGTAAAATACTACTTGAGTAAAAGTCTAAAAGTATTTTGATTTAAATATACTTAAGTATCAAAAGTAAATGTAATTGCTCAAATATACTTAAGTATCAAAAGTAAAAGTATGAATCATTTCAAATTCCTTATATTAAGGAAACCAGACGGCACCATTTTCTTGTGTTTTTTATTTAGTGATTGCCAGGGACACAGTCCAACACGCAGACATAATTTACAAGCAAAGCATTTGTGTTTAGTGCGTCCGCCAGATCAGATGCAGTAGGGAACACCGGGGATGTTCTCTTGACAAGTGTGTGAATTGGACCATTTTCCTGTCCTGCCAAGCATTCAAAATGTAATGAGTACTTTTGGGTGTCAGGGAAAATGTATGGATTAAAAACTACATTATTTTCTTTAGGAATGTAGTGAAGTAAAAGTAGACAAAAATATAAATAGTACAGATACCCCCCAAAACTACTTAAGTAGTACTTTAAAGTATTTTTACTTAAGTACTTTACACCACTGATTTCTTTACTTTCATCCTAGTTAAAAAGTTCAGAAAACTCCAGATCATGCTGCGTCCTTATTACTTATTACTCAAGTGCACAGACCCCCTTCTGCCTCATCATTCCCTCCTTCTTTCCCCTCATCCCATCCACTCCATCCCTTAACCCCCCCCCCCCCCCTTCCTCACCCCTGTCCTTGTTGTGGTAGGGCGCCCACACTGCTCATCCCTGGCTCTCTATGCACACTGATTGTGCCAGGCAGGGGGGATGGTGAAGGGCATGATGTCCCTGCTAGATGATGTTTCAGACAGGAGACAAGGCTGGGTAAGAGTCAGCATCACACCGCTGTGTGTGTGTGTGCCTGCGTGCGTGCGCGTGTTAATTTCGTGTGTGCGTTAATTTCAGGGCGATAGGAATTTACCTTTTAGAGTCTTGAATCAAATGCATGAATACGTTGGTGATTTCATATATAGAAGTCAAAATGGGAGATGGGTTGCTGACTTCCTTTACAGATAGCAGTGCTGGCTTTGCAAGACGCGAACACACACAAACAACACACTGTTTTCGTCCATTGCAGAGGCTGTGTTTGAAGAAGCTCCCACAGTGGATGACAGTAATCAAAAATTAATTATTGCCTTCACAGCGGAGAGGATAGACGGCAGATGTACATAAGAGGCCCCTGCTTCTCCTCCTTCTGTACACACTCAGAGAGAGAGAGAGAGAGAGAGAGAGAGAGAGAGAGAGGAGAGAGAGAGAGAGAGAGAGAGAGAGAGAGAGAGAGAGAGAGAGAGAGAGAGAGAGAGAGAGAGAGAGAGAGAGAGAGAGAGAGAGAGAGAGAGAGAGAGAGAGAGAGAGAGAGAGAGAGAGAGAGAGAGAGAGAGAGAGAGAGAGAGAGAGAGAGAGAGAGAGAGAGAGAGAGAGAGAGAGAGAGAGAGAGAGAGAGACTCCTTTTAAAACAGTAGTCTTGGAAACATATACTGAGTGTACAAAACATTAGGAACACCTTTTGCCCTCAGAACAGCCTCAATTCGTTGGGACATGCACTCTACAAGGTGTCGAAAGCGTTTCACAGGGATGCTGGCCCATGTTGACTCCAATGCTTCCCAACTTGTGTCAAGTTGGCTGGATGTCCTTTGGGTAGTGGACCATTATTGATATACAGGGGAAACTGTTGAATGTGAAAAACCCAGCAGCATTGCAGTTCTTGAATTCAAATTGGTGTGTCTTGCACCTACTACCATGTCCTGTTCAACGGCACTTAAATATTTTGTCTTCACTCTCTTAATGGCACACATACACAATACATGTCTCAATTGTCTCAAGGCTTAAAGATCCTTCTTTAACCTGTCTCCTCCCCTTCATCTACACTAATTTGAAGTGGATTTGACAGGTGACATCAAGAAGGGATCATAGCTTTCACCTGGATTCACCTGGTCAGTCTATGTCATGGAAAGAGCAAGTGTTCCTAATGTTTTGTACAATGTGTACAGGGCATGGTGTGACACATGTTGCATTGGACATTCCCTGAGTTTTGACTGACAGTCGTAAGCATGCACACACACACACACACACACATTGTGGTCCTGATAAGGTAGGAAAACATGTTCACACACATACACACATCAGTGGAGGCTGGTGACTTGAAGCATTTAGGAGGATGGGAGACTCACCGTACAGGCATGGACGGCAAAGACGGCAAATCTCGTTTGAAAAATTGTCTAAGACAAATGATTTTTACCTAAAACATTTATTAAAGGCATTAATAGTAAAATATTATGGGGAATGGGACAAGGCCAGTTCGTCTAGGTAGTGGCGCAGTGGTCTAAGGCACTGCAGTGCTAACTGTGCCACTAGAGATCCTGGTTCGAATCCAGGCTCTGTCGCAGCCGGCCGCGACCGGGAGACTCATGGGCAGCGCACAATTGGCCCAGGGTAGGGGAGGGAATGGCCGGCAGGGATGTAGCTCAGTTGATAGAGCATGGTGTTTGCAACACCATGGTTGTGGGTTCAATTCCCACGGGGGGCCAGTATAAAAAAATATATATGTATTCACTAACTGTAAGTCGCTCTGGATAAGAGCGTCTGCTAAATGACTAAAATATACAGTGGGGAAAAAAAGTATTTAGTCAGCCACCAATTGTGCAAGTTCTCCCACTTAAAAAGATGAGAGAGGCCTGTAATTTTCATCATAGGTACACGTCAACTATGACAGACAAAATGAGGAAAAAAAATCCAGAAAATCACATTGTAGGATTTTTTATGAATTTATTTGCAAATTATGGTGGAAAATAAGTATTTGGTCAATAACAAAAGTTTCTCAATACTTTGTTATATACCCTTTGTTGGCAATGACACAGGTCAAACATTTTCTGTAAGTCTTCACAAGGTTTTCACACACTGTTGCTGGTATTTTGGCCCATTCCTGCATGCAGATCTCCTCTAGAGCAGTGATGTTTTGGGGCTGTCGCTGGGCAACACAGACTTTCAACTCCCTCCAAAGATTTTCTATGGGGTTGAGATCTGGAGACTGGCTAGGCCACTCCAGGACCTTGAAATGCTTCTTACGAAGCCACTCCTTCGTTGCCCGGGCGGTGTGTTTGGGATCATTGTCATGCTGAAAGACCCAGCCACGTTTCATCTCCAATGCCCTTGCTGATGGAAGGAGGTTTTCACTCAAAATCTCACGATACATGGCCCCATTCATTCTTTCCTTTACACGGATCAGTCGTCCTGGTCCCTTTGCAGAAAAACAGCCCCAAAGCATGATGTTTCCACCCTCATGCTTCACAGTAGGTATGGTGTTCTTTGGATGCAACTCAGCATTCTTTGTCCTCCAAACACGACGAGTTGAGTTTTTACCAAAAAGTTCTATTTTGGTTTCATCTGACCATATGACATTCTCCCAATCCTCTTCTGGATCATCCAAATGCACTCTTGCAAACTTCAGACGGGCCTGGACATGTACTGGCTTAAGCAGGGGGACACGTCTGGCACTGCAGGATTTGAGTCCCTGGCGGCGTAGTGTGTTACTGATGGTAGGCTTTGTTACTTTGGTCCCAGCTCTCTGCAGGTCATTCACTAGGTCCCCCCGTGTGGTTCTGGGATTTTTGCTCACCGTTCTTGTGATCATTTTGACCCCACGGGGTGAGATCTTGCGTGGAGCCCCAGATCGAGGGAGATTATCAGTGGTCTTTTATGTCTTCCATTTTCTAATAATTGCTCCCACAGTTGATTTCTTCAAACCAAGCTGCTTACCTATTGCAGATTCAGTCTTCCCAGGCTCGTGCAGGTCTACAATTTTGTTTCTGGTGTCCTTTGACAGCTCTTTGGTCTTGGCCATAGTGGAGTTTGGAGTGTGACTGTTTGAGGTTGTGGACAGGTGTCTTTTATACTGATAACAAGTTCAAACAGGTGCCATTAATACAGGTAACGAGTGGAGGACAGAGGAGCCTCTTAAAGAAGAAGTTACAGGTCTGTGACCGCCAGAAATCTTGCTTGTTTGTAGGTGACCAAATACTTATTTTCCACCATAATTTGCAAATAAATTCATAAAAAATCCTACAATGTGATTTTCTGGATTTTTTTTCTCAATTTGTCTGTCATAGTTGACGTGTACCTATGATGAAAATTACAGGCCTCTCTCATCTTTTTAAGTGGGAGAACTTGCACAATTGTTGGCTGACTAAATACTTTTTTTCCCCACTGTAAATGTAGTAGCAGTGTGCAGGACAGGTTCATCATGGATGGATGGTGTTGGAGAAGAGCTAAACTCTTCCACTCAGGGCAGGACAGGATTGTACTGTGAAGACAAACACCACGAAGATGTGCAGTTAGACTAAGCATCCAACACATAAGTGATAATGTTATCACCCTTTCCCCTCTTTATTGCAGGATTGTGATCTGTGATTAATCAACATTGACACTAGTTCATTTTGGAAAATAGTTTAACAATGAAAACACATTTAAACACTTCAAAGAATCAACACTTCATCACTTTAAAATGTACAAATAAGCTAACTCAAATGTAAAGATTAGTCTAAACAACAATGGATAATAACAGGCTATTATTACTAAAGCATAATTTCAGGTGAACAACAACAAAAAAACAGTGGCCAACCTTGCTCCACTGATCCCTGATCTACTGGGTGAACAGACTTCTGTTCCTGCCCAGCAATAGCACACTTGATTATCAACTCATTAGGTTTGATAAGTTGAATCAGGTGTGTTATTGCTGGGAACCCTACACATATGGAATCATGTAGTAACCAAAAAAGTGTTAAATCAAAATATATTTTATATTTGAGATTCTTCAAATAGCCACCCTTTGCCTTGATGACAGCTTTGGACACTCTTGGCATTATTGAATAGGTTCTCCCACTGCCTCCGTTCTTTGGGTCTTTTACGAAAACAAAATAATGGGAAATCTTCCTTATTTTTTTCAGTGGTAGCAAAGCGCAGCGAGCAGCCATAGGCAAAAAGTGTGTTTTGCACATTTTACTTTACCACGCTTCTAAATCACACATGCGTAGTAGTAGGTTCATTTTCTGCTCCTTTGATTGGATCGACAAGATGTTAGTTCCTACTGTAACAGATCTGATATTTTGACTTTGGTATGAGGACGTCCTCCCCAAGCCATCATAATTACTGTGTAAGTCTATGGAAGGGAGTGAGAACCACAAGCCTCCTTAGTATTGTATTGTATTGGCGGCAGGTAGCTTAGTGGTTAAGAGCATTGTGCCAGTAACTGAAAGGTCGCTGGTTCTAATCCCTGAGCTGACTAGGTGAAAAATCTGTCTGTGCCCTTGAGCAAGGCACTTAACCCTAATTGCTCCTGTAAGTCGCTCTGGATAAGAGCGTCTGCTAAAATGTAAAAAAAATCGCAGCCAGAGTATGATGTAAAATAGCTGTCCTCCGGCTATACCATGGTGCTACCCTAGAGGGTGCTGTTCAGACTACTGTAGACCTTCATTGCGTTTTAATCAGGTATTTGGTGACGTGAATATATTTAGTATAGTTTTATCTATAAATAATAACTTTTTATGTTTCATTATTTAAATGTTATCTGAATTTCACTGAGTAGGATGGTCCTCCCCTGAGGTGCCTCCACTGACACACACACACACCAGACTATTCTTAGAGGCATTACAGTTCCATGTTTGGAACAATAAACTTGTCAATAATCCTGAATAAAATATGAAAGATTTCATACCCCTGAGCAACTAAACAAAACAGGGAAAAAACAAAAACCCAATGAAACAAACAAAAACAACATAAAAAATTAAATAAAAAAAAGGAAATAAAGAGGTTTGAGAGTTTTTAGCGATATTAGCTAACTCATTGATCCTGGTTTGTGATATACCCCTCAGGAGTGTCAGATGCTGCTAATAAATCAGGTGTTTAAAAGTTATTATTTGAAAATGAAGGGGTAAATTAGTTTAAGTTACCAATGAACGGCTGGGAATCTTACGCATTGTGGCTTAAATATAGGGTTTGAAACATTATTTAAGGTCACACTTTATTTGGATAGTTCCATATAGATGATCTACAGATGGTCATACTATCAACAAACTAGCTATTGATAAGCAAATGCTTGCTAAGGTTACAGTTAGGTTTAGAATAGGGGTTAGGGTAAGGGCTAAGGTAAGGTTTAGGGCTAGGGTTAGGGTAAGGGTTAAGTTTAGGGTTAGGATAAGGGTTAGGGCTGGGGTTAGTGGATAATACATTTTAATGTTGTTGACAGTTATTTAACATCTACTGAACATCTACAAACCATCTACTTGGGACTATCCAAATAAAGTATTACCTTATTTTATCTCTCATTTAGGTTAATTCATGTTTGTTGAATTCTCAATCAAGTGTCAATACATGTACTGTATTTGTCTTCAACCAAATACACCCCTTCCCTTACACTACGAGACTTCACATCTGTACAGGGCATGTAAAAGCCATGAACACACAAAGACATTACTCACTGGGACCTTCTATATCTATGAAGAAATGCCATATTTTCATGCAATGTTTCAATAATGGACATACAACCCAGTTCTGCCTATCACCAATATCTGGAGCCTAGATCCAGTGCTTGCTGAATATGCATGAGAAGCTATACGGAAGGCAGAGTGGGAAAAAACACACTCCTAACAGTCTAAAGTGCTTTGGAAATGAGACGGTTGTGAGTCAGACTGCCGGTTACCAAGAGAGAGGTTACAAGAATCTCTCATCATTAGATCCTCTTTCACAAAGCCTCTGGCTGCTCCTGGCATGCTGGCAAGGACCACAGTTAGGTTGTAGTATCTTTAGCAAGGTAGTTGGGCTTGGGAGTCAATGTGAGGTCAACATGATGAGCTTTTAAAACTAGTGTAGAGTAAAAAACATATAGTCTCTTCAAATAATAGATCTAAACAATGAAGGTCAAACAACAGATGACCACCAACAGAGCAATGTGCTTATCGTATTGCTTATCGTATTGCTTGCAATACGCCATCGGTCACAAGTAATGAAGGCAGTACATTTCCACGGTAACTAGGCTTCTCCAAGCTCTGATGCTGCTCATGGTCATTAGTAGCCTACCAAACTGGCTAACTGCCTGGAACTCAGCACTCTATTGTCCCTCTAATCACTCTGACATCAATGCAAATGTAATTGAAAATCGAATACTGAGAGCCCATGAGCTCATGTTGCGCAACATTTCTATAGGCTATGCAATTGCATGAGAAAACAGAATGGGGGATCAATGCAAATAGTCTGGGTAGCCATTTGATTAGCTGTTCAGGAGTCTTATGGCTTGGGGGTAGAAGCTGTTAAGAAGCCTTTTGGACCTAGACTTGGCGCTTCGGTACCGCTTGCCGTGCGTCTATGACTAGGGTGGCTGGAGTCTTTGACAATTTTTAGGGCCTTCCTCTGACACCGCCTGGTATAGAGGTTGTGGATGGCAGGAAGCTTTGCCCCAGTGATGTACTGGGCCATACGCACTACCCTCTGTAGTGCCTTGCGGTCGGAGGCCAAGCAGTTGCCATACCAGGCGTTGATGCAACCAGTCAGGATGTTCTTGATGGTGCAGCTGTAGGACTTTTTGAGGATCTGAGGACCCATGCCACAACTAAAGTGGCCAAAAAACGTATTAAAATGAAGCACATTCATCCGCTTTACAAGGGGTTTAGAGTCTAACTGGCATACATAAGCAGAGCGCGAGTTTCAAGTTTGGAGAAGATCATTTTCACCATAAAAATGAGCCTTTATAATAAAAGCATTACATGCATAATTGCATTTGCGGTCTCTTTTGATAATGGTGTTTTCCCGCTAATGGAACATTCCCGCTTATAGCCTACTGCCATGTGTGCATTGCTGCGGTTATAATGTGAAGAAATAGCCTTATAGTTTATGAAAATGTTAAGCTAAATGTTCTGATCTGTTGTGTCAGCAACATTTTTTTTTATGCTAGTGGTTGTATTAATTTGGGATCTGTTGCATCCCACAACTGTCCCAGACTATGTTTGGAATATTTATTTATCACACAGAATAGAATAGGTTGACTTTTGTACTATGGGGGATAGTAGATTAACATAGGCTAGTGCTTTTGCTGTTCGTTAGGCCTACTCATCGTCTTGGCTGACGAAAAGTAAATGTGGACAGTTCTTCCAATATCTTCAATTTGCACCTCGGAATTGGAGACACCCGCAGTTGCGTCCCCATGTGTCTGTGTTCACTTGTACCCTGTGAGAAAGACCCGATCACGTGATGGAGAGAGCGCAGCACTCAGGGAGAAGGGCACAACAAAGGCATATATATTTTTAGGGTGCATTATACATTTACATTTACATTTTAGTCATTTAGCAGACATTATGGCCACAAAGGGGATGCCGCAGTGAAATTCAAGGCATTATCAAGTGCTTGTCAAATTGTGAATGAGAGACTAATGAAGTGTATACAGCCTGCGCAGAAAACAAAGCAGAGCTCATGCCTTTCAAGCAACTTATTACAAATCATCATTAGAGTCGCATCATGCAGCCTTAAAATGTATTAAAAATGAAAACATATAGCCCACCGTTTGTAGAACAACTAAAGTTACATTAATCACTCTAAATTAAGCATACAGGAGTACCTATTTCTTTGTTAACTGCTCAACACAGAATAGCCACATGTGCGCACTCCCTCAAATCATTTGGAGAAAATATTTATATTGTATTGTATTCTTCATACTATAAAATAATATAAAATAATGCCATGGAATTCTAAGCAAATCTTGTCTGCTAAATGAACGAGTGTAGCCCACAGCCATTTGGCATAGCCACATCAGGACCTAACATAAGGACAACTCAGAGTATGCTATTCTGTTCTTCTGAAATAGACTACATTTTCTTCATATCATGTTTCTTTAGACCTGTCTAAAATAAATAATGGATTTATTGTGAAGGTGTAGGCTATATTACATGGATTTATTAGACTTTTTTAAATGTAGATTTTCCAAAAGGTCTGCATCAGTGGCTTGTAGGCTGTGTGGAAGCCAGGAGATGCTAAATGTGTTTATGTTAATTAACGGTTAATTACCGTGAGGCCTACAGTTATTTGCTTGACAATCACCGGCTGATTAAATTTCGTGACCGTCCACAGCCCTACTTATACCTATTAAATTTGTTCATATAGACACGTGTGGGTGTATGTAGGGTTTGTAATAAGTAAGGGGAAGTAAAAACCTATCCAAATTAGCATTCAGACAGGAAGTGTCTTCATGCTAATCTTACCACAACATTCACCCTTCAGAGCACATCATTAGTCAGTACAACGCACTTCCAAACAATCTTTCAAATCATGGTGGCAATTTGAATAACTGAATGCTTACATTATCTTTGTGCTAAGTGATAAAAATTATGAAAATGCACTTTGCAGGCTGTAAAATGTGAAAATGCACTTTACGGACCATTCACCAGTTCAACCAAGTTAACACACTCTAACAGACTACTCCACTGAGCATAAGGACCATTTACCAGCAGAACGGATATGAGAGGAATACAAAGTGATGTTTCCACTTTCTTGGTTTTGAAAAACATCTAGTCCACACACTATCTCCCCTGTTGTCCAAATCATATTCCCCTCTCTTTTCTACCTTGTGGTTGCTCTTTGGATGCGTGGCAATTGTGTGCAATGGCTCAATTGGAGCAAATGGATTGATTCATCCCCAGGTCTCGCCTAGTGGGACATAGGACACATATGTAGTTGATTGGTCACTCTGTGGTTAATCTTTGGTTGTGGCAAGGGAAAAACTATCTAGAGGAAACCATTGACCATTACATGGTTATGTAATGGTCAATGGTCTTCTCCAGAGAGTTTTTCCTTGCCACTTTGCCTCTGTGTGCTCTTTTGGTGTTTTTAGGCTAGGCTAGTACAGTCGTGGTCAAACGTTTTGAGAATGACACGTATTGGTCTTCAGTGCTTCAGTGTTATGAGATATTTTTGTCAGATGTTACTATGGTATACTGAAGAATAATTACGAGCATTCCATAAGTGTCAAAGGCTTTTATTGACAATTACGTTACGTTTATGCAAAGAGTCAATATTTGCAGTGTTGACCCTTCTTTTTCAAAACCTCTGCAATCCGCCCTGGCATGCTGTCAATTAACTTCTGGGCCACATCCTGACTGATGGCAGCCCATTCTTTGTCAGAATTTGTGGGTTTTTGTTTGTCCACCGCAAGTTCTCATTGGGATTAAGGTCTGGGGAGTTTCCTGGCCATGGACCCAAAATGTCGATGTTTTGTTCCCCAAGCCACTTAGTTATCACTTTTGCCTTATGGCAAGGTGCTCCATCATGCTGGAAAAGGCATTGTTCATCACCCAACTGTTCTTGGATGGTTGGGAGAAGTTGCTCTCGGAGGATGTGTTGGTACCATTCTTTATTCATGGCTGTGTTCTTAGGCAAAATTGTGAGTGAGCCCACTCCCTTGGCTGAGAAGCAACCCGACACATGAATGGTCTCAGGATGCTTTACTGTTGGCATGACACAGGACTGATGGTAGCGCTCACCTTGTCTTCTCTGGACAAGGTGTTTTCCGGATGCCCCAAACAATCGGAAAGGGGATTCATCAGAGAAAATGACTTTACCCCAGTCCTCAGCAGTCCAATCCCTGTACCTTTTGCAGAATATCAGTCTGTCCCTGATGTTTTTCCTGGAGAGAAGTGGCTTCTTTGCTGCCCTTCTTGACACCTGGCCATCCTCCAAAAGTCTTCGCCTCACTGTGCGTGCAGATGCACTCACACCTGCCTTATGCCATTCCTGAGCAAGCTCTGCACTGGTGGTGCCCTTTTTGTTCAAAGCAATGATGACGGCACGTGTTTCCTTGCATTTAACCATGGTTAATAGAGGAAGAACAATGATTTTAAGCACCACCCTCCTTTTAAAGCTTCCAGTCTGTTATTATAACTCAATCAGCATGACAGAGTGATCTCCAGCCTTGTCCTCGTCAACGCTGTCACCTGTGTTAACGAGATAATCACTGACATGATGGCAGCTGGTCCTTTTGTGGCAGGGCTGAAATGCAGTGGAAATGTTTTTTGGGATTAAGTTCATTTTCATAGCAAAGAGGGACTTTGCAATTAATTGCAATTCATCTGATCACTCATGACTTTCTGGAGTATATGCAAATTGCCATCATCAAAACTGAGGCAGCAGACTTTGTGAAAATTAGTATTTGTGTTATTCTCAAAACTTTTGACCACGACTGTATTCAACACATAAAATATTAGTTGAATACATAACATTTATAATAAACTAAACATAACTTTGTGATGTATTTGTAAAGCAGTTTTACACTTCTGACTCTGCCCTGAATGCCTCTGTGGATCCTACAGCTATTGTATACAGTAATCATGTGCCTATGAACCAGAGTTATAATGTTAGCACTGAGGTGGTGTGCCCTAGTAGGAAGTCCACTGTGTGCTGCACTATCAGCTCAAACATAAATGACATGAGCATGCCTACTTCTGATACGCTTCCAAATAAAGCAATAAAAACAACAAAAATCCCAGAAAAGTGCTAAAAATAGCCCACATTAACATATGTAGCCTTAGAAACAAGGTTCATGAAATCAATGACTTGATAGTCAGAATATGAATGTAATCTATTACTATCTCTGAATCGCACTTAGATAATACCTTTGAAGATACAGTGGTAGCAATACATGGTTATAACATCTACAGAAAATACAGAAATGCCAATTGAGGTGGTGTTGTGGTCTATATTCAGAACCACATTCCAGTAAAGCTTAGAGAAGGTCTCGTGTTAAATACTGTTGAAGTAATATGGCTACAGGTTAATCTGCCTCACCTAAAGCCCATTCTTGTGGGAAGCTGCTACAAACCACCAAGTGCTGATAGTCAGTATCTGGATAATATGTGTGAAGTGCTTGATAATGTATGTGATATCAACAGAGAGTTATAATTTCTCTGTGATTTCAATATTGACTGGCTTTCATCAAGCTGCCCACTCAAGAAAAAGCTTCAGACTGTAACCAGTGCCTGCAATCTGGTTCAGGTTATCATTCAACCTACCAGGGTAGTTACAAACAGCACATGAATGAAATCATCAACATGTATTGATCACATTTGACTAATGCTGCAGAAATTTACTTTAAAGCAGTATCTAAATCCATTGGATGTAGTGATCAAAATGTAATAGCCATATAAAGGAAAACCAAAGTTCCAAAGTCTGGGCCTAATATAGTGTATAAGAGGTCATACAATACATTTTGTAGTGATTCCTATGTTGATGATTTAAATAATATTTGCAGGTCTGTGGTGTGTAACGAGGAGCAACCAGACGCTGCACTTAAAACATTTACGGAATTGCTTATTCCAGTTACTAATAAGCATGCACCCATTAAGAAAATAACGGGAAGAACTGTTAAATCCCCTTGAATTGATCAGGAATTGACAAATTGCATGGTTGAGAGGGATGAGGCAAAATAAATGGCAAATAAGTTTGGCTGCACAACCGTAAATGTAAATTGAGAATTCATGTGACTAAACTGAATAAAAAGAAGAAGAAACTATACTATGAAACAAAGATAAATGATATAAAGAATGATAGTAAAATGCTTTGGGAGCACCTTAAATAAAATGTTGGGCAAAAAGGCAAACTCAGCTCCATCATTCATTGAATCAGATGGGTCATTCATCACAAAACTCACTGATATTGCCAACTACTTTAATGATTGTCATTGGTAAGATTAGCAAACTTAGGCATGACATGCCAGCAACAAACGCTGACACTGCACATCCAATTATATCTGACCAAATTATGAAAGACAAGCATTGTCATTTTGAATTCCTTAAAGTGAGTGTGGAAGAGGTGAAAAAAGTATTGTTGTCTATGAACAATGACAAGCCACCGGGGTCTGACAATCTGGATGGAAAATTACTGAGGATAATAGCGGACAATATTGGGACTCCTTTTTGCCATATCTTCAATCTAAGCCTACTAGAGAGTGTGTGCCCTCAGGCCTGGAGGGAAGCAAAAGTAATTCCATTACCCAAGAATAGTAAATCCCCCATTACTGGCTCAAATAGCCGACCAATCAGCCTATTACCAAACCTTAGTAAACTTCTGGAAACAATGGTGTTCGACCAGATACAATGCTATTTTACAGTAAACAAAATAACAACAGACTTTCAGCAAGCTTATAGGGAAGGACATTCAACAAGGACAGTACTTGAGACATGCCCTTGTGTTCCTCAGCTCAGCCAGTGATAATCTCACATGATGTAACAACATCCCCACTTCCAGTATGAGCGAGAGAAGAAAAAGTGAGGGAGGGAGAGAGAGATGCCAAAAAGCAAACAATTTCACAGCTAAAGTAACACATAAACGCCAAGCTACTTAAAGCAGTTTCCATAGGAGCGAACTTGGGGGTTAGTGAGTAGTATATTTCTGTTAAAATAGTCAATGGAAAATAAAGACTTTAGTTTGGACTGGTGCTGCAGTTTCTTCTCGTGAGGAATGGGGACTCTGGAGAGAGTCTTGAAAAAATCAAGTAAAAATACACCTTATTGAACAGCGGGGACTGTGAAGAGACACACACAGGCACAGACACACGCTTACACGTACACATGATAAGACACGCACTCTACACACACATGGATTTTGTATTGTAGATATGTGGTAGTAGAGTAGCGGCCTGAGGGAACACACTTAATGTGTTGTGAAAACTGTTATGAAATGTAATATTTTAAATTGTATATAACTGCCTTAATGTTGCTGGACCCCAGGAAGAGTAGCTGCTGCCTTAATAAATACAAATAAAAATACGGCGCCAACTCTGCTAAATTGACTCTTTGCCGGGGCTGTTTTTGCCAGATTGGAAGAGATACAGCAGCTTCCCTAATGCTTTGTGTAATCCATTCGGGGGGTTTGGAGAAATCTCTGCGTTAAACAAATCTGTGTCTGTCTACAGCAATTGTGTAAGTGTGGTGGGGGGAGGGGAGGGGGGTGCGGGGTTTGGGGGGGGTGGTCCTGAGGCAAGAATGGTGAGAGGGATTTTTTTTAAAAACTTTTTTTTACTCTGTTTATTCAGTTTGCACACAAATCACATCACACACAATTAGACAACACAATATAGACAATATAAGTAATACTCAAAAACTAATTAAAAAAACTATAAAGATACCATTCTTTAGACAAGTTAAATACACACCGGGCAAAAAGGTACAAAGGGCAATCTGTAGATCAAACAAGAACAAACCCCATCCCTGTTCTTATAATCAGCCGAGGGGTGGGGTGGAGAAATGCAACCACTCTCACATTCACAGACTGTCATGGCCACAAAGACTGACCATCCACTGGACCAAAACATTCTCAAATCACTCACATGCAGAAAGCTCGGACTCAGCAGGGAGCAGTAGATCATGGACAGGTAGACCAGGGACAGGTAGATCAGGGACCTCCCCAGTAGAAAGGGAAAGCTCATTCTCTCCTCCAGGAGTGGACAGCGGTAAAGGGAACTTGGTCTTCTCCCACTCAGGAGAAGACCAAGAGGGCAACTCGGACATCGGAACAGCCTCCGGCTCAGGGACAGCCCCCTCTAATGGTAGGTCGACCTCCAGCACCTCCACTAGGAACCGCTCCACCTGGCCCAGCCTCGCCAATGGATTACTGGCTGGGTAGGCATCAGCCCAGCGCTGCCACGGCTGTGGGAAGTCCTTGATGATGCACTCCACAAGCTTAGCATCCGCCCAGATCAGGTAGTCCTCGGCGTTCAGCCAGCACCACCAGTAATTAGCCGCTTCCTGCAACTCCTCTGTCACGTTGCCAACCTCAATCTAGTAGAATTTGCCTGCACTCACTGTGACAGGGTTTTCCGGAACTTCTGACACCATTTGTGAGTTTGACCATACGGTTGGATTGGAACAGGAGGCAGAAGGTGTTTTTTCTTGCCAAAGTAAGGCTTTCTATTAGCAGGTGAAGAATTAAGAATTAATATAGCCGGGGACTGTACAAGTATTTACAAAACAAGTAAACAGGCCCTGTGTAGCTCAGTTGGTAGAGCATGGCGTTTGCAACGCCAGGGTTGTGGGTTCGATTCCCACGGGGGGCCAGTATGAAAAATGTATGCACTCACTAACTGTAAGTTGCTCTGGATAAGAGCGTCTGCTAAATGACTAAAAAAAATACAAAATACAATGAACAAAAAGTAGGCCTAATCAACTCAAACAAAAAGCCAGGCTTCAATCATTCCTATACTCGGCAGCATGCCGATCTTACTGTGTCTTGTCCCGATCTGTCTCTCAAACATAGAAATGACAGCGTTTAAATACCAATACCCATCATGCATCTGACCAATGGGAAGAAGCCCTTTTACATCCTTTTCAATTAACATTCATGAATTAACATCTAAACGTCTTCAGATGCTACACACACATTAATAACCTTGAGCACACATATCAATAACGGTGCAACCATGCTTAGCATAAATACAATCTGGGATATGTACGTTCACCCGGGATACGAAATTTCCGCTATCCCCATACACTGAATAAATAATGCGCTCTTGAGCGCTTCCCATTGCCCGTCAACTCTCTGACCAGGAAATTAACAGATAACCCTCTACAATCAAATACGAGGTAATAATTTACCAAAAGGACATTGCTAACCCCACGATATACCATTAATAAATACAGTACCAGTCAAAGATTGGACACACCTACTCATTCAAGGGTTTTTCTTTATTTTTTACTATTTTCTACATTGTAGAATAAAAGTGTAGACATCAAAACTATGAAATAACACATATGGAATCATGTAGTAACCAAAAAAGTGTTAAACAAATCAAAAGATGTGTTATATTTTAGATTCTTCAAAGTAGCCATCCTTTGCCTTGATGACGGCTTTGCATTCTCTCAACCAGCTTCATGAGGTAGTCATCTGGAATGAAGGAGTTGAAGGAGTTCCCACATATGCTGAGCACTTGTTGGATGCTTTTCCTTCACTCTGCGGTCCAACTCATCCCAAACCATCTCAATTGGGTTGAGGTCAGGTGATTGTGGAGGCCAGGTCATCTGATGCAGCACTCCATCACTCTCCTTCTTGGTGTCACCAGCAAAGCACCCCCACACCTTCACACCTCCTCCTCCATGCTTCACGGTGGGAACCACACATGCAGAGATCATCCATTCACCTACTCTGCGTCTCACAAAGACACGGTGGTTGGAACCAAAAATCTCAAATTTGGACTCATCAGACCAAAGGAAATATTTCCACCTGTCTATTGTCCATTGCTCGTGTTTCTTGTCCCAAGCAAGTCTCTTCTTCTTATTGGTGTCCTTTAGTAGTGGTTTCTTTGCAGCAATTCGACCATGAAGGCCTGATTCACACAGTCTCCTCTGAACAGTTGATGTTGATGATGTTACTTGAACTCTGTGAAGTATTTATTTGGGCTGCAATTTCTGAGGCTGGTAACTCTAGTGATCTTAACCTCTGCAGCAGAGGTAACTCTGGGTCTTCCTTTCCTGTGGCGGTCCTCATGAGAGCCAGTTTCATCATAGCGCTTGATGGTTTTTGCGACTGCACTTTCAAAGTTCTTGACATTTTCCGTATTGACTGACCTTCATGTCTTAAAGTAATTATGGACTGTCGTTTCTCTTTGCTTATTTGAGCTGTCCTTGCCATAATATGGACTTGGTCTTTTAACAAATAGAGCTATCTTCTGTATACCACCCCTACCTTGTCACAACACAACTGATTGGCTCAAACACATTAAGAAGGAAAGAAATTCCACAAATTAACTTTTAACAAGGCACACCTGTTATTTGAAATGCATTGCAGGTGACTACCTCATGAAACTGGTTGAGAGAATGCCAAGAGTGTGCAAAGCTGTCATCAAGGCAAAGGGTGGCTACATAAAATAATATACAAAATAAAATCTAATTTCATTTGTTTAACACTTTTTTTGGTTACTGCATGATTCCATATGTGTTATTTCATAGTTTTGATGTCTTCACTATTATTCTACAATTTTGAAAATAGTAAAATAAAGAAAAACCCTGGAATGAGTAGGTGTGTCCAAACTTTTAACTGGTACTGTATATGTGCTTTTCATAAAGCATTAACCGTTTGCAGTGTCTGATTATTGATACAAGGCATGTCTTTAGATGATGTAACGGAGATCATAGGACGATCGTCACAGCCCCTTTGACATTCCATTAAATGTTCTTGGTGGTATTATTTTGGCCACCCTGAGCACCCCCGTTATACATCCCTGTCATTAGAGCACAGAGTGAAAAAGCAATGAATACCCAAAAACCCCAGGATAACTTGTCTCAGAATAATTATGTAAGATAACTTGGAAAAAGTATGGAAAAATAAACTGAAAAAAAGGAGAGAATGACAACATTAAAACTAAACAATTCACTCTCTAGTAAAATTACCAAAATCAAACTAGTTGGACATTGTGTCAAAGTACAGCCAAAACCAAGTTTGCTTGGTATAAATTACGTTCAAGATGTACACCATTGAAGTAAAGAACAAACATAAAAACGTAGCTTTGGCATATTTAGAACTGTAATATACTATGCTTCTCGGAGTTAAGGAAATGGATCATATAAATCCAGCTGGTTTTTCTATGCATCGGCAGGACAGAACAGCAGAGTCCGTTAAGATCAGCGGTGGTGTCTCTTTATTAACAACAGCTGGTGCGCGATCTCTAACATTAGCAAACCTCATGATAAGCTGTAGACCATACTATTTACCAAGAGAGTTTTCATCTGTATTTTTCGTAGCTGTCTATTTACCACTACAAACCGATGCTGTTACTAAGACCACACTCAACGAGCTGTATAGGGTCATAAGCAAACAAGACAAGGCAGCGCTTCAGAGGCGGAGCTCCTAGTGAATGGTGATTTTAATGCAGGAAAACTGCAATCGATTTTACCTCATTTCTACCAGAATGTCACCTGTACAACTAAAGGGATAAAAACTCTAGATCACCTTTTCTCCACATACAGAAATGCATACAAAGCTCTCCCCCGCCCTCCATTTGGCAAATCGGATCATAACTCTATCCTCCTGCTTACAAGCAAAAACTCAAACAGGAAGTACCAGTGACACGCTCAATACGAATGCTAAACTACAGAACTGTTTTGCTAGCACAGACTGGAATATGTTCCAGGATTCATCCGATGGCATTGAGGAGTTTATCACATCAGTCCCCGGCCTCATTAATAAGTGCATTGACGACGTTGTCCCCACAGTGACCATACGTACAAATCCAAACCAGAAGCCATGGATTACAAGCAACAGCTTTCAAGGAGCAGGACACTAATCCGGATGCTTATAAGAAATCCCGCTACGCCCTCTGACGAACCATCAAACAGGCTAAACGCCAATACAGGACTAATATCAAATCCTACTATACCGGCTCTGACGCGCCACAGATGTATCAGGGTTTGCAAACTAACACGGATTACAAAGGGAAACCCAGCCGAGAGCTGCGCAGTGACGAAAGCCTACCAGACGAGCTAAATGCTTTCTATGCTCGCTTCGAGGCAAGCAACACTGAATCATGCATGAGAGCACCAGCTGCTCCAGATGACTGTATGATCACGCTCGCCGTAGCTGATGTGAGTAAGACCTTTAAACAGGTTAACATTCACAAGGCCGCAGGGCTAGATGGATTACCAGGATCAAACCTGACCCAGTCTTTAATATACAGATTATTTGTTTCTAGCAAACCACAATAGTTCCTGTGCCTACAAATGCCAAGGTAACCTGTCTAAATGACTACCGCCCCGTAGCACTCACATCTGTAGCCATGAAATGCTTTGAAAGGCTGGTCATGGCTCACATCAACACCATCATCCCAGAAACCCTGGACCCACTCCAATTCGCATACCGCCCCAACAGATCCACAGATGACACAATCTCTATTGCACTCCACACTGCCCTTTCCCACCTAGACAAAAGGAACACTTACGTGAGAATGCTGTTCATTGACTACAGCTCAGCATCCAACACCATAGTGCCGTCCAAGCTCATCACTAAGTTAAGGACCCTAGGACTGAACACTTCCCTCTGCAACTGGATCCTGGACTTCATTATGGGCTGCCCCCAGGTGGTGAGGGTAGGCAAAACACATCCGCCACGCCCCTCAGGGGTGCGTGCTCAGTCCCCTCCTGTACTCCCTGTTCACCCACGACTGCGTGGCCAAGCACGACTCCAACACCATCATTACGTTTTCTGACGACACAATGGTGGTAGGCCTGATCACAAACGACGATGAGACAGCGTATAGGGAGTAGGTCAGAGACCTGGCAATGTGGTGCCAGGACAACAACCTCTCCCTCAATATGGGCAAGACAATTATTATCGTGGACTACAGGAAACGGAGGGCCGAACACGCCCCCATTCACATCAACGGGGCTGTAATAGAGCGGGTCGAGAGCTTCAAGTTCTTCTGTGTCCACATCACTAAGGACCTATCATGGTCCAACACAGTCGTGAAGAGGGCACGACATCGTCTCTTCCCCCTCAGGAGGCTGAAAAGATTTGGCATGGGCCCTCAGATCCTCAAAAAGTTCTACAGCTGTACCATTGAGAGCATCTTGATTGGCTGCATCACCGCTTGGAATGGCAAATGCTCGGATTTCGACGCAAGGCGCTGCAGAGGTTAGTGCGTAAGGCCCAGTACATCAGGGCCGAACTCCCTGCCATCCAGGACCTCTATACCAGGAGGGGTCAGAGGAAGGCCGTAAAAATGGTCAAAGACTCCAGCCACCCAAGTCATAGACTGTTTTCTCTGCAAGTGGTACCGAAGCGCCAAGTCTGTGACCAAAAGGCACCTGACCAGCTTCTACCTCCAAGCCATAAGACTGAAGAACAGTTAATCAAATGGCAACCTGGACTATTTATAATGACCCCCTTTATTATTTATTGATTTATCTTAGTTGTTTTGCACTGACTCCCTTGAACTGGCTCTATGCACACTCACTAGACTCTACCCACACACTCATATGTACTACACTGACACTCCAACACACACACACACACACACACATACACACACACTACATATGCTCACACACACAAAACACACACACATACACACTCACACATGGACACACTTTACATACTGTACACTGCTGCTACTCTGTTTGCCTAGTCACTTTTACCCCTACCCACATGTACATACTGTATTACCTCAATTACCTCAACTACCTCGTACCCCTGCACATTGACTCGGTACTGTATATTGTATATGTAGCCTCTTTATTGTTGTTTTTTGTGTTACTATTTCCTTTTTTATTTAGCAAATATTTGTCTTTTTAACTATGCACTGTTGGGAATGGACTCGTAAATAAGCATTTAACTGTAAAGTTTACACCTGTTGTATTCTGCGTGTAACCTTCTCACCAGGCTCGAATTTGACTCTCATGATATTACCTTACTTAGAATATCTGAACAGCATGGGATATTAGGTGAGAAGGACATCTCCAATAAGAATCCCTATTGTAAACTCGCTAGGGTGAATGACAAATAGGGTATAAACTTCAGTTAAATTATTATAGACTTGGTTATTATTATAAGGATATGCCTTCCAATGCATTAAATGAAACTGAAACAGTAAATGACTCCACCAATACAACAGACATAAGGTTCAAGATCTATATTATCACATTTTCAATGTACCACATCAAAATAAATAAAAATAATAAACCCCAATGATTTTTCCACAACCCATGTCCAAATTACTTGCAAGCTTGATTAAACCCTGGGCGCGCGTTGGAGCTAAAAAAAAAAATTACGACATACATAAAGTCCCAAAGTCCACCCCACATTTGTAGTTACTCATTACTCGTAGATAATGCCTCAGCAAAGTATAGCAGTTCCGTGCAGATGTCCTCACAAGATCCACAGCTATCAATGCAGCCAGTACTCCGTAGCAGCAACAGACATCCCGTGGAAACCCGAACTCGTTGATCGTCACAAGCAATTCTCGATGCTAGGCTAACCTCTAGGATGTTGAATGTCTCCACAATGCGAAGGCAGCTTCAGTCTCCACTAGGTCTTTCTTAACAAAATAATAACACGCTCTTATAGAAATAAAATCAGGATTTCCCTTCAAAACTCTGTAGGTATGGTTTTGTTCTCTTTATTGTTTCCTTTAGTCGTTTCCTTCACCAACCCCACTAACGTCTCTCCTCTCTCTTCTTTCAACCTTTCCCTCTCTTTTCTTTCCCAGCAACCAGTCCACTCTCCCATTGGCCACAACTTAACAAGCTACCTCATTGGTCAACACTTTAACAAGATACATGGGAAACTTAAGCTTAAAAGTAAACCAACCTATTCACTTGTACATTTTTGAAACCTTGCTTCAAAAGAAATGCATTAGCGACATTACAAATCAGGAGCAATTCGATCACCTTTTAAATCTAATACCAATTAATTATAACAAATAAACTCTATACTTAGTTTTAGCAAGGGTATTACATGCGCATGTAACCAATATAATTTGATTTGATTTGGATTTTTACTGTCAAGAAAAAGGATGAGATGAAACAAATAACCCAAAATATTTTTGGGTCAATGAGACTATGTAAACAAACTCTTGTTAGGTCAATGAGACTATGTAAACAAACTCTTGTTAGGTCAATGAGACTATGTAAACAAACTCTTGTTAGGTCAATGAGACTATGTAAACAAACTCTTGTTAGGTCAATGAGACTATGTAAACAAACTCTTGTTAGGTCAATGAGACAGTATGTAAACAAAGGAATTACATAAACCCTTAATAAAAGGAAATAAAAGTGACTGAATGCTTTTAAGGCAAGCAAACTAAATGATCAAAACATTCAATCATATCAAATGACAGTGGGTTCGCCAACTTTTAAACAATACAGAAAGGGTATAGTTATAGTTATAACTGAACACAGTTATACCACAAGTAGGTTACTTACTTACTATCCAAAGGCTCGAGGCATTTGTGCTGATTCAATTTACTCTAAGCTTACACAGCTCTCCTGCACCTTTTCTCAGATCCGCAGTCAGGCATTTCACGTTGGCCTCCAGAGAGGTAGTCAGGTCGGAGACACTGGTAGCGGGGGTCTCCAGCGCAGCAATTGGAATGTTAGAACTCTGTTGTGGTTTTGAGCGATGCGATAACAGGCATTGTTTCGTTTCTAAGAGTAGTTCAATCAGCTTTGAATGTTTCAGAAACCTCTTGATTTCCGGCCTCAATCGTAGCAACTATATCTGTTTTCATTTCAACTATCTCCAAGCGTAGTAACTTGATGGCCTCGAGAACGTTCATTTCATCGCCCCCAGGTAGAGCTGCATCCCCAGGCAAGGCGCGAGTCTCCTGGCTGTCAGGCTCAGGAGAGGGCAGTGATGAAACTGGGCCTTGTAGGCTGACTTTTCTCAAGGTCAGGTTTTTGGTCTTACAGTATGTTTCGTCGTCATGCTAACATTTGGAAATAAAGTAGTCTTGGGTACTTCAGAAAGGGATCACCAAAGTAATATTTGAAAATAAATATGGTTTTACTGTAAAATTCACATACATTTAAAGAATACAGCGAGAGCAAACGGAATACACGTCAGTCGCACATTGCGCCTCTAGCAACCCCCCGAGAGGAAAGATTTTTGAAGGTTAGCAAAACGTTGCTCTTTCTCCTTGGGCTTTCAAACACTATAGTGTAGGTGATATGTGAGGGTTTTTTTCCCTCCCAAAGAAACATTGAGTTTTGTTTTACTTAATCTCATAATGGCCATTGTTATACACATAGAATAGATGACCATAAAGGAGTTTGCAAGACAGCACAAATAGATCTGGGACCAGACTAATGTAGTAGCCATCGGGTGCTTATACTACTTGTAATGATTCATCGTTGTACAAGTCATCATTCAACAACACAGTCATATTACCCTACATTGACTTGTGTTTACTTGTTCATGTATGCTGTGTTATTGACAAGCCTCTGGTCACTATAGTAACACCATCTGTAACAGGGACACACAGTTCGGGAACCTCCGGCTCATAGGAGACTGGGCTTGTCTGGGCTTGGGCTCTGGCCAAAGAGACTTGTACAACAGTATGTGTCTGTTAGAAGTAGAAACATCTCCTTTACCTCCACACACAATACCACATGGTTAAAGTGCGATTTACAGGAGCAAGTATGGTTAAATGCCTTGCTCAAGGGCACATTGACAGGTTTTTAACCTAGTTGGCTCAGGGACTCGTACCAGCAACCTTTCAGTTACTGGCCAAACGCTCTTAACCACTAGGCTACCTGCCACCCAGTATTATATTATATTATATAATATATTGAATCATGTCCTGAAAAGGAGATAGCTAACAGTTACAGGCTACTGATCCAGAATCAGGTCAATTGGACCGAGAAAAGCTCAAATTGATCGCAGTGCAGTCTCTTGAAACTGATTTAATTCAGTCGATACTACATTAGAACTCTCGTCAGTGCCAAAGAAGTACTCTACAAGAGGAACTCAATGACACTGATCTTTTAGATCACCTCCAAAAGCTAGATTAACGTTCACATGCTAATTGTATGATTAATTATCTTCCTTTCTGCGTCACGAGATGAGAAGACTTAAAGGAAGGGCTTGACGGTTTATTTGTTTTATTTTTTAGCCGATGTTTAAACAATGAGTGCTGATTACCATTGGAGATCAGGAATTATAAATGGATTGTTATTTTCTCTGGTGATTATTGTAATGAGTTTGACGTCTTAACTGTCTAATGAATCAGTATGTGAGAGTGAGTGAGTGACTGTGTGTCATTTGTTTTATTAAGGTTAATGGGATAAGCTGTAATATAATGGTGGTCCTCTGTAGCTCAGCTGGTAGAGCATGGCGCTTGTAACGCCAGGGTAGTGGGTTCAATCCCCAGGACCACCCATACGTAAACATGTATGCACACGTGACTGTAAGTCGCTTTGGATAAAAGCGTCTGCTAAATGGCATATTATTATTATATAATGACCATATGGTCAAAGGAGTGGTTACACTGAGTGGAGTATTAGGCCAGACTGGTTTATTTCCTGGATACCTGTGACTGTGTGTACGAGACAGTGTTTGTGCTAAACCATTGAGCAGTAGAGAAAAATGTGTCACTAATTGCCCGCATATTTCCTGACCATCTAAGTCATATGGGATCTGTGTCGTGGCTAGAGAGAAAGCAAAAGAGAGAGAGGGAGTGAGAAAGAAAATGGGAGAAAGATCCCTCTTTGTGGGTTTTGGACTGCAGCTATGGACAGAGGTGACTTTACGTAGCAGGTAATGAGAACTAACGTAGCAGGTTAGGATAATTAATGTAGCAGGTTAGGATAATTAGGTTAAGGTTAGGAAAAGGGGTAGGGTAAGATAAAATGTTACAATTGTCCACGGCGCGACTCGAACATGCAACTTCTGGTCCATAGCTCTACTCCATCTAGCCACAACCCTCTTTGGTGAAGTGCAATACAAAGACAGAAAACTAAATGGTCATCTCAAAATGGCAGCTTTCAAACTCTGGTGCCTAAAGCCATATTGTACCAATTTATTTGATAGCGTTCCACATCTATACAATATCAACACAAATAAAAAGATTTGAAGTCATCATAATGATGGATGAACGTCTTGGATGTCACAGATGCTGCCCATGGAAAGAGTATGTTTACCTGTCTGATTCCATCCATACAACCGTCAGACAATGTTTCAGCAATGTTCTATTGGTTTTGAGAGTGAAGAGAGAAGAGATTCCTCGATCAGGGCTAAGCACTTGTCTCCTATTTCACTGAAATGAGAAACGGAAGAGAAATGTAGAGGGTTGATGAGGAGTGTGTCACTCCTGTGTTTGGATAGCTAGCCCAATTCTGATATTTTTTTCCACTAATTGGTCTTTTGACCAATCAGATCAGCTCTGATAAAGATCTGATGTGAAAATATCTGATGTGAATCGTCAAAATACCAAATAGTGGAAAAAAGATCGCAATTGGGCTGCCTGTCTAAACACAGCCTAATGCCCTCAACAATTGTGCCCCGCAAGTGTCAAAAAGCATTTATTGACAGGTTAGAGACATACTTTCTTAGTTCACATGTCATTGCTTTTTTAACCTACAGTGCCATGTTGAAT
Source organism: Coregonus lavaretus (assembly GCF_964263955.1). Taxonomy (NCBI): domain Eukaryota; kingdom Metazoa; phylum Chordata; class Actinopteri; order Salmoniformes; family Salmonidae; genus Coregonus; species Coregonus lavaretus. The sequence goes on along the minus strand of NC_140024.1, from coordinate 3,213,622 downwards.
GAGACATCTGATGATGTCTTTGTATGTTGCTTGCCTGTACTGTAAAATAAAATGTAATGTATTGTATAATCTTACTACGGTCATTTTCTGAAAGGTTGACTAGCCATTGTTTAGGTATGTCAAGCAATTTTTGTTAGTAGGCCACTTTGACCTGAGAGAATTGTACAATCTGCCCAGTAGCCTAATATTGAGAGAACTGCCCTGAATCTGAATCTTGACTGGCTGAATCATATTTGTACTAGACCACTTTAAAGTGAGAGAAAAGTACAATCAGCCCAGTCTACAGTATAATCTCTATTCTATTAAGTACATACATACATTGCACATTTATAACCTGTACATTGACTCAGTACCGGTACCCCCTGTATATAGCCTCGTTATTGTTATTTTATTGTGTTACTTTTTATTTTTTACTTTAGTTTATTAAGTAAATATTTATTTTAACTCTATTTCTTGAACGCATTGTTGATTAAGGGCTTGTAAGTAAGCATTTCACTGTAATTTGATTTGATTATAAGCACATCATGAACATGACTATATGGCTACATAGAGCATTATTAGAGCTTATCTTCTACAAGGGGTGAATTCTAACGTCGGATTTTCACTTAGCCATGCATTGATGTCAATGGGAGAGAGACGAAGTTAACATTTGACAAGTGGAATTTAGGATTAGTCTCAAAGTAGTTTTTTCTAAGTTGTTTACTCATCGTTTTCTGCTCCTCCATAGCTGAATTCGTCCGGCCTACTGACTATGCCCAGGAGTCCCACGTCCAGTGAGGATGAGATGGCCCAGAGTTGTTCTGACTACTCCGAGGACTCCGCCTCCGACAGCTCCCGTGAGGAGACTATCTATGAGACCATAAGAGCCACCGCCGAGCCGGCCCCCAGACGCATGGACGACATACACACTCACTCCCTGGTCATCCGCATCCTCATCCCCGACCTGCAGCAGACAGTGAGTGTGTGTGTGTATGCTTGCCTAGGTTTACTCAGGAACGTGCGAAGGAGTTGTATGTTTGTATGAGTCAGAAAGACCCTATTGTTTGATGTGCCAATTTATGGGTTACCTTTGGAGGGCTTTTTTTACACCCCTTTTTTTTTAAAGGATAGAACTGTTTCATCCTAGACTTATAGACTAACTCATAGGGTTTAACGTCTGGCTTGCAAAATAAGTTCAAATGATGAAGTCTTAGATTACACTTGTTAACATCCTCTATTTTTCTCTCATTTCCCTTTGGTATAATGCCTTTGATTTAAGCCAGCTCTGGACATTTATTAAGCTGGCTGTGTTGCATCCTTTTGCCTGTCGTAGAACACACGCTGTGTGAACGATCTGTGGGCGTTGTGTGGGCGTTGATGTATAGACTTTTTCCTCTAGGGGAAGCTTCTATTAACCCTCGTTTCGTAATAGAAAAGATAAGGCAGTGGGGAGTGTGTATCTCGCAAATGAATGGGGACATGCATTCCTCTCTTATTACCAGACCTGGGTTCAAATACTATTTGGAATCATTTCAAATACTTGAGCTTCAATGCTGCGGAGGTGTTTTGGTATCCTTCCCCAGAACTGTACATGTATATTAAAATCAGCTGTCACAGGACAAAATAAAAAGTGGAGCTGTTCTGTTTTGTGGGCCGTTGTGTCTGCTGAATAGCACTGAGTAGCTGGGTACACATCACTTCATTCAGGATGCACTCCAAGCATGGTTTAAAAACAAACAAAAATGGGTTTGCTTGTAGAAGACTAGAGGCATACACACAGTTTAAAATGAATGACTTGGATTTGTTTATTTCATTATCAATGTGAGTGCCTCTGTTCAAAAGTGAACAATATTGAGAATTCTCCTCATGCCCCTGGTTGGCTCAGTTTACAGCTGAAATGAAAAAATCATACAAACATGAATATTTATGAGGCTGTGTCAATAAAACAAAGCCAACACCAAAATAAATAAATAAATAAAATAAAATACTTGAGCTGGGATTGACTGACCGTGCCTGGTGAAATGGAGCCAATAGAATAGCTGCAAAACTATAAACCCTGCCCATCTGTCACTCCAGGCAGGTTAAAGCAAACACTAAAAGTATTTTAAAGATTTCAAATAGCATTTGAAACCAGTTCTGCTTATTATCTGCTTAATTATAGTTGTGTTTTTGTATTTTTGTGTTTCTTGTGCTCCCACTTTTGATTTATGTAATTGTATCACTAAATCCTTATTGTGTACTGTATTTGCTGCTTTTGAATTCCATTTGAATGCAATCTCTTTTTGATAGCTTCCCTTTTGATAAAAAAAACATAATCCATACATGTAAGAAGTGGTCAGAATTGACTTTTTGGACCTGAATGCCCAAAACTTCAGGAGATAAAGGTGCTCAAAGTTTACCAATTTTTCATCACTGGAAAATATAAACTGTTGAGTTTGATATCATTTAAAAGCTTACCAACAGGGTTGTCAAACTATTGTCATAAAAAAAAAAGTTATGATTTTTTAAACATTTAACGTCAATTATCTAAAAATAAGTAAACTTGGATATTTTTCATATTCGCATATGTTGTAGCTTAGACCCTACTTTACATCATCTGAGGTTTTTGTGTTGTGCCCGCCATTGGTTGAGACACAACATGCTCTTGAATACAGGGTGGATGTCATTTTAGTACATTTATCAGCCAAAACATGACACCCACCCTTGTATTCAAAAGCATGTTGTGTCTCAACTGATGGTGCGCACAACACAAAAACCCCAAATGATGTCAAATAGGGTTTAAGCTACAACATATGCACATTTTGCCCGTTTTTAGATAATTGACGTTTAAGAAAAAAAAAAAAAGGACATGAAAAAATTTAAATGAAGATAGTTTGACAACCCTATTTGTAAGCTTTTAAATGATATCAGTCTCAACCATTTGTCTTTTCCAGTCATGAAGACATGGATGTCTTATGGTATTGCGGGGTTTGCAAAATAGGTCAACGTTGAGCACCTTTATCTCTTGAATGTTTTGGCATTCAGGTTCAAAAAAACTTTCTGAGCACTTTTACAATGGGCAAATATGTATGGATGGTTTCGTTCAAATCAAAAGGTGTGCTGTCAAAAAGTAATTTAATTCAAAAGGATTTACCCAAAAGAGACATTGGTCTGGTTGAGAGGGATAAGGCAAAATGAATGGCAAATAAGTCTGGCTGCACAACCGATTGGCAAACGTACTGTAAATTGAGAACTCATGTGACTAAACTGAAGTAAAATAAGAAAATGTGATATGAAACAAAGATAAATGATATAAAGAATGCTAATAAAAAGCTTTGGAGCACCTTAAAAGAAATGTTGAGCAAAAAGGCGAACTCGGCCCCATCATTCATTGAATCAGATGGCTCATTCATCACAAAACCCCTTGATATTGCCAACTACTTTAATTATTTTTTTATTGGCAAGACTAGCAAACTTAGGCATGACATGCCAACAACACATTCTTAACCTACACATCCATGCATACAGTGCCTTCAGAAAATATTCAGTCCCCTTGACTTTTTCCACATTGTGTTGCGTTACAGCCTTATTCTAAAATTGATTCAATAAAACATTTTTCTCAGCAATCTACACACAATACCCCATAACGACAAAGCGAAAACAGGTTTGTAGAAATTGTTGCAAATTAATTAAAAATAAAAACCAGAAATACCTTATTTACATAAGTATTCAGACCCTTTGCTATGAGACTCGAAATTGAGCTCAGGTGCATCCTGTTTCCATTGATCATCCTTGAGATCTTTCTACAACTTGATTGGAGTCCACCTGTGGTAAATTCAATTGATTGGCCATGATTTGGAAAGGCACACACCTGTCTATATAAGGTCCCACAGTTGACAGTGCAAAATCGAAGCTCTGAGGTCAAAGGAATTGTCCGGAGAGCTCTGAGACAGGATTGTGTTGAGGCACAGAACTGGATACAAAGATTGTAGCGTCATACGCAAGAAGACTCAAGGCTGTAATCGCTGCCGAAGGTACTTCAACAAAATACTGAGTAAAGGGTCTGAATACTCATGTAAATGTGATATTTCCGTTTTTTTATTTTGAATATATTTGCAAAAATGTCTAAAAACCTGTTTTTGGTTTGTTATTATGGGGTATTGTGTGTAGATTGATGAGGGAAAAAAAACATTTAATCGATTTTAGAATAATGCTGTAACGTAACAAAATGTGGAAAAGGTCAAGGGGTCTGAATATGTACAATACAATGATGTACATTTACATTAAGTGATTTGTAAGTATGGTAAATTAATATTGCACACAAAGTGGTTGTTTTCCATGTTATTTGATCAAAACAAATATTTAATTTAATGTGGTATATTTTTTATTCTTTTTTATATATTTTTTTATTCACAATGAATGAAAGATAACATTTAAAGACGTACATTTTTTCCCCTTTCTGCCCCCCCCTCCAAACACATTTAAAAAGAAAGCAAAAGTCATTGAGTTACATGTCAGAAAACAAAACAAAAGTATACATCAATGTTACTTCAATACAAGCAAAAATGTAATAGCCTAACAATTTCAGGTGATTAGGTGATTTTATAGGTCTATAGCAGTAATCTCAAGGGGTGGGGGTGGGGCCAAGAGTACTAATCTGGAGGAAGTGTTTGGAGCTGTTCAAAATAGGATATCATCGGGTCCCAGGTGGAATAGAATGAGTTGGTTGACCCTCGGATGATATACTTTTCTAATTTTAGGAACAGCATCAGATCTTTGCGCCAAAGAGAGGCTAAGGGAGGATTGATAGATTTCCAATCCAATACAATCCTTCTGCGGGCTAACAGGGAGGCAAAGGCAATGGCATCCAGCTGTCAATTGGTCAGAGAAGGATTGTTGTTTGGTACTCCAAAAATAGCAATTTCTGCACTAGGCTGCAACTTTATATCAAATGCTTCAGAAAGGGTTTTAGATATAGTGGACCAATAATCTGCCAGACAGGGACAGGCCCAGAACATGTGGGTCAAGTCCCCCAAGGAGCCTTTACACCTGTCACATGTACCATCAATATTTGGGTAGAATTTGGACAATCTGGCCTTACTGAAATGGATACGGTGAAGTACCTTAAACTGTATAAGGCTAAGCCGGGCACAAGAGGAGCTTCCATTTACCCTAAGTAAGGTAGCATTCCAGACTTCATCAGAGATCTCTCCACTAAGTTCCCTTTCCCATTCAGATCAGATTTTATTGAGTGATGGGTTATCAAGGGACATGATTATCTCAAAAATACGGGATATGAGTCCCTTTAGTTGAAAAGGTGTTTTCAAAAGGGCATCCAGACCCGATCCGGGTGATAGAATTGGAAAGGTTGGGCTTTGAGTGCGAAAAAACATGATAGCGAGGTCTTCGAAATTGGAAAAGGTGCCATCAATATAAAGGTAATTAATGTTATAAATTGATTTGCATTTTAATGAGGGAAATAAGTATTTGACCCCCTGTGGTCTGTGGTCACCACCTGCAAAACCAGTCCTTTATTGGGGGTGTCTTGCTAATTGCCTATAATTTCCACCTGTTGTCTATTCCATTTGCACAACAGCATGTGAAATGTATTGTCAATCAGTGTTGCTTCCTAAGTGGACAGTTTGATTTCACAGAAGTGTGATTGACTTGGAGTTACCTTGTGTTGTTTAAGTGTTCCCTTTATTTTTTTGAGCAGTGTATATCAGTTTTTAAATTCTTAAGATGAGCAAATACTCTAGCCCGTTTAGCCGGACAGTTCATTGCCTTGACGTTCCAGCTTGTAAACCTAATAGCTGACCCCCCAACTCCCACCCCAATATCTGAATTGTCAGTCATTAAAAATTGAGATTACAAAATTATAACTGGAATAGAGATTAAAAACATGTATAAGACCACCAATCATATCCTGTGACAAAAGAAAAAGCATGTACCGAAAAGTTAGACAGAATACTGTTGAAGTAGAATATGTAACAATCAAATGGTTAATGAAGGCAAACAACGTCCCCCCACCCCCTCTGACATAAAACCCTCAAAATAACACAACAAAATAAACCCAGTACAAAATAACACTGTCCTATGCTCGCCTCTAGGGTGGACTGCAGGCGTCCCCAAATAAGGACAAACTCCCGGTTAACCATCTGCCACTTAACTTACCCTACACAAGAGGGCTCCCAATTATTAACATAATTATTTACAACGCCAGTTTAAAATTGTTTAAACTCAAATATTAACAGTGTCACTCAATAGTCGATCAGTTACATCCTCCATTGGCTTTAACAAACGCAGATAGCCAAATAAAATGCTTCTGTTAGTCAAGACTTCGACCATGGGTTGTGTTAGGGGCGCGCTCCACGCCACGCTCCTGCAGCCGCACCGCGCAACTGTGTCCACAACCACAAGGAATAAAATAGGATACTCAGGCGCAGCGCGACCACTAAGACCAAAGCAGGGAATGCACCCCACAAACACGAATGCCAAAATATTCCAACGTCCATGAACCTCCGTAGAGGCGAAAGCTAAATATATCCAAACACCCACTCAATCAAACAAACAAAGGCATTACAGTCACATGAAATCAAATATAAACAAGAAAGTAACCCGAGTCAAACCCTAAGATTGTAGCATTAGTACAGTGGGGGAAAAAAGTATTTAGTCAGCCACCAATTGTGCAAGTTCTCCCACTTAAAAAGATGAGAGAGGCCTGTAATTTTCATCATAGGTACACGTCAACTATGACATACAAATTGAGAGAAAAAAAATCCAGAAAATCACATTGTAGGATTTTTTATGAATTTATTTGCAAATTATGGTGGAAAATAAGTATTTGGTCACCTACAAACAAGCAAGATTTCTGGCTCTCACAGACCTGTAACTTCTTCTTTAAGAGGCTCCTCTGTCCTCCACCCGTTACCTGTATTAATGGCACCTGTTTGAACTTGTTATCAGTATAAAAGACACCTGTCCACAACCTCAAACAGTCACACTCCAAACTCCACTATGGCCAAGACCAAAGAGCTGTCAAAGGACACCAGAAACAAAATTGTAGACCTGCACCAGGCTGGGAAGACTGAATCTGCAATAGGTAAGCAGCTTGGTTTGAAGAAATCAACTGTGGGAGCAATTATTAGGAAATGGAAGACATACAAGACCACTGATAATCTCCCTCGATCTGGGGCTCCACGCAAGATCTCACCCCGTGGGGTCAAAATGATCACAAGAACGGTGAGCAAAAATCCCAGAACCACATGGGGGGACCTAGTGAATGACCTGCAGAGAGCTGGGACCAAAGTAACAAAGCCTACCATCAGTAACACACTACGCCGCCAGGGACTCAAACCCTGCAGTGCCAGACGTGTCCCCCTGCTTAAGCCAGTACATGTCCAGGCCCGTCTGAAGTTTGCTAGAGTGCATTTGGATGATCCAGAAGAGGATTGGGAGAATGTCATATGGTCAGATGAAACCAAAATAGAACTTTTTGGAAAAAACTCAACTCGTCGTGTTTGGAGGACAAATAATGCTGAGTTGCATCCAAAGAACACCATACCTACTGTGAAGCATGGGGGTGGAAACATCATTCTTTGGGGCTCTTTTTCTGCAAAGGGACCAGGACGACTGATCCGTGTAAAGGAAAGAATGAATGGGGCCATGTATCCTGAGATTTTCAGTGAAAACCTCCTTCCATCAGCAAGGGCATTGAAGATGAAACGTGGCTGGGTCTTTCACCATGACAATGATCCCAAACACACCGCCCGGGCAACGAAGGAGTGGCTTCGTAAGAAGCATTTCAAGGTCCTGGAGTGGCCTAGCCAGTCTCCAGATCTCAACCCCATAGAAAATCTTTGGAGGGAGTTGAAAGTCTGTGTTGCCCAGCGACAGCCCCAAAACATCACTGCTCTAGAGGAGATCTGCATGGAGGAATGGGCCAAAATACCAGCAACAGTGTGTGAAAACCTTGTGAAGACTTACAGAAAACGTTTGACCTGTGTCATTGCCAACAAAGGGTATATAACAAAGTATTGAGAAACTTTTGTTATTGACCAAATACTTATTTTCCACCATAATTTGCAAATAAATTCATAAAAAATCCTACAATGTGATTTTCTGGATTTTTTTCCCTCATTTTGTCTGTCATAGTTGACGTGTACCTATGATGAAAATTACAGGCCTCTCTCATCTTTTTAAGTGGGAGAACTTGCACAATTGGTGGCTGACTAAATACTTTTTTTCCCCACTGTAACTTCCAGGAGACTGTGAACGATCAAAGAGACAAGGCAAGAAGAGCCTACGCCATCAAAAGAAACATAAAACTCGACATCCCAATTAGGATCTGGCAAAAAATACTTCAGTCAGCTATAGAACCCATTGCCCTCTATGGTTGTGAGATCTGGGGTCCACTCACCAACCAATAATTCACCAAATGGGACAAACACCCAATTGAGACTGCATGCAGAATCCTGCAAAAATATACTTTGTGTACAACGCAAAACCCCAAATAATGTACGCAGAGCTGAATTGGAACTATACCTGCTAGTTATCCAAGCTGTTAAATTCTGCAACCACCTATAAGGAAGCGATTCCCACACATTCCACCACAAAGCCCTCACCTACAGAGAGATTAACCTAGAGAACAGTCCTCTCAGACAGCTGGTTCTGGGGCTCTGTTCACAAACACAAACAGACCCCACAGAGCCCCAGGACAGCATCACAATTAGAACCAACCAAATTACGAGAAAGCTAAAAGTTAACTATTTGACACACTGGAAAGAATCAACCAGTGAGCATAGCCTTGCTATTGAGAGAGGTCGTCACATGATAGGGTCACACAGCAGACCTGGCTCTCGAGAGAAGACAGGCTATGTGCCCACTGTCCACAAAATGAGGTGGAAACTGAGCTGCACTTCCTAACCTCCTGCCAAATGTATGACCACATTAGAGATACATATTTCCCACAAATCACACAGACACACAAAGAATTTCAAAATCAAACATTGATAAACTCCCATATCTGTTAGGCAAAATACTGCAGTGTGCATTCACAGCACACCAGTGGAACACTAACAACATTGTAAACACAACCAATATTTGAATGTCTATATTTTTATATCCTTTTTGAGTGCAATATTTACTGTTCAATTCAAATATTTTTTGGTTAATGTTTTGCGTCTTCTCACTTTTGTTTATTGTGTATTTCACTTGCTTTGGCAATGTAAACACGTTTCCCATGCCAATAAAGCCATTATTGGAGGGAGAGAGGGAGAGAGGGAGGGAGGGAGGGAGGGAGGGAGGGAGGAAGGGAGGGAGGAAGGGAGGGAGGGAGAGAGGTAACAGCTGCAATGAACAACAGTTAATTCTGTCCCTCCACTACTCTCTCTTGCTTTTACAGTATGTCCATCTCTCACTTTTTCTTTGTCAGTCTCTCTTTCTCTTTGGAATCTTAACTGTTTCTTTGTCTCCCCTCTTTATATTTCTCTCTATCTCTCTGCTCACTCCATGTATGTACTATAAATGGGAAACATGTTGTTGAAATATGGAATGGTTATGACTCCCTATGGTTAGGGATAGGTATAGAGAGGAGGTGAGTGGGCCGCACAGTGGGTGGAAATGTTCGGGGTCAATTTGTGTTGATCTACATCTGAACCTGATGTAATTGTGATGTAATTAACTTGGGCTTTAGTACAGAACGTAGAGGGAAAGGTGTGTGTGCGCGCGCAAGCGTGCACATGCGTGCGTGTGTTTGTTTGTGTGCGTGTATGTTCACTTGTGTGTGTTCATGTGTGATCACACATGTATGTGCTAATGACCATAATTCCATATTCATCACCACTGAGTGGTCAGCTGTGGTGATTAATAACATGATGTGTCACACAATCCACTAGGAAAACTAACATGGTTTAATAATTCAACACGTTCCCCACAGTACAAGACACACACACACACAAATTACGCAGTACAGTACAAGACCACCCACATAAGAGCTTCTGAAATGAGGCGGTTGTTTACCCTATAGTATTGAATAAATCAAAGTACTGGGATTAACTGTTCCTCCTCTCTCTTATATATTAAAATAACTTATTAGGTTGAATTACAATTCATTAATTTTGAGTCATCATATACTCATTATACTAGCATGGGCTTGTGACTGCACTGGATGATTTTATTAGCTCGGTTTACCGCTTGGTGACTAGTTGTAACACCAGTGGGCTGTGTGTATGTTATATGTATATATATATGTATGTGAGAGAGAGAGAGAGAGAGAGAGAGAGAGAGAGAGAGAGAGAGAGAGAGAGAGAGAGAGAGAGAGAGAGAGAGAGAGAGAGAGAGAGAGAGAGAGAGAGAGAGAGAGAGAGAGAGAGAGAGAGAGAGAGAGAGAGAATCAGTTAAGAACAAACAACATTGTAAAAACAACCCATATTTATTTTCCCTTTTCCCATCATTACAACAATGTATATAGCCATAATATGACATTTGAATTGTCTCTATTACTTTGAAACTTTTGTTAATTATCTATTTCACTTGCTTTGGCAATGTAAACATATGTTTCCCATCCCAATAAAGCCCTTTGAATTGAAGAGAGGATTACATGTATGTTGATGTATTCCCCAGTGACAAACAGCCTCAGTTTTTTCTTTCTCTTCTATTCTGTTTCCCTATACCACCCCTGCTGGGGTTGCACTTCAAACCCATTTCACAGTCAGAGAGGCTTTCGAATAGCTACTTCACTATAATCATAAAGTTTCTCCTGAAACTTCACTGTTCTATTTCATTACATTTATTTTATCCAGAGCGACTTACAGTACTGCGTTCATACATTTTCATACTGGTCTCTCGTGGGAATCTAACCCACAACCCTGGCATTGCAAGCACCATGCTCTACCAACTGAGCCACACAGGACCACACTTCATAAAGTTTCTCCTGAAACTTAACCTTTCTATTTACTGTTCTGAGATGCACTCATGATGAAGCTGGAGCATAATGTAACATGATGGGAGATGTACTAGCAAAGTAACCTACTATACTGTTGGGATGGTCCCCAGCCAGGCGGAAACAGCCCATTATCTCTCCGCAGACAGATGCCAGACATCTGTTCCTGTACACCTCTATCCTTCCCTCCATCCCTGCATCTCCTCCTCACCTCCTCGCTGCCAGCCAGGGAGGATTATGGGTAGAGTTCAGAGCGTGTTCATCAACCTCAGTCTTTATCACAGGCACAGGTCCACTATCACCAGCTGAGCAGCAGATCCGGAGGTAAACACACATACACACACACAAACACTGAATGCCACGGCCCGTGGCCCATAATCCTCTCTGATTCAGCCAGGTCTGGCGGATGCTGCTGTATTGTTTGTTTGTCCAGCTCGGAGGTAATCTGGCTGGGTGCAGGAGAGGGGGTCAGTGGGGTGGTGTGGTGTGACTGAGTCATGCTGTACCCGTGCCATAGCTGAGGCTGTGTGGCACTTAGAGAAGATGTGGGAAATGTGTTTGTATGGGTAAGTGTTTGTATAGGCAATGTTTTTTAAAGGGATAGTTCACCCAAATTACAAAAAAGATGTTGGTTTCCTTACTCTGTAAGCAGTCTATGGACAAGGTATGACAGCAATCCATGCTTTTGTTTAGTTTCCCTGGCACTGTTTCCATATGCTAACGTTTTAGCATTTGTGGCACAAATCCAATTCAAGTTACGATATTAGCATTTTTTCAAATCATTTATAAGTGACTTTGTTGAACTTAACAATCAATTGTAGATACTTTCGGGTGATTTGGACATGATGAGTAAGAAATGCTAAGATCAGTCCCATGACTTGAATGGGATTTGTGCCACAAATGCTAACATTTTAGCATGTGGAAACAGTGCCAGGGGAACTAAACCAAAGCATGGATTGCTGTCATACCTTGTCCATAGACTGCTTACAGGGTAAGGAAGCCAATGTGTAATTTTTTGTAAGTGTTTGTAAAGGAAATGTTGGTTACGGTTTTGCGTGGGTAATGCTCAAGCCCAGGCTCTTGGCCTACAACTGAAAGTCTTCGAACAAATTTTTTTTTTACCATGATTCTCTCTTTCCCCCCTCTCTAACCCTACCCCTTTCAACACCCCTATTCCCAACCCCAACCCAAACCCCTCACACAGAAATGTATGCGGTTCAACCCCAATGCGACCGTGTGGGTTGCCAAGCAGAGGATCCTGTGCACGTTGAGCCAGAGTCTGAAGGATGTGCTGAACTACGGCCTCTTCCAGCCCGCCATGAACGGACGAGACGGGAAGTTCCTGGACGAGGAACGCCTCCTCATGGAATACCCACAGCCAATTAGCAAAGGAGTTCCGTCTCTGGAGGTAGAGTGCCAGCCAATCTCTGAAGTTGTTACGTATTTAAAAAGGTGTGGTATTTGTATATGTATTTATTATGGATCCCCAATAGCTGCTGCCAATGCAGTATAATATCACCACACAACAATATAAAAAATGTACGTGTGTGTAAAAGAAGTGTGTTAGTATCTTTGCAGTCCTCGTTGTTCCATAAGGTGTAGTTTTATCCGTTTTTTAAAGTCTGATTTTATTGCTTGCATGAGTTACTTGATGTGGAATAGAGTTCCATGTAGTCATGGCTCTGTGTAGTACTGTGCATTTCCCAGAGTCTATCCTGGACTTGGGCACTGTGACGAGACCCCTGGTAGCTTGTCTTGTGGAGTATGCATGTGTGTCCAAGCTGTGCGCTAGTCGTACAAACAGACAGTTAGTTTATTTTAACATGTCAATACCTCTCACAAAGACAAGTAGTGATGCAGTCAATCTCTCCTCTACTTTGAGCCAGGAGAGTTTAGGGCTGGGCGGTATACCGTATTTTACGATATACTGGTATTGATGCATGAACCGGTTTCGGTTTTTACTTTACCTTCTATAACGGTATTTGAATGTTTGGTTTGTTAAATGGGATACTCTGTGTATAACGTCCATTTTTATAGTTTACTTCGCTACTTGAGTCATCCTTTCTACAGCTTTCCGCTTTGTTGTTCATCGACCATGAGACACTTGCATTCAGTCTGCATGGTGAATGCTGCACATGCAACAATGTTGATGACAACAATGCTGTTTTCACATTGCTTCTTAATATAAATCCACTAGCGTTCCCTAACTAAACGATTTGTTTGTGTTTCTTACATCTGCAAACATCTAGTTTGTCTTAGCAAGTTGGGCCTAAATCTTGTTAGCCGTTAATGCTAATCGCTAGTTAGCTGGCTAGCTAGCTAGCTAATAAATGTACTGAGTCAGAGCAAACGGAATTAGCTATACAGCCTGATAATACCAGTGATGGTGTAGACCTAAATCAACATGTTGTTTGTGCAACAGTATCTTCTAAATCAAAGAAGAATGTGCAAAACATGAATATGCTAGCTACATGAAGTAGCTAAGAGAAAACATTCAATGTAGCCAAAGGATTATAGTGTCCCCTAGGAAACACTTTGGTTCCTACCCTGTCACAATAACTCCTCCCTGGCATTTTCATTCGTTTTCATGTCAAACATTACAGTATTCAAAGTGCCCACTATTATATTCTAACTAAATAATTAAAATAATCATTCTATATCCATGAGTCCAAAAATTCACCCAAGTGTTTTGCTCTAAATCGCAAGTAAAATCAAAATTGCAACATTTGGTTAAAAATAAGGCCTAGATTGTTTGCCCATATTGTGCAGCCCTACGTGGCAGTGTGGAAAGGATCTTAAATGAGTACAGTAAATGCAGAAATTGATGACAATGCTGAAAATTATTTTTGGTTGAAGTTGAATTGAAAAGTATAAAACTATCAGAATGGAGAAAGACCCATTGAAATCAATTAGAATGTATGTGTTGCCACCCTAGGGTCACGCACTACTCATGAAGCAAATTTATAACTTGTATTATTCAAAAACATCAAATACCGTCAAATACCGTCAATTTGTTGTTTGTATGTCATGCCTAACTTTGCTAATCTTGCCAATAAAAGCGGAGTTTGCCCTTTTGCCCAAAATGTCATTTAAGGTGCTCCAAAGCTTTTTATTGTCATTCTTTATATCATGTATCTTTGTTTCATGAAGGTGAACCTTCGCCCCCGTCGGAGGTCCTGAGTGCTCTGGAGCAGGTTTTCATCAAGGATCTATTTGTACTTTGCTCCGTTCATCTTTTCCTCGATCATGACTAGTCTCCCAGTCCCTGCCGCTGAAAAACATCCCCACAGCATGATGCTGGCACCACCATGCTTCACCGTAGGGATGGTGCCAGGTTTTCTCCAGACGTGACACTTGGCATTCATTGGTTTCATCAGACCAGAGAATCTTGTTTCTCATGGTCTGAGAGTCTTTAGGTGCCTTTTGGCAAACTCCAAGCGGGCTGTCATGTGCCTTTTACTGAGGAGTGGCTTCCGTCTGGCCACTCTACCACAAAGGCCTGATTGGTGGAGTGCTGCCGAGATGGTTGTCCTTCTGGAAGGTTTTCCCATCTCCACAGAGGAACTATAGAGCTCTGTCAGAGTGAACATCAGGTTCTTGGTCACCTCCCTGACCAAGGCCCTTCTCCCCCGATGGCTCAGTTTGGCCGGGCAGCCAGCTCTAGGAAGAGTCTTGGTGGTTCCAAACTTCTTCCATTATGTTCTTGGGGACCTTCAATGCTGCAGAAATGTTTTGGTAGCCTTCCCCAGATCTGTGCCTCGACACAATCCTGTGTCGGAGCTCTACAGACAATTCTTTCGACTTCATGGTTTGGTTTTTGCTCTGACATGTACTGTCAACTGTGGGACCTTACAGTGAGGGAAAAAGGTATTTGATCCCCTGCTGATTTTGTATGTTTGCCCACTGACAAAGACATGATCAGTCTATAATTTTAATGGTAGGTTTATTTGAACAGTGAGAGACAGAATAACAAAAAAAATACAGAAAAATGCATGTCAAAAATTTTATAAATTGATTTGCATTTTAATGAGGGAAATAAGTATTTGACCCCTCTGCAAAACATGACTTAGTACTTGGTGGCAAAACCCTTGTTGGCAATCACAGCTAATCCTCCTAATGTCGTTTGACTCCACATGGACTACAACAGCGTCAGCCCCTGGCATCTGTCGTAGAACGGTAGGAAGCAGCCTTGTAATGTCCTGTACTCATGCTCCAGGATAGCACAGGGTTTTTGCCCTGGGAACCGCGATGTTTCTCACCATAGAGCTGCCGATGATGACAGCTGGTGAAATGGCCGAGGAAGACCGGACGTTTTTCGCCTCGAGTGGTTTAGGAGACACCTCGAGGACCGATGGGAGGTTGGGCCCAATGAACCGAGTCAGCCGTAGAATCTATCGTGGCTGACGAAGTCTCAGACACCCTCACGGTCCGATGAGGGGGAGCGCTGAAGATCTGAACCCGAGGTAGGATCCCCCTGGGTTGGAAACAGGGTAGAGGACGATTGTGCGGCAACCTCCAAGGCCAGTACTCCTCAGCCAATGAGTAAAGTTGTTTGATTGTTAGAGATGGGGTGCTGTACCCCTCAACCAATCAATAAAACAGAATAATTGGTCCGTGTGGATCAATCAAACCCACAACTCTAATGTTATAAGCATCTTATTCCAATTATGTGAGCCAATCAGTACCAGAGCTTTTGTCACGACTTCCACCGAGGCTGAATCCCCTCCTTGTTTGGGCAGGCTTCAGTGATCGTCGTCACCGGCTTACTAACCACTGCCGCCCCAATTATCATCATCACATTTGTCTTGTCTTGTCAATCACACACACCTGGTTCTAATCCCCTCATTAGTCCGTGTATAAGTGTTCCCTCTGCCCCCTTGTCCTTGTGGGTGATTGTTTGAATGTGAGAGTAGTGTAGCTCGGTGGAGCTACTCGTACCATTTTGTTGCCAGGGTAGATATTTCCCCTGTGCCTATGTATTGTATGGAGATACCGTTACAGTGTATTGCCAGGGTAGATAGTTTCCCCTGTGCCTGTTTCGTTTGTCGCTATTCCAGCGTATTTTGTGTAACGAAGGAATAAACTCTGTATTTGGTGATTACCCTCCTGCGCCTGACTCCTTCCATCACACTCATCACAGCTTTTTTGTTGCAGTATCCCTCAGCCAATCGATAAAGGCGCCACTCCTCTAGACGCATTGTTTTAGCCAATCAATATTTGAAAGAGTTTTACTCCCGAGTCTTGACCAATTAGCATGGGCATCTCTAAGGAGACAATTACCTTCTCATCCAATAAGAACAACTGTCATTGCTACATGACACCATGTCATACATAACCGACTGACCCAAATCCAATTTTTTCTCTATCTTCTTTTCCACAGTTCCGCTACAAGAGCCGAGTCTACAGGCATCCCCATGTGGAAGAGAAGCAGATTGCCAAACTTCACACCAAGGTGAGTGGTGTCAACAAACTTTACACTCTCTCCTAACAACCAGCTGGGGTCTCACTGAACACATGCACGCACTCATGCACACAAACACACACACACACACACACACACTGTTGGGAGAAACAGAGATGCTGGAGTGTCACTTGATCTCACTTGATCTCACTGTCAACACACAGACACACAAACATCTTGAGCTATGTCAGCTGTTATCACTGTAAGCCTCTGCAGTCTATCTCTACCCTCCTGTCTGCATGTCTACTCTTTACTTTCCATAAGAGTCAAGGAGGCGAAGAGATGGTGATATGGAGAGAGCCTGATGGCACCATTAACTTATTCAACTGATCATAAAACCCTTGTGTAGTTCAATCATGTACTGCATGGAGTTAAATTAGTGCCACCTACAGTACGCACTCAGTTTTCAGAATAAACTATTAGGTTTGATAGTGTTGGGCTGGAGCAAAAATGTGCAGCCCGGGAAGGCCCATGTCTGGAATTGAAAACCACTGTGTTAGGGTATGGGTGTCGAGGTGTGTGGCTCTAAGAGCCCTTGTTGTGGGGGACCAGTACACCTGTGCTCTCTCTCTCTTTTTCTCCTGACAGGTGACATTTCTGGGTTAGGACTGGAGCAGCTCACCCCTAATGGAGTGTGTGTGTGTGTGTGTGTGTGAGAGAGAGAGAGAGAGAGAGACTTTTTTTTAAACCTCACCCCCCACCCCCTAAAATACAAAATAAAAATTACCAATATCCCCTGTACTGCATACTCACCTTTCCCTATACCCCACGATACAAAAACAACACCACACATCACAATAACCCAAACCTCACCACTTCTACAACCGTATATCCAGACCATCTTCCCCAGCTATACAGACATCCCCCCCAACACACCATATCTCTTGAAACATCTCCACACTTTTTATAATTTTATAGAACTCAAATTCCACCCTAAGGCGCGCAGAGACCATCTCATTAAATAATAGTAAAGGGTCTGTTATCCCTCCACCTTTGACCCGGTTCCTCCTTGTTATCCAAATAGCTAACTTTGCCTGAGCAAACAGAAAATTCAACATCACACATTTAGCCTTTTCCTTATTTGAATACCTGTACCCATTTATAAACATCCCGACAGTAAACTCCACCCCCAACCTTTCACACAGACATTCCAACAGAGACATTAAAGGCATTAACCTGGCGCACACAGAAAACACATGAATCACAGTTTCACTCATGACACAGAAAGGACACCCCTGTCCGACTCCCGGTTCAACCCGTGCCAACCAGCTGTTAGTGGCCATGGCTCCATGTAAAACCCGCCACTGGAGGTCCCCTGACCTCTTTGGTACTGGAAGTTTGTAGAGCCCCCTCCATCTAAAACCCACCATACTCTCCGCCCCACATACCCCCTGCCACTGATGTGCCTTCACTCCTGTTAGGCTCCTGATGTTCCTTACCTTAACGCAGAGGTTGTAGAGGGCTTTACCTCCTACCCCTTCAAACTTCCCCAGGCTCGGAGTGTTAAATTCTAACAAGTCCTCCAGACCCCCTTGCCAGTCCCCAGTCTCTGCCGTCACATGCAGTGGCGGAAACATTGGTGGCCCCTCCCCCTTTGGCCACTCAAACACCCCCTTTACCGGCTCAGACAGTACCTCCTGGACTTCCCCAAGGAATATCTCCAGCAGCCTAAGAGATGTTAGTCCTGTTTGTTGTGCTAGGACTTCTGGGGTTTTCCACCCCTCCTCTCCCAGCAGTCGCAGGTCACCCAGCCTTAGTAATCCCGCTGCCATCAGTCTCCTCTTCAGGGTGGCCGACTGAACCGATCTCAAAAGGATGGCTGGGTTATGGAAGATAGGCTCCTCCCACACCCACAGCCCAGGCTCCACACCCCCTTCTCGTGTGGGCCTTAGTAGCTGCCAGGCCCTCAGCACCGCAGAGTAAAAATCAGAGAGACCTGCTGTACTCAGCCCCTCCAGCCTCATGAGGAATAGCTGCCGGTCCAACCCTAATCCGCCAGCTCTCCTCAGCAGCGCGCATGCTGGCTCCCTCCATCCGACATCAGTATGGTACAGCAGTCTCTGCGCCGCCTTTAGTCGGAATGCAGCCACCCTGCGTTCCACCAGGCCCTGTCCTCCTTCATTTACGGACATATACAGTGAGGGAAAAAAGTATTTGATCCCCTGCTGATTTTGTGCGTTTGCCCACTGACAAAGACATGATCAGTCTATAATTTTAATGGTAGGTTTATTTGAACAGTGAGAGACAGAATAACAACAAAAAAATCCAGAAAAATGCATGTCAAAAATGTTATAAATTGATTTACATTTTAATGAGGGAAATAAGTATTTGACCCCTCTGCAAAACATGACTTAGTACTTGGTGGCAAAACCCTTGTTGGCAATCACAGAGGTCAGACGTTTCTTGTAGTTGGCCACCAGGTTTGCACACATCTCAGGAGGGATTTTGTCCCACTCCTCTTTGCAGATCTTCTCCAAGTCATTAAGGTTTCGAGCCTGACGTTTGGCAACTCGAACCTTCAGCTCCCTCCACAGATTTTCTATGGGATTAAGGTCTGGAGACTGGCTAGGCCACTCCAGGACCTTAATGTGCTTCTTCTTGAGCCACTCCTTTGTTGCCTTGGCCGTGTGTTTTGGGTCATTGTCATGCTGGAATACCCATCCACGACCCATTTTCAATGCCCTGGCTGAGGGAAGGAGGTTCTCACCCAAGATTTTACGGTACATGGCCCCGTCCATCGTCCCTTTGATGCGGTGAAGTTGTCCTGTCCCCTTAGCAGAAAAACACCCCCAAAGCATAATGTTTCCACCTCCATGTTTGACGGTGGGGATGGTGTTCTTGGGGTCATAGGCAGCATTCCTCCTCCTCCAAACACGGTGAGTTGAGTTGATGCCAAAGAGCTCGATTTTGGTCTCATCTGACCACAACACTTTCACCCAGTTCTCCTCTGAATCATTCAGATGTTCATTGGCAAACTTCAGACGGGCATGTATATGTGCTTTCTTGAGCAGGGGGACCTTGCGGGCGCTGCAGGATTTCAGTCCTTCACGGCGTAGTGTGTTACCAATTGTTTTCTTGGTGACTATGCCCATTCCAGCCTTGTGTAGGTCTACAATCTTGTCCCTGACATCCTTGGAGAGCTCTTTGGTCTTGGCCATGGTGGAGAGTTTGGAATCTGATTGATTGATTGCTTCTGTGGACAGGTGTCTTTTATACAGGTAACAAGCTGAGATTAGGAGCACTCCCTTTAAGAGTGTGCTCCTAATCTCAGCTCGTTACCCATATAAAAGACACCTGGGAGCCAGAAATCTTTCTGATTGAGAGGGGGTCAAATACTTATTTCCCTCATTTAAATGCAAATCAATTTATATCATTTTTGACATGCATTTTTCTGGATTTTTTTGTTGTTATTCTGTCTCTCACTGTTCAAATAAACCTACAATTAAAATTATAGACTGATCATTTCTTTGTCAGTGGGCAAATGTACAAAATCAGCAGGGGATCAAATACTTTTTTCCCTCACTGTACAACACTGCCGCCCTCAGCCAGTGATGGCCCGACCAGAAGAAATCTACCAGCTTGTGTTGCATGTCTGCGAGCAGACCAGCGGGGGGGGGGGGGGGGGGTTGAGGACAGCCAGTTTATGCCACAGGGAAGATGCCACCAGGTTGTTGATTATCAGCACCCTCCCTCTATATGACACCTGGGACAGGAGCCACCTCCACCTGGCCAGTCTTGACACCACTGCCTGTGACAGCCCCTCCCAGTTCCTCCTGACCCACCTCTCCGAGCCCAGGTACACCCCCAAAATGTTAAGCCCTTCACAACCCCACTGCAAACCCCCTGGAAGCAGAGGAGGGGCCCTTTCCCCACATGCCCCACATAACATAGCTTTGCTCTTGCCCCAGTTTACCTTAGCTGACGAAGCTCCCTCGTACACCTTTAGACTATTCTCTAGTGCCTGCATATCCTGACCATCCCTGACCATCACAGAAACGTCATCTGCATATGCTGACACTGCTATGCCTGTCCAACACACTCCCACAACCAACACAGGATTACTTTATCCTATCCCAGGTATTCCTTAAAGAGGTGGGGTTTCAAGTGACTCCGGAAGGTGGTGAGTGACTCCGCTGTCCTGGTGTCATGAGGGAGCTTGTTCCACCATTGGGGTGCCAGAGCAGCAAACAGTTTTGACTGGGCTGAGCGGGAACTGTGCTTCCGCAGAGGTAGGGGGGCCAGCATTCCAGAGGTGGATGAACGCAATGCCCTCGTTTGGGTGTAGGGACTGATCAGAGCCTCAAGGTACGGAGGTGCCGTTCCCCTCACTGCTCCGTAGGCAAGCACCATGGTCTTGTAGCAGATGCAAGCTTCAACTAGAAGCCAGTGGAGTGTGCGGAGGAGCGGGTGACGTGAGAGAACTTGGGAAGGTTGAACACCAGACGGTCTGCGGCATTCTGGATGAGTTGTAGGGGTTTAATGGCACAGGCAGGGAGCCCAGCCAACAGCGAGTTGCAGTAATCCAGACGGGAGATGACAAGTGCCTGGATTAGGACCTGTGCCGCTTCCTGTGTAAGGCAGGGTCGTACTCTCCGAATGTTGTAGAGCATGAACCTACAGGATCGGGTCACCGCTTTGATGTTAGCGGAGAATGACAGGGTGTTGTCCAGGGTCACGCCAAGGTTCTTCGCACTCTGGGAGGAGGACACAACGGAGCTGTCAACCGTGATGGCGAGATCATGGAACGGGCAGTCCTTCCCCGGGAGGAAGAGCAGCTCTGTCTTGCCGAGGTTCAGCTTGAGGTGGTGATCCGTCATCCACACTGATATGTCTGCCAGACATGCAGAGATGCGATTCGCCACCTGGTTATCAGAAGGGGGAAAGGAGAAGATTAGCTGTGTGTTGTCTGCGTAGCAATGATAGGAGAGGCCATGTGAGGATATGACAGAGCCAAGTGACTTGGTGTATAGTGAGAATAGGAGAGGGCCTAGAACTGAGCCCTGGGGGACACCAGTGGTTAGAGCACGTGGTGCGGAGACAGATTCTCGCCACGCCACTTGGTAGGAGCGACCGGTCAGGTAGGATGCAATCCAAGAGTGAGCCGCGCCGGAGATGCCCAACTCCGAGAGGGTGGAGAGGAGGATCTGATGGTTCACAATATCAAAAGCAGCAGACATGTCTAGAAGGACAAGAGCAGAGGAGAGAGAGTTAGCTTTAGCAGTGCGGAGAGCCTCCGTGACACAGAGAAGAGCAGTCTCAGTTGAATGACCAGTCTTGAAACCTGACTGGTTTGGATCAAGAAGGTCATTCTGAGAGAGATAGCAAGAGAGTTGGCTAGAGACGGCACGCTCAAGAGTTTTGGAGAGAAAAGAAAGAAGGGATACTGGTCTGTAGTTGTTGACATCAGAGGGATCAAGTGTTGGTTTTTTGAGAAGGGGTGCAACTCTCACTCTCTTGAAGACGGAAGGGACATAGCCAGTGGTCAAGGATGAGTTGATGAGCAAGGTGAGGTAAAGGAGAAGATCAGCGGAGATGGTCTGGAGAAGAGAGGAGGGGATAGGGTCAAGCGGGCAGGTTGTTGGGCGGCCGGCCGTCACAAGTCGCAAGATTTTATCTGGAGAGAGAGGGGAGAAAGAAGTCAAAGTATAGGGTAGGGCAGTGTGAGTAGGACCAGCAGTGTCATTAGACTTAACAAACGAGGATTGGATGTCGTCAACTTTCTTTTCAAAATGGTTGACGAAGTCATCCACAGAGAGGGAGGGGGGGGGGGGGAGAAGGTGGCAAAGAGCTTCCTAGGGTTAGAGGCAGACGCTTGGAATTTAGAGTGGTAGAAAGTGGCTTTAGCAGCAGAAACAGAGGACGGAGTGAAAAGATGCCAGGTCCGCAGGGAGTCTAGTTTTCCTCAATTTCCGCTCGGCTGCCCGGAGCCCTGTTCTGTGAGCTCGCAATGAGTCATCAAGCCACGGAGCAGGAGGGGAGGACCGAGCCGGCCGGGAGGATAGGGGACATAGAGATTCAAAGGATGCAGAAAGGGAGGAGAGGAGGGTTGAAGAGACAGAATCAGGAGATTGGAGGGAGAAGGATTGAGCAGAGGGAAGAGATGATAGGATGGAAGAGGAGAGAGTAGCGGGAGAGAGAGAGCGAAGGTTGCGACGGCGCATTACCATCTGAGTAGGGGCAGAGTGAGTAGTGTTGGAGGAGAGCGAGAGAGAAAAGGATACAAAGTAGTGGTCGGAGACATGGAGGGGAGTTGCAGTGAGATTAGTAGAAGAACAGCATCTAGTAAAGATGAGGTCAAGCGTATTGCCTGCCTTGTGAGTAGGGGGGGACGGTGAGAGGGTGAGGTCAAAAGAGGAGAGGAGTGGAAAGAAGGAGGCAGAGAGAATTGAGTCAAAGGTAGACGTAGGGAGGTTGAAGTCACCCAGAACTGTGAGGGGTGAGCCATCCTCAGGAAAGGAACTTATCAAGGCGTCAAGCTCATTGATGAACTCTCCAAGGGAACCTGGAGGGCGATAAATGACAAGGATGTTAAGCTTGAATGGGCTAGTGACTGTGACAGCATGGAATTCAAATGAGGAGATAGACAGATGGGTCAGGGGAAAAAGAGAGAATGTCCACTTGGGAGAGATGAGGATTCCTGTGCCACCACCCGCTGACCAGATGCTCTCGGGGTATGCGAGAACACATGGTCAGACGAGGAGAGAGCAGTAGGAGTAGCAGTGTTTTCAGTGGTAATCCATGTTTCCGTCAGCGCCAAGAAGTCGAGGGACTGGAAGGTAGCATAGGCTGAGATGAACTCTGCCTTGTTGGCAGCAGAACAGCAGTTCCTGAGGCTGCCTGAGACCTGGAACTCCACGTGGGTGGTGCGTGCAGGGACCACCAGGTTAGAGAGGCAGCAGCCACGCGGTGTGAGGCGTTTGTATAGCCTTTGCGGAGAGGAGAGAACAGGGATAGACAGAGGCATAGTTGACAGGCTACAGAAAATTGCTACAATAATGCAAAGGAGATCGGAATGAAATGAACTAAACATCTGGGAAAGGAGAGAGCGGGGCCTCCCTCACTTACGTTTCACTGAAACACCCAAATATAACTCTCCCAACTTCCACCTCAGAAACTATAATTGTTGTAAACTACAGCGGTTCAATGTTTTCTAGGAATAGACTAACTTAGTTTATTCAGCTAGCTAACTTGGTACAGTATTCTTCCGTGAAAATCGTCCAGGGCACCTAGTCATATGACGCCACAGCCAACTATCATGCCGGACTCCAACAACACGGTTTAGCACCAATACTCGGCCACAACAAACCACCAGTGTGTCAACACGCCAAGCAGATCATTTGTGTCCGTGTCTAACGTTGTGGGTTAGTCCCGACAGCTTGAGCGAGTCCGTCGTCAACTTATTCAGCCAGTTAGTTAGCTAGAATAGTTAGCATACTAGCTAGCCATTGCTTTCAGACAACGAAGAAACCCCTCCTCCCACGGCACGAACACACAGAGAGAGCCAAGCTAACGTTAACTAGTCACCCATGTCCCGAAATCTCTTGAACGACTCTGGCTACCAGTATGTAAAAACAAAACACAAATGTAGGTTGTAACTTACCCCTAGCAGCTACTGTTAGCTAGCCAAGTGCAAAGCTAGCCACTGAATTGACTCAGCCAGTTTGCGTCTGTTCGCCAGGTCGTTCCAGCTATTGTTTAGTAGCTATCCAGGTAGCAACAAGCTAGCTAAATTTCAAGCACAGTAGCCACTTACTACCTAACGTTAACGCTTCAGACAATGAGGTTAGAAAAACTGCTGAATGGTAGGCATTATTGTATGTAATTATTGTAGGCAGCTAGCTGGCGTAATTACAGGTACTCTCAGGCGTGAAACAACTATCCACAGTTGCTAATAGTTACCAGTAGCTACCCGCTAGCTAGTCCAGGTAGTGGGTTAGCTAGCTTCATGCTTCACCGGGCTCAGCCGAATACAATACTAACCTACAATAATTACATACAACAACCCACGATAACTACCTACAATACCTAACTACAATCTAAATACATAGTTTAAGCTTTACTCGACAAAGCCCAAACTATGTATATAAGCCATATAAGCCAAGCTTACCTCCCGCCAGAGAGACACAACCTCACCCGACGACGATTGATCCCCTCCTCCACCCCCCCAGTCGCTTACCCTTCCCCACTATACTCTCCTCATCCACTAGTATAACCTGACTAAGCCCAGCCTCATCTACACCACCATCTATAGCATGACTAGACCCAGCCTCAGCTATACCACCATCCATAGCATGACTAGACCCAGCCTCACCTACACCACCTTCTATAGCATGACTAGACCCAGCCTCATCTACCCCACCATCTGTAGCATGACTAGGCCCAGCCTTAGCTACACTACCATCTGTCGCATGACTAGGTCCAGCCTCTGCTGCCTGCGTCTCATGGCCCCCTGCACGTTGACCCACAAAATTTGCTCTTTTCATGAACACAACCACAGCTTTGTTCATTCTGGATGCGGAATGTATAAATTCAGCTCCTACCTGTTCGCCGACCGCGAGCAGAACCTCCTCCACCTTAATTCCATTCTTAGGAACACACCTGAATCCATGCCGTAACGACAGCGTCTCCTCCGCGCTAGGCTGCGAAGTCATCGCTCACACCTCACCGTTCAAAACCCCAGGAAACTAAACCTCTGTCCTCTTCCTCCCTAACTTTGAAAATAAAAACAGTGGGTACCACTAAAACAAACAGTGCCTTTTTTTATATTTAATTAAAATGTTTAGGGGGTAGATCAGCTTTAATATTGCAGATAGATTGTAACTTCCATCAATGTAATTGTCTGCATCACTTCCAATACCCCATATGTTTTTTTATTCTCGCATATATATATATATATATATATATATATATATATATATATATATATATACATACATACATACACATATATATATGCACACATACATACACACTACTTATACATACTATATACATTTTATGGACACAGTCAATAATTATATTTTGTTTGTTTTTACTCCTGAACTTCCTCCGATCATTTTCATGATGTCCATCTGGTATGCTTCTATATGCCATATCTTTCTAGCTGTGCTCTTTCACAAAAGCTCACAATATATAACCTATATACTTTTTATGGACACAGCATGTCTTACACTAGTTATCTTGTTGTTATTAGTTGTTTTTATTAGTCCCATCCTTCAGCTCCATTCAACACCTCCCATCTATCCCTTAACACCATCCATATTGGATTTCTATTTGCCATATATTTTTCAACTGTACTGTGATGTTTCACAAAAGTTTTGAACCCTTCTATTCTCATTGTTTCTACAGATTATAAATAGAAAATAAACATTTCTGCTAAAAGTATTATTATATTATTGATCAGAGAGAGAGAGAGAGAGAGAGAGAGAGAGAGAGAGAGAGAGAGAGAGAGAGAGAGAGAGAGAGAGAGAGAGAGAGAGAGAGAGAGAGAGAGAGAGAGAGAGAGAGAGAGAGAGAGAGAGAGAGAGAGAGAGAGAGAGAGAGAGAGAGAGAGAGAGAGAGAGAGAGAGAGAGAGAGAGAGAGAGAGAGAGAGAGAGAGAGAGATCCTGTTGGAGTCAGGGATTAGCATGAGAGAGACACATTGAGGGAAATTTACCTGTCTCGTACCTTTTAAATGCCACATCCAACCCTGGCATTTCACACCTTATAACCACACTCAATCACACAGAGTTTTGCAGCAGTCTGAAATTGAACCGGTAGCAGGTGGAAGGAAGCCCCAAAAACATGAATATAAATCTAAGATGTAAAACAGGGTCGTGGATGTCATTATACAGCAAGTCTATTAGGCCAACAAGCTTTGGAGGAAGTGTGAGAGACAGGTTCGTAATTGAGGTCCATTATCTGTTGGCGAGTTGAGTCAGGATGCTGTGGCAAAGGTGGAATTGGCCTGTAAATTATTAAATGGACGTACAGTGCCTTGCAAAAGTATTCATCCCCCTTGGCATTTTTCCTATTTTGTTGCATTACAACATGTAATTTAAATGGATTTTTATTTGGATTTCATGTAATGGACATACACAAAATAGTCCAAATTGGTGAAGTGAAATGAAAAAAATAACTTGTTTCAAAAAATTCTGAAAAATAAATAACGGAAAAGTGGTGCGTGCGTATGTATTCACCCCCTTTGCTATGAAGCCCCTAAATAAGATCTGGTGCAATCAATTACCTTCAGAAGTCACGTAATTAGTTAAATAAATTCCACCTGTGTGCAATCTAATTGTCACATGATCTGTCACATGATCTCAGTATATATACACCTGTTCTGAAAGACCCCAGAGTCTGCAACACCACTAAGCAAGGGGCACCACCAAGCAAGCGGCACCATGAAGACCAAGGAGCTCTCAAAAGAGACAAAGTTGTGGAGAAATGTAAGTACAGATCAGGTTGGGTTATAAAAAAATATCAGAAACTTTGAACATCCCACGGAGCACCATAAATCCATTATTAAAAATGGAAAGAATATGGCACACAACAAACCTGCCAAGAGAGGGCCGCCCACCAAACTCACAGACCAGGCGGGCATTAAGGAGGGCATTAATCAGAGAGGCAACAAAGAGACCAAAGATAACCCTGAAGGAGCTGAAAAGCTCCACAGCGGAGATTGGAGTATCTGCCCATAGGACACTTTAAGCCGTACACTCCACATGAGCTAGGCTTTACAGAAGAGTGGCCAGAAAAAAGCCATTGTTTAAGAAAAAAATAAGCAAACACGTTTGGTCTTCGCCAAAAGGCATGTGGGAGACTCCCAAACATAAGGAAGAAGGTACTCTGGTCAGATGAGCCTAAAATTGAGCTTTTGGCCATCAAGGAAAACGCTATGTCTGGCGCAAACCCCAACACCTCTCATCACCCCAAGAACACCATCCACCACCATGTTTTTCATCGGCAGGGACTGGAAACTGGTCAGATTGAGGAATGATGGATGGCGCTAAATACAGGGAAATTCTTGAGGGAAACCTGTTCATTCTTCCAGAGATTTGAGACTGGACGGAGGTTCACCTTCCAGCAGGACAATGACCCTAAGCATACTGCTAAAGCAACACTTGAGTGGTTTAAGGGGAAACATTTAAATGTATTGGAATGGCCTAGTCAAAGCCCAGACCTCAATCCAATTTAGAATCTGTGGAATAACTTAAAGATTGCTGTACACCAGCAGAACCCATCCAACTTGAAGGAGCTGGAGCAGTTTTGCCTTGAAGAATGGGCAAAAATCCCAGTAGCTAGATGTGCCAAGCTTATAGAGACATACCCCAAGAGGCTTGCAGCTGTAATTGCTGCATAAGGTGGCTCTACAAAGTATTGACTTTGGGGGGGGGTGTGAATAGTTATGCACGCTTAAGTTTTCTGTTTTTTTGTCTTATTTCATGTTTGTTTCACAAAAGAAAATAATTTGCATCTTCAAAGTGGTAGGCAAGTTGTGTAAATGAATATGATACAAACCCCTGAAAATCTATTTAATTCCAGGTTGTAAGGCAACAAAATAGGAAAAATGCCAAGGGGGGTGAATACTTTCGCAAGCCACTGTATATTTCATTTCTCACCTGTGCCCAGTTTACCTGGATCATTGTGCATATGCTCACACATGCACGAACACACATAAGCACACAAAATACGCACTTTGCATATCTGTCCCTGGTAAATGTTCACTGACTGTATGAGGAAAAAATGATGAATACATCATATATAATCATAATTAGTAAATGATAAAAGTAACTTGATGGTGTGTCATATTCCTTTCTAATTATGTCATTATAAATGAATTTATGCTAAGGCTGCACACCTTTGTATTTTGTGCCAATATAACATCACTGAATTGAGAGAGCAGTATCTGACGGAAAACGAAGGGAGAGTGAAAAAAGAGAGGGTGGGAAGTGAACACATGCTGGTTTCTATACTGGTGTACAGTTCCATGTACTCTATTTCTGACACATATAGATTGACTCTGTGATGGAGCATATGTAGGTGTATACAGGTCCACCCTCTACTATGTTCTGCTCTTTCCTCCTCCCTACATTTCTCTCTCTCTCTACCTCCATCTCTTCAAAGATTCTTCTTTTTTTCCCCTCCTTCTCTCCCTCACCCTGTCCGCCCCATCACCCCTCCCTCCCTCCCTCCTCTCCCTCCCTCTCTATCATCATCCTCTTCTCCTCTCTCCTCCTCCTCCTTTCCTCCTCTCCTCTCTTCCTATAGTGTTTAGGGAGCTGTTCTCGTATCTATTTATATCTGGCCTGGAACTCAGACGAGGACACTCATCCCACCGTGCACTTCATGCTCCAATCAGCACACCCAATCATTCAATCTATCTCTCCTCTCTCTCTCTCTCTCTCTCTCTCTATTGTCTCTCTCCCCCTCTTCTGTCCCTCTTTCTCCCTCCTTCTCTCTTTTTCTAACCTTCTCCCCTCCATCTCTCTGACATTCTCACACACACTCTCTCTCTTTATAGTCTCTCTCTCTCTCTCTCTCTCTCTCTTCTCTCTCTCTCTCTCTCTCTCTCTCTCTCTCTCTCTCTCTCTCTCTCTCTCTCTCTCTCTCTCTCTCTCTCTCTCTCTCTCTCTCTCTCTCTCTCTCTCTCTCTCTCTCTCTCTCTCTCTCTCTCTCTCTCTCTCTCTCTCTCTCTCTCTCTCTCTCTCTCTCTCTCTAACTCCACTTTTTTTCTCGCTCTCCATCTCCAGGCCAACTTGAGGAGTTTATGACCTCATCCAGCACCATCAGGTGGAGAAAGTCTCTAGGCTGCTGGAGAGAGGGCTGGACCCCAACTATCAGGATACAGAGACCGGTGGTAATACTACACACACACACACACATGCACAAACACACATCATGAACACAGGTGGTTTGACATAATCACAGTGCTAACAAGATAGATACTGCTGAGAAATACCCCCGTGGCTCCTCACATTTAAATCTGTCTGATAATTTCTCCCACCCACTACCAAGGCAGCACAACCTAGCCCCTGATCAATCCCATTGATTTTTAAATTAACACACAGATCAATGGCAACTCTACTCAACTCTACTCAGAGATCCGTATCATTAGCGTAGGGGAGAGTGGCCATAAGCCTCCCTGTGGGGTGTACACAGAGTTAGCAACAGGGATAAGAAGAGGTAAGAGGGAGCAGAGATGAACATACAGAGCTCAGAAAATCTGTTTGAGATTGCTATTTCTTATGCTCTTTAGAACTTCGCAAACTATGTTCGCTATCATTCCAACCCAGTGTACTCCTTCTCCTAGGAAGCATCATTGAACTGGCATTATGTACTGCCAGAATGTACTCCAATGCTCTGAGCATCAATTAACAAACGCAGGAGGAAATTTGGGGGCTAAGGGGGGGGGGTTAGTTGAGGTTTTAAGGCAATCTGTGCAGCTATTATGGGTATTAGGGCTGTAAGGGTTCTAAATAATATAATGAGTTAGTTAGTTAGAGGTATTACGGCATTTTAAGAGCTGGGGACACAGTCAGCATTGTGTGAATAAAGTACTGGACATGCTGGATAAAAATGCAGCCTTTCAGTTAAGGCTAATAAAGAAGTACCTAAGGGTGTTAGGGCTCGTAGCAGGGTAATTGAAGGGGTATTTATGGAATATAAGTAGTATTGGTAGATTACGCCTTGTTGCTGGGAGATTGAGGGATAAGGGCAGCTTGTAGAATAGCGCTCAATTATAGAGCTCTGGCTCACCATTGATTTTGGCTGTAGAAGTACATACACAGACATGGACATAGGCATACGCACACGCATGTTCTGTTCTAAATCCCAAGCTAATTATATCACAATTACATGGGGCTCAGATGTAGGTCGACACAAACTGATCCCGAAGATTTCCACCCACTGTGTTGCCCAGACGCCCATTCACCCCCTACCATGCCCCCTCCCTCTGTGTCTCATACAACTATTTTCTATTCCATATTCATTTGAATTCATTGAATTCATTTCAAGATCTCACAGAGGAATTGGTATCTTTGTATGCCTGTCTTAAAGGTGCAATGTGTGATTGCTACATCCATTTTTGGACTTTTGAATGAATGATATATAGCCATTGATTCTTGAAGAATATAACATAGAAATGCCTCATGAGTTTACTGTCGTACCCCATCAGAAGCCACAATATAAGCCTGTTTTACTCCATTGTTTGTAAAGAATGTAATTGTAAACAAACACTGTTTACTATTATGACATGTTTAAACTATCATTTTGATCTCATGGATGGTCAGACCTTGCATCCATAGCTCTGTCCATTCATTTGAGAGTGGTTACATTTCTCCAGCCATTCCTCCGCTGTTTACCAAAACACACTTTGTTGTTGATTGAATTGCAGATTTCCCCTTTAAATGAACACACTTAGCCATGTTGCAGTATCATTCATAATAACCTTATAACGCTGTACAGTAGAACATGGTCAAAGCCTGCTATATGTTTTTTTTTCTTCTATATTGTTCAGGTCTTTTAATAATACAGTAGAGTATGTTAAAGGCCACGTGCATTCAAAAACAAGATTTTCCTGTGTTTTATATATATTTCCACACTATGAGGTTGGAACAATACTGTGAAATTGTGAAAAAGATGATAATGCCCCTTGTAGTGTAAGAGCTATTTGAAAAGACTGCCTGAAATTTCTGCCTGTTTTGGTGGGAGGGAGTTTTGGCCTGCCTGGTGAAATCAAATTTGTTTAATAGACCAATAAGACAGAGATTTCCAAACCTCTTCCAAACCCCTCCCCACTCAGACCACTCCCAGACAGTCCTAGTTAAATTCTTGCTTGAGAAATTGCTCTTTGCTAAGAAGCTATTTTTGTCTCTTTTTGACCATTTTAATTGAAAACAATCACAGGTTTCGATCCAATTTGCAACAGATTTTCACACAAATATGAACAAATTTGTATAAAACAATATGCGCATTTCCCACCAGAGATGTGTTTCCATCAAACAGATATTTTTTGCAGATAAAAGACGGTGCGCATAGTAGTGCACATAGTCTATACCTTTTTGGGTAAATTCCCATGTACCGAATGAAAAATACAAGTTAAATGGGTTTCCATCACATTTTCAACTCTACTGATGGTTTTGTCACAAAAACTGTTGCATTATATAGCAAATGTGCCCACTCTGGTCTTGGCACGTGCGCTTTAGCCAACAGCTCGCAGATACAGTGCAGGGAGGCTACCTACATTATGAGATTATTATAAAAGCGATATTATTTGTATTTGTCAAAAGGCAGCCAAGTATTGATCATCATGTCACCAGAATAAGACTATCAATATTTATTGGAAAGGAGCATCAAGCTCATCACCTTGCACATTCACCATCCTGTGAAGTTCATCATAATTTATGTAATCTGTAGTCTTTTAAACTCTGTGCTTTCCCGTGTTGTAGTGAGAGGACCACACAACAAATCATCGCGTGACTCCAAGTTTACTTCGATATCAAATCAAATCAAATCAAATCAAATTTTATTGGTCACATGCGCCGAATACAACAGGTGCAGACATTACAGTGAAATGCTTACTTACAGCCCTTAACCAACAGTGCATTTATTTTTAACAAAAAAAATAAAAATAAAACAACAACAAAAAAGGTTTTGAGAAAAAAAGAGCAGAAGTAAAATAAAAGAACAGTAGGGAGGCTATATATACAGGGGAATACCGTTGCAGAGTCAATGTGCGGGGGCACCGGCTAGTTGAGGTAGTTGAGGTAATATGTACATGTGGGTAGAGTTAAAGTGACTATGCATAAATAATTAACAGAGTAGCAGCAGCGTAAAAAGGATGGGGTGGGGGGGGCAGTGCAAATAGTCCGGGTAGCCATGATTAGCTGTTCAGGAGTCTTATGGCTTGGGGGTAGAAGCTGTTGAGAAGTCTTTTGGACCTAGACTTGGCACTCCGGTACCGCTTGCCGTGCGGTAGCAGAGAGAACAGTCTATGACTAGGGTGGCTGGAGTCTTTGACAATTTTGAGGGCCTTCCTCTGACACCACCTGGTATAGAGGTCCTGGATGGCAGGAAGCTTGGATATGATGGTTATTATATAAATATTTGAGCATAAAGGTTTTTCCATCGCCATTTCTCGCGTTATTCATTTTACCGACACAAAAAGATCCCACCATGTCGAAGGAACGAATGATCTGTCGGCATATATGAAATTGTACCAGTATTTCATGTTTCCATCAGACCGGTTGTGACTTTTTTCATGCGTCAGGTAATTCATCCTCATGAAATGGTTGGATGGAAACGTGGTTAGTAAGGTACTTAATTGTTACCCGAAATGGTGTTGAGAAAAAAGGAATAAAAAGGGCTACATTGGACTTTTAACCAATGTGTCACTGCCACTGCCATTATAAATCCACTTATTGACCAATGGACAGACATCAGTGTAGATGGATGAGTGGCCGAGTGTGGATGAATTGATGGGATTTCATATGACTGCGGTGATTGGATGATGAATGACACTGACAGTGAAGATGAACAATAGAGTGATGGGAGCACCACTTCGATTCCTGAGAAAATATGACTGTGTAAGCACAGAGTAATGGATGGTGTTATTACCATCACCGCTGATCTGAGTTTAATTGATGCACCTTATTCTCTCCCTGTCTATGTTCTGTTCTGTTGTCTGTTCTTTTGTCGTTTCTGTTGTCTGTTCTCTTGTCTGTTCTCTTGTCTGTTCTGTCTTGTCCTGTTCTGTTCTGTTCTGTTGGCTGTTCTGATCTGTTCTGTTGGCTGTTCTTTTCTGTTCTGTTGTTTGTTGTGTCTGTGTTGTGGTTCCTCTATGCAGTGGTGTAAAGTACTTAATTAAAAATACTTGAAAGTACTACTTAAGTAGTTTTTGGGGGTATCTGTACTTTACTTTACTATTTACTTGAGTTATTTTCTATTAAGTTATCTTTACTTTTACTCAAGTATGACAATTGTGTACTTTTTCCACCACTGCCTCTATGACCTATAATTCCTTTATGGTTCCATTTCGTCTGTTTTCTGTTCTGTTTCTGTTCCATTCCGACTGTGTTATGTTCCATTCTGTGCTCTGATCCATCTTTGGTCCCTTTCTTCTCTGTTCTCTTCTAATTTGTCTGTGGTGTTCTACTACAGTACTCACAAACAGTCTGTTCACTGTGTCCAGCCCATTCACAATCACCAAAATGAAAGCTACTGTAGACCGTTGGGGAACATCATAATTGTTGAAAAAATGATGGATAGAGACAGAATGTTAGCCTCGTTCGACCATCGCAAATGAGAAAGCTTACATTCTGAAATGAAATGAGAGTGCAGCAGTCAGGATGGTGGATCAGGCTAACAGAATGTGGCACCAGACAAAATAAGTTTGAGACCCATGATCTACACTCTATCCCATCTATGACATTCTACAGAGACCCCCCTGACATTTGCGTCCCACCTGGATAACGTGGTGGAGATTTTAAAGGTACTAAAGAATGGAGGGGCCCACCTGGACTTCAGGGCCAAAGACGGCATGACGGCCCTACACAAAGCTGCTAGGTCCAAGAACCAGGTTACTCTGATGGTACGGACACCCACACGCACCCACTCGCGCATGCGTACTCACATGCACATGAACACACACAACATTAACCCTGCTACTCTTACGGTCACCCATGCATTGCATTGATAAGGATTGTATTTGTATTTGTATTTATTATGGAGCCACATTAGCTGCTACTCTTCAGGCAGTTTATACAATTTTAAAAACATTACAATCCATTCACAACAGATTAAGTGTTTGCCCTCAGGCCCCTGTTCTACTACCACATATCTACAACACAAAATCCATGTTTACGTGTGTCTATAGTGCGTATGTTATCGTGTGTGTGTATGAATGTGTTTGTGCCTGTGTGTGTGTCTCTTCAAAGTCCCCGCTGTTCCATAAGGTGTATTTTGATCTGTTTTTAAATCTAATGTCAACGTGTGTGTGTGCCTGCCTGCGCGCATGCATCTGTGTGTATGCATGTGTGTTGCAGACCCTGTTGGAGCTTGGTTCATCTCCAGACTATAAGGACAGTCGGGGTCTGACAGCGCTCTACCACACAGCCATGGTGGGAGGAGACCCATTCTGCTGTGAGTTGCTGCTACATGAACACGCCACTGTCTGCTGCCAGGACGAAAACGGCTGGCACGAAGTCCACCAGGTACACACACACACACACACACACACACACACACACACACACACACACACACACACACACACACACACACAGAGGCTGAGGAAAAACACACACACAGGCATACGCACACACACATAGGCTGAGAACACACACACTCACACACACACACATACTTTTTCCATGCCTGCAGGCGTGTGGCTTGGCAACTGTTCACACTCAGTGTGGATTAAGCCGATTAAGGAGAGAACGATTTTTGGATGCCTGCAGCACTCAATCAAGCAAATTCACCACTCATTCTGGTGTGCGTGTGTGCGTGTGTGTGTGTGTGTGTGCGTGTGTGTGTGTGTGTATGTGTGTGTGTGTGTGTGTGTGTGTGTGTACAGATGGTTGATAGCTCTCCTAGACCCTCTCCCTTCCTGTTCTACTCTGATTGCTATCAGCTCTAGCCAGCAGTAACGTCACTCTTCCTGACGTACTGTACTGTCTCTCCTCTAGAACATGGCACTGTCAGCATATCAAACACAACTCTCCTCTAGGTTAGCCTATCAATTAACTATCATCAAAACGCATTTACATCCTCCAAAAACTAGCCTTGCCCATGGGCTACGGAAATGCCTCTGCTTCCTTTGCTCTCTCCTCCCTCGCTCCCCCACTGACTCTTTCGCTCACTCTCTGTCAACCTGATACTCAGAATTACTTTGGATCTGTGTAGGTTTTCGAATTATACTTTGATACATTTTCCTTTCCTTATTTAGCACTGGTGTCTTTCTACATCTGTTCACTACATCCCCCTACAACTGATTATTCCATCTGATGGCTGGGTTCAAACTAAGGACGTAATATCCTAAACTCCTGGGCCTTTGTGCTGCCTCCTCTGCAGCACACTGACATCTAGTGGACATGGCATGTAACTGCAGCCTGAATCTAGTGCAAAGCGAAGGCGGAGACTATTATATAGCTTGTTTCACCATGTGTATCATATGTGGTATATTTAAGCAATAAGGCATCTCGGGGGTGTGGTATATGGCCAATATACCACGATAAGGACTGTTCTTAGGGACGACGCAATGCGGAGCGCCTGGATACAGTCCTTAGCCGTGGTATATTGGCCATATACATTTTTACATTGACATTTTAGTCATTTAGCAGACGCTCTTATCCAGAGCGACTTACAGTTAGTGAGTGCATACATTATTTTTGTATTTTTTCATACTGGCCCCCCGTGGGAATCGAACCCACAACCCTGGCGTTGCAAACGCCATGCTCTACATCCCTGCTGGCCATTCCCTCCCCTACCCTGGACGACGCTGGGCCAATTGTGCGCCGCCCCATGGGTCTCCCGGTCGCGGCCGGCTACGACAGAGCCACAAACATTGCAATTATAAACTGGTTACCAACATAATTAGACCAGTAAATAGTACTTTTTTGTCATACACGTGGTATCTGTTTATAATTATAAACCGGTGGTTCGAGCCCTGAATGCTGATTGGCTGAAAGCTGTGGTATATCAGACCGTATACCAAGGGTATGACAAAACATGTATTTTTACTGCTCTAATTACGTTGGTAACCAGTTTATAATAGCAATAAGGCAACCTCGGGTGTTTGTGGTATATTACCAATATACCACATACCACGGCTAAGGGCTGTATCCTGGCACTGCGTTGAGTCGTGCATAAGAACAGCCCTTAGACGTGGTATATTGGCCATATACCACACCCCCTCTGGCATTACTGCTTAATAATAATACAGTGCCTAAAATATACAGTGCATTCGGACAGTATTCAGACCCCTTCACTTTTTCCACAATTTGTTACTTTACAGTCTTATTCTCAAATTGATTTAAAAATATATATATCCTCATCAATCTACACACAATACCCCATAATGACAAAGTGAAAATACGTTTTTTGACATTTTTGCTAATTTATTAAACAGAAAACCGTATTTACATAAGTATTCAGAGCTTTTGCTATGAGGCTCAAAATTGAGCTCAGGTGCATCTTTCTACAACTTGATTGGAGTCCACCTGTGGTAAATTCAATTGATTGGACATGATTTGGAAAGGCACAAACCTGTCTATATAAGGTCCCACAGTTAACAGTGCATGTCAGAGCAAAAACCAAGCCATGAGGTCGATGGAATTGTCCGTAGAGCTCCGAGACAGGATCTGGAGAAGGGTACCAAAACATTTCTGCAGCATTGAAGGTCCCCAAGAACACAGTGGCCTCCATCATTCTTAAATATAATAAGTTTGGAAACACCAAGACTCTTCCTAGAGTTGGCCGCCCGGCAAAACTGAGCAATCGGGGCAGAAGGACCCTGGTCAGGGAGGTGACCAAGAACCCGATGGTCACTCTTACAGAGCTCCAGATTTCCTCTGTGGAGATGGGAGAACCTTCCAGAAGTACAACCATCTATGCAGCACTCCACCATACAGACCTTAATGGTAGAGTGGCCAGACGGAAGCCACTCCTCAGTAAAAGGCACATGACAACCTGCTTGGAGTTTGCCAAAAGGCACCTAAAGGACTCTCAGACCATGAGAAACAAGATTCTCTGGTCTGATAAAACCAAGATGGAACTCTTTGGCCTGAATGCCAAGCATCACGTCTGGAGGAAACCTGGCACCCTCCCTACGGTGAAGCATGGTGGTGGCAGCATCATGCTGTGGGGATGTACAGAGAGATCCTTGATGAAAACCTGCTCCAGAGCGTTCAGGACCTCAGACTGGTGCGAAGGTTCACCTTCCAACAGGACAACAACCCTAAGCACACAGCCAAGGCAATGCAAGAGTGACTTTGGGACAAGTGTCTGAATGTCCTTGAGTAGCCCAGCCAGAGCCCGGACTTGAAACGATCGAACATCTCTGGAGAGACCTGAAAATAGCTGTGCAGCAATGCTCCATATCCAACCTGACAGAGCTTGAAATGATCTGCAGAGAAAAATGAGAGAAACTCCCCAAATACAGGTGTGCCAAGCTTGTAGCGTCATACCCAAGAAGACTCGAGGCTGTAATCGCTGCCAAAGGTGCTTCAACAAAATAATGAGTAAAGGGTCTGAATACATTTACATTTACATTTACGTCATTTAGCAGACGCTCTTATCCAGAGCGACTTACAAATTGGTGCATTCACCCTATAGCCAGTGGGATAACCACTTTACATGTTTTTTTTTTTTTTTTTTTTTTTTTTATGGGGGGGGGGGGGTAAAAGGATTACTTTATCCTATCCTAGGTATTCCTTAAAGAGGTGGGGTTTCAAATGTCTCCGGAAGGTGGTGAGTGACTCCGCTGTCCTGGCGTCGTGAGGGAGCTTGTTCCACCATTGGGGTGCCAGAGCAGCGAACAGTTTTGACTGGGCTGAGCGGGAACTATGCTTCCGCAGAGGAAGGGGAGCCAGCAGGCCAGAGGTGGATGAACGCAATGCCCTCGTTTGGGTGTAGGGACTGATCAGAGCCTGAAGGTACGGAGGTGCCGTTCCCCTCACAGCTCCATAGGCAAGCACCATGGACTTGTAACAGATGCGAGCTTCAACTGGAAGCCAGTGGAGTGTGCGGAGGAGCGGGGTGACGTGAGAGAACTTGGGAAGGTTGAACACCAGACGGGCTGCGGCATTCTGGATGAGTTGTAGGGGTTTAATGGCACAGGCAGGGAGCCCAGCCAACAGCGAGTTGCAGTAATCCAGACGGGAGATGACAAGTGCCTGGATTAGGACCTGTGCCGCTTCCTGTGTAAGGCAGGGTCGTACTCTCCGAATGTTGTAGAGTATGAACCTGCAGGATCGGGTCACCGCCTTCATGTTAGCGGAGAACGACAGGGTGTTGTCCAGGGTCACGCCAAGGCTCTTCGCACTCTGGGAGGAGGACACAACGGAGT
Organism: Coregonus lavaretus; assembly: GCF_964263955.1. Lineage (NCBI taxonomy): Eukaryota > Metazoa > Chordata > Actinopteri > Salmoniformes > Salmonidae > Coregonus > Coregonus lavaretus. The sequence continues at coordinate 3,175,215 of NC_140024.1, read as the reverse complement.
TGTCAACCGTGATGGCGAGATCATGGAACGGGCAGTCCTTCCCTGGGAGGAAGAGCAGCTCCGTCTTGCCAAGGTTCAGCTTGAGGTGGTGATCCGTCATCCATACTGATATGTCTGCCAGACATGCAGAGATGCGATTCGCCACCTGGTTATCAGAAGGGGGAAAGGAGAAGATTAGTTGTGTATCGTCAGCGTAGCAATGATAGGAGAGGCCATGTGAGGATATGACAGAGCCAAGTGACTTGGTGTATAGCGAGAATAGGAGAGGGCCTAGAACTGAGCCCTGGGGGACACCAGTGGTGAGAGCACGTGATGCGGAGACAGCTTCTCGCCACGCCACTTGGTAGGAGCGACCGGTCAGGTAGGACGCAATCCAAGAGTGAGCCGCGCCGGAGATGCCCAGCTCGGAGAGGGTGGAGAGGAGGATCTGATGGTTCACAGTATCAAAGGCAGCAGACAGGTCTAGAAGGACAAGAGCAGAGGAGAGAGAGTTAGCTTTAGCAGTGCGGAGAGCCTCCGTGACACAGAGAAGAGCAGTCTCAGTTGAATGACCAGTCCTGAAACCTGACTGGTTTGGATCAAGAAGGTCATTCTGAGAGAGATAGCAAGAGAGTTGGCTAAAGACGGCACGCTCAATAGTTTTGGAAAGAAAAGAAAGAAGGGATACGGGTTGTAGTTGTTGACATCAGAGGGATCAAGTGTTGGTTTTTTGAGAAGGGGTGCAACTCTCGCTCTCTTGAAGACGGAAGGGACATAGCCAGCGGTCAAGGATGAGTTGATCAGCGAGGTGAGGTAGGGGAGAAGGTCACCGGAGATGGTCTGGAGAAGAGAGGAGGGGATGGGGTCAAGCGGGCAGGTTGTTGGGCGGCCTGTAGTCACAAGTCGCAAGATTTTATCTGGAGAGAGAGGGGAGAAAGAAGTCAAAGCATAGGGTAGGGCAGTGTGAGCAGGACCAGCAGTGTCATTAGACTTAACAAACGAGGATCGGATGTCGTCAACCTTCTTTTCAAAGTGGTTGACGAAGTCATCCACAGAGAGGGAGGAGGGGGGGGGGGAGGATTCAGCAGGGAGGAGAATGTGGCAAAGAGCTTCCTAGAGTTAGAGGCAGATGCTTGGAATTTAGAGTGGTAGAAAGTGGCCTTAGCAGCAGAAACAGATAAGGAAAATGTAGAGAGGAGGGAGTGAAAAGATGGCAGGTCCGCAGGGAGTCTAGTTTTCTTCCATTTCCGCTCAGCTGCCCGGAGCTCTGTTCTGTGAGCTCGCAATGAGTCATCAAGCCACGGAGCAGGAGGGGAGGACCGAGCCGGCCGGGAGGATAGGGGACACAGAGAGTCAAAGGATGCAGAAAGGGAGGAGAGGAGGGTTGAGGAGGCAGAATCAGGAGATTGGAGGGAGAAGGATTGAGCAGAGGGAAGAGATGATAGGATGGAAGAGGAGAGAGTAGTGGGAGAGAGAGAGCGAAGGTTGCGGCGGCGCATTACCATCTGTGTAGGGGCAGAGTGAGTAGTGTTGGAGGAGAGCGAGAGAGAAAAGGATACAAAGTAGTGGTCGGAGACATGGAGGGGAGTTGCAGTGAGATTAGTAGAAGAGCAGCATCTAGTAAAGATGAGGTCAAGCGTATTGCCTGCCTTGTGAGTAGGGGGGGACGGTGAGAGGGTGAGGTCAAAAGAGGAGAGGAGTGGAAAGAAGGAGGCAGAGAGAAATGAGTCAAATGTAGACATAGGGAGGTTGAAATCCCCCAAAACTGTGAGGGGTGAGCCATCCTCAGGAAAGGAACTTATCAAGGCGTCAAGCTCATTGATGAACTCTCCAAGGGAACCTGGAGGGCGATAGATGACAAGGATATTAAGCTTAAATGGGCTAGTGACTGTGACAGCATGGAATTCAAATGAGGAGATAGACAGATGGGTTAGGGGAAAAATTGAGAATGTCCACTTGGGAGAGATGAGGATTCCTGTGCCACCACCCCTCTGACCAGATGCTCCGGGGTATGCGAGAACACATGGTCAGACGAGGAGAGAGCAGTAGGAGTAGCAGTGTTTTCAGTGGTAATCCATGTTTCCGTCAGCGCCAGGAAGTCGAGGGACTGGAGGGTAGCATAGGCTGGGATGAAGTCAGCCTTGTTGGCAGCAGAACGGCAGTTCCAGAGGCTGCCTGAGACCTGGAACTCCAGGTGTGTGGTGCGTGCAGGGACCACCAGGTTAGAGAGGCAGCAGCCACGCGGTGTGAGGCGTTTGTGTAGCCTGTGCGGAGAGGAGAGAACAGGGATAGGCAGAGGAGATCGGAATGAAATGAACTAAACATCTGGGAAAGGAGAGATACTTATGTAAATGTGATATTTCCAATTGTTTTATATATAAATGTGGACAGACTTCTCTCCATCTAAGCTACTCTTGTATCAATATGTTTTGACCATGACAGTTTACAATCCAGGGTTACTCCAGGCAGTTCAGTCACCTCAACTTGCTCAATTTCAACATTATTCATTACAAGATTTAGTTGAGGTTTAGGGTTTAGTGAATGATTTGTCCCAAATACAATGATTTTAGATTTTGAAATATTTAGGACTAACTTATTCCTTGCCACCCATTCTGAAACTAACTGCAGTTCTTTGTTAAGTGTTGCAGTCATTTCAGTCGCTGTGGTAGCTGACGTGTATAGTGTTGAGTCATCTGCATACATAGACACACGTTAGTAAAGATTGAAAAAAGTAAGGGGCCTAAACAGCTGCCCTGGTGAATTCCTGATTCTGGCGAATTCCTGTTAGACAGGTAACTCTTTATCCACAATATAGCAGGGGTTGTAAAGTCATAACACATAACTGCAGTTCTTTGTTAAGTGTTGCAGTCATTTCAGTCGCTGTGGTAGCTGACGTGTATAGTGTTGAGTCATCTGCATACATAGACACACGTTAGTAAAGATTGAAAAAAGTAAGGGGCCTAAACAGCTGCCCAGGTGAATTCCTGATTCTGGCGAATTCCTGTTAGACAGGTAACTCTTTATCCACAATATAGCAGGGGTTGTAAAGTCATAACACATTCCAGCAGCAGACTATGATCGATAATGTCAAAAGCCGCACAAAACAGTCCCCACAATCTTTTTATCATCAATTTCTCTCAGCCAATCATCAGTCATTTGTGTAAGTGCTTTGCTTGTTGAATATCCTTCCCTATAAGTGTGCTGAAAGTCTGTTGACAAATTGTTTACTTTAAAATAGCATTGTATCTGGTCAAACACATTTTCCCCCAAAAGTTTACTAACGGTTGGTAACAAGCTGTGGTGGTGGCAACATCAAGTTATGGGTATGTTTGTCACCAACAGGGATTGGAGAGTTTGTCAGGATACAAATAAATATGAAAGGAGCAAAGCCCAGTTAAAATGTTAAAGGAAAACCTGCCTCAGTCTTCTGAATACCTAACCCTGCGATATAGTTTTATTTTTCAGTGGGACAATTACACAAATATTAATGAACACACAGAATGGCTTTCCAGACACACACAATGGCTTTCCAATAGGTGTGGAGTGTTCCCAAGGGGTCCAGTCTCAGTCCTGACTTTAATTCTGCTTGAAGATCTGAGACAAGGTTTGAATATTGCTGTCAAGCTATGATTCCCAGAATCATATAAAAAATGATATACAGTTGTAATTGCTGACAAAGGTGCTTCCACCAAGTACTAACTCTGGGGTGTGAAGACATACCCAATCTTCATTTGAAATGTTCTTTACCTTTTCTTTCACTTTGAAAATGTGCAGCAGGTCTGTAGTAAAGAAATGTATAGGTTTAGAATGTGACAACCGTGAAAGCGGTGTGTAGACTTTCACAAGGCACTGTATATAATAAATAATCAATTATAATAAACATTTATTGTTTTCTGTGTGTGTGTGTGTGTGTGTGTGTGCGTGTGTGTGTGTGTTTGTGTGTGTGTGCGTGTGTGCAGGCTTGTCGGAATGGCTATGTCCAGCACCTGGAGCATCTGCTGTTCTACGGGGCAGACATGAGCGCACAGAATGCCTCAGGGAACACAGCGCTGCACATTTCTGCTCTCTACAACCAGGTGAGCTGTGTGTGTGCGCACGTGTGTTTATTCATACAAGTGTAACTGCCCTTCTTCCACCCGGACTTTGTAGGCCTGGAGGTCTCCCTGATGACTCTCCGTTAACCTGTTCTACTTGTTAAAGTCTGTAAGTGTCTGAGTGAATGAACTGAACACACCAACACTCATCATTGACCTTACACACACATACACACAAACATCTGCTTCTCGTTCCGTTCGTATGAGATCGAAGTAAATTACAGTTAAACGGCAGTTATTCTCGTTAGCATAATGCTTTTCCAGAATTAAGAGAAATTGGAGGAGAGGATCGTGAGTAAGGGTGGAGAATGAGTGACAAGGGGTTAAGTCTGTCTCTCATTCCCACCACTCAGCTCCAAATGTGTAGATGTTCATTAGCTAAATGTATTCTATTCAAAATCAAATCTTACATCATAGCATTTCTTAAATGAATTTGAGTCCTGACCCCTCTCTTGCTTGAAAAGCCTTTCACATCTCAACCCACTTGTTTCTCTGCTCTCCCAAAATATCCTTATTCAGAATCATCTGACTCAATTAGCACTATGGCCTAGAATAGAATAGAATAGATGAAAACTTGATTGTCCATCCAGGATGGACATTTTTGTTTGGCATCACTTTCCATTAAAAGGATCACACACATACATTCTCACATCATACACATTTAAACCAGTCAGTACATGTTGCATACACTAAAAACATACAGGACAATAATACGTTCACTCACAACCGACTGCTGTCCCAACTGCACTGGATAGTACATATAACGATACAATTGACTTTGCATTTAGTAGTCCAACAGGAACGAATAAATGTTTGAACACGTTCTTCTATCATATCTTGTATCTCTCCTCCTCTCTGTCTCTTCCTCTCTCTATTTCTCTCTATCCCTTTCACATTTGGGGATTTTTCTGCAAACTGTGGAGGCGGAATCCCCATGTCTCCTAATGTTCTGTAGGTTAGTGTCTGTACACACATACACTGTTCTCCTGGTATTTAAACCTTCAAGTCGTATTATCCTGTGACAGGGCTACAATTAGAGATGGGGGAGGGGGGCAGAGTGAGAGAGACAGTGGGAGAGAAAGAGGACGGGCAGAATGAGAGAGAGAGGGAGGTTTACATGTCATCCATGTCTATTTCCAAATGAGCTTCAGTGCAAATGGAGGTTCTAAAATGCCAATACCTGGGATTGTTAGTTTGCTGAACGTGTCAAAATATAGAGAACGTATTATGCTACAAATGCCAGAATTTACATCCTTCATGTTAGTTACTTTGCAAACTGGCATGAGTACAGAATTGATTGTGTGTGTGTGTTTGTGTGTGTGTGTGTTTTTAATGTGTGTGTTTCTGTATACAATACTATTCATGCGTGGTTGAGCACTCTGTGGGCGAGTTGTGCAGCACATTCAGACAATTTAGCTGTCTCTCTCTTTCACACTCTTTCTGTTCAACAGCTATTTTTCTTTCCTTCACACAGAATCTTCCTTCATATAGGTAGCAGGCACTCTGTTTCTGTCAATATCTCTTTTATTCTCTCTCTCTCTCTCTCTCTCTCTCTCTCTCTCTCTCTCTCTCTCTCTCTCTCTCTCTCTCTCTCTCTAATTCTTGTTTTTAAAAGCTAGGGGTTCAAAGGAGGACCTATATTGCCTTTTTCCACTCTACTTGTTTACTGCTGGTTCAAGTAATCAAAAACTTGCTTCTGGACTCTTGGGGTTACTGTATAAATGTTCTGTCTAGTCTTTGTGATACAGGGGGTCGTATGGGAAGCATGGGACTAATAGAGATTGATAATTCCCAACAAATTCAGAGCCGCTCCTCAGATTACTGTTCTTCCCTGTATTTTCCCAGGATAACTGTGCCAGGGTGCTGCTGGTCCGTGGAGCCGACAAAGAGGTGAAGAACTACAACAGCCAGAGTCCCTTCCAGGTGAGACCTGTAATGCATCCTCTCATCCAAAACCATTACTGTAGTTCTGACATACCAGAGCTGTGGGTTTGATTCCTTCATGGGCTACATAGTTTATCCAATATACAGAATAGATACAGAATGTGTTTTCAGTAAGTCACTGACTGGGAATAAAAATGTCAGCAGAAATGGCCATAATCACCACCATCGTAACCGTGTCAACTAGGATAAAGGTCAGGGCCATTTTCTGCCTGTTAGCTAACAGCTTAATGTCCTCCAATGTTCCTTCTACATTCAACTAATGCTCTCATAGTATTATGACATTGGTTCAGATGGAGAGAGAGAATGTGTACAGTCTCAGACTTCTTTCATGTGCTGCTGTGGGAAAGTTTTCTTATCAGCAGGTAAAACCTGGGTCAGAGATGGCAGCGTGAATGGGACTCTGTTGAGAAAAACACACGTTTCAAGTCCCAAGTAATACCAAGGATGCATCTCAATAGTCTGAAGTGGCTTCCTCTACCTAGCTCCTCTACTTGACTCCTCTCCTTTATCTGCATCTGAAAAGCAGGTGCTGAAGGGAATGGGCATTGTTACTAGGCTACATAGTTGTGTGTGTGTGTGATGCAGTTGTAGACATCTTACAAAGCTGCATACGTCCATGGGTTAGCTAGATAGTTTGTGTGTGTCTTGCAGAGATAATATGTAATTGCTTGAATACACAGAAGGCAGTGCAGCTGACATTATTGATTCCAATGAGATTCCTGCGTCTGAGTCACAAAGGAGCGTTTTGAAGCAGGCTTTTATGTAAGGCAGTCCTCGGATCCTCGATGTCCCCCCACAGGCACTTCAGTGGCCCTCTTAATTATTACTCTGGCTTTCATTAGTGGGGTTGGTCCCAGAAGTTTAACTTGTCTAATTGTCTCCTATTCTTTTCCACTCGCACTGGTCTTTTATACTTGAAATATCTAGAGGAGACAAGGAAAAGACACAAGCAGAGGATGGCTCAGTGGGTTAGAACAAGGTGCTCCCAATATCATGGTTGTTGGTACAATTCCCGAATGAACCACAGAAACTGAATATAAGTGTCACTCTCAATGTTGCCAATTAATTAATCAAGTAATGTCACTTATTGGGGCAGAGTTCAATGGAGTGGAAATATGTGATAGTGTGTGTCTCCACTGCACCGCCTGTGTATCTGTAGCTAAAAATAGAGTCCCATCAGCACAATGAGATCATCAATTAGAGCTCTGCTGAGTAGCTCAAAATCCCTCCCCCTCCTCTGTTGGTCCAGACTCTGCATGTAGGTGTTTCACAAGATTCTTCTATTCAGCATTTGCCTATTTCAACATCACTCTCTAACTCCCCCTGTTCCTTCTCTCGCTCCCTTGTTCACAGGTGTGATGTGTCAGTGTCTTTATAGTTCCCTCCTCCTTTCATGTTCTCTTCTCTCTCTTGCGCGCTCTCTCCTTGTCAGTCTCTTATTTGATTATTTCTTCAGTATTACCGTTCTTTCTCCTTTCCTCTCCCTCAGCTTCCTTCTGTCTCTTTTCATTTCTCACATTTTCTCTCGTTTTCTCTCCTCTCTTTCTTTTTAAATGTTCTGCTTTCTTGTCTTTCCTTTCTCCTATTTATTTTTCCCTTCTCTCTTTCTCTCTCTCTCTCTTTCCATCTCTCCCTCTTTCATTCTGTCACCTGTGGTGAGTCAGTTTATTTCACTGTGTTGCATTCTGATGAGACTGGAATCCCACTGGGTACACACTGGTTGATTCAACTTTGTTTCCACATAATTTCATGTAAATTACGTTGAACCGTCTGTACCCAGTGGGATGTGGAATAAGAAACTGGAATGAGATGAAACACTGGAATCAGTGAAACATGCAGAAGTGTTCAACTCTATACTGAAGCTCCAATCGCTATCTGTCTCTCAGCGAAAGTCTACCCCTTTAGCCCAGGGTACGGGCTGATGTTTATCAGTATTGAGAAACTCATGATGAGAAACAAGAATATGCAAATTCAAGAACGAGGGGAAGGGAAAGAGAGTATTTCTGCTCTCTCTGTATCTCTAACAATTCCTCCTTTCTAATCTCCTCCTGTCTTCTCCATCTTCCCTACTCACATTCTCCTATGTGCCTGGCCCTTTAAGGATTCTCCCTGATCTTGAATCAGAATTAATTTCCTCCCTGAGTTGTTAAATATAGCTTCAGGCACAATTCTCCACCCATTCCTCCTCCCCTACCTCCTTCTCTTCCTCCTCCTCCTCCTCCTCATTCACCAACATAGACAACAATTTGTCTTCATGGAAACAAGGGGTCATTCCCAGCATTCCTATGCTCTGGGAACATGAAGGAGGGGGTGGCAATGAAGGTGTGAGTGGGGTGGTTTCCCCCTATACAAGGCTGTGCACTACACTGCAGCCATGTAGGTTAGATGTGGTCTTTAGGCTCTTAGAAAAAAGGGTTCCAAAAGGGTTCTGCAGTTGTCCCCATAGGAGAACCCTTTTTGGTTCCAGGTAGAACTTTTTGGGGTTCCATGTAAAACCCTTGTGGAAAGGGCTCTACATGGAACCCAAAAGGGGTTCTTTAAAGGGTTCTCCTATGGGGACAGCCGAATAACCATTTTTGGTTCTAAAAGTGTACACTTCAGCTGTAGGCTTCACTCTGTACCTTCCATCGCCTCACAGTGCTTTCGCTCTCAGTTCACCAGTGTTCAATTATGATACCCAGTGATCTGCAATTGGAGTTATACCTATCACAACGGCATGTTATGTTCCCTCCTCCTCCTCTTCCCTCCTCCCCCTCTCCTCCCTACTCCCCCCTCCTCCTCCCTACTCCCTCTCCCAGGAATGAGCTCTCCTGTAATGGAATCAAAGCGCTGTCCCTCTCACTGTACACTATGTGTACCTCCCCTGCCCCCTGGAGACACTATGATATTGCGCTTTTTCCTCCAGTGGGTAAGACTGGGGGTGACTTACGTTATTGTCACCAACCCATAGTTGCCCATGCTGACATGTTGACCGGCTGATGGTGGCGCTGTGGTGCCATAAGGCTTAAACACTGTCATGGCTGCTTGCTGAAGGAGAAGTGTGATGGTAATGAAGAGAAAGGGAAGAGAGAGGAGAGAACAAGAAAGATGAGAGAGGAGATTAAGATGAGAGGAAAGAAGAGAGAGAGAGAGAGAGAGAGAGAGAGAGAGAGAGAGAGAGAGAGAGAGAGAGAGAGAGAGAGAGAGAGAGAGAGAGAGAGAGAGAGAGAGAGAGAGAGAGAGAATGTGGCCCTCAAATTGCGATTCCCCTGATCCACCTCCCCCCTCTCTCTCCCTCTCACAGGTGGCCATCATCGCGGGGAACTTTGAACTGGCCGAACTGGTCAAGAAACACAAAGAGACAGATATAGGTGAGTAACCATGGTTACCCTCCTCTTTTCCACCCCCCCTCCCACTTTTCTCTGTCTGAAATGGATATATTATTGGATAATAGGTTCTTGATCTTTTCCTGTGTCTGTATGTGTACGTCTGCCCTTCTGCAAGTATGCTCTCCGTCATGCATGTGTGAGTGTGTGTTTGTGCACGTTGGTGTGCATGCGTATGATTGTGTGCGTGGGTGGGTGCTAGGGAACCATGACAGGATTTGACATTCAGTTCAACCCCCCCACCCCCCTTCCCTTCGTGGGATTACCCTATCACACTGGGGAATCCAGGATCCCTCAGGTGGCATATGAGAGCAGGGTTAGGGAGGGATAGAATGGGGGGGAGAGATTTCCTCACAGACTTTCTACTAAGTCCCCGCCGAAAAAATGGTTTCCTTCTCCCAAAGGAATTTAAAAACAGATTTCTACTTTCTCGCTTTTCTCTGTGGGTTTATCTGCCCTGCACCCCACACCCCCCACTGCCCGACAACGGCATCATCTTTCTTAATTAAACTATTTCACATGGAGGGAAAAAGGTTAAGCGGGAGGGATTACCATCCCCAGACAAATGAAATAAAAATGAAATAAATAAATAGAAAAAGAGTGAATAGATAAATAAATAAAATAATCTAAAGATGTAATCCGCAATTGTTTCCCCCCCTGAGCGAGATTCCCCAGGCCTCACAGCTGCAGTGAGAGCTAGGAGAGCTAGATGAAACGCAGCACTGCAGGATTACACCGCGTCTCTCACATCTGCCGCCATCGTACCCGCTCCCCCCTCTCGGACCCCCCATCCCGCTCCCCACGTTCAGCCGGGACGCTGTAACACCTCAACTCCGGTGGGGCCATGAGAGCCTGACGCGCCCGAACTCCGCCATTGACCATTAGCTTTTGCTAGCGGAATGGAAAGGCCTGGATAACTGTCTTCTGTTACGGTTCTCGTTGCTTTTGATTTCTCTCTGTCTTTCTCTCTCTCTCTACCTCTTTCTATCTCTATCTTTCGGCTCACTGTCAGCCGCGCCTTACTGAGTTTGTGATGGGATATTTTCTTTGCTGGATTATCGGCCATGGGTTCTGCATGTTGCAAAGCAGAGAAAGGTGGGTGCTCTGAAGCTCAACCACCACCCTCCTACCTCCTCTACCCTCCTACCCTCTGCCCTGCCCAGCCCAGCCATCCCTAGTCCCCTTCTCGCCTGCTCCAGGTGGGCGGTAGCTTGCTATGTTGGGATACAGGTAGAATTGTGTATCTGCGGTATGGTGGGTAGTTGTCTATCCTGCCTGAGCTGAGGCATTACCCTGGCATGGGTACAGAATTGATTGTGTGTGTGTGTGCGTACATTATTTAGAATGTGCACTAAAGAGCATTAGCCCAGAAAGAGTAATGAGTCAGTAGAGCTATGCGTCATTAAGACTCACACACCTTCTCTCCCTACATCCTTCTTGTTCCCAGATGTGTGATGTACAGTGTCAGTGACTTTATAGTCTCTCTCTCTCTCTCTCTCTCTCTCTCTCTCTCTCTCTCTCTCTCTCTCTCTCTCTCTCTCTCTCTCCCTCTGTGTGTGTGTGTTTCATTAGAAGACAGGCATGCATTTAATCCTGTACAAGAGAGCACAGAGCAGTTCAGCTAACCCTGACACTGCCTAGCCGGTCTTGTAACCCAACTCAAGGTTCTCATGAATAAGTGTATTATTGAATTACTAACATGGTATGTCCCAGCACTAATATTCAGTTAACTAGTCTGTTATTCAATCTCTGTATTAGACCCATAGGATATACCAGAGAATCAGACCAAAGCAGTAGATATGGGTTGGATAGATTATGATGGATGGGTTATATTGCCATATAATGTATGTTTAGGTTCTTGGACTGGGTTAGTGAACACAAGGCTAAAGTGAATAATATATGAATAATAAAGTGGATGAATTATGGATGGATAGAGCAGAAATTATGCTCCTCGAAGGACGAGGCGTCATTCTCTAGCTCAGCCTATAGTAAGAATTCTCAAGTGTGTGTGTGTGCGCGTGTGCGTGCGTGTGCGTATGTGTGTGCGTAAGTGTGTGTAACCTACATCCATAGTAATGACCCAGGTAATGGCGGGAGTGATGAGAGGAGAATAGCATTGGGATGTGTGTAATGTAGTCAGAGAGGCTTAGGAATATCCACATGTTCTGTACACGACATACACTCACAGAACCGAAATCTGAGTGAAGCGCCATTAACGTGTGCCATGCGTGTGATTGTGTGTTCGTTTGCACGTGTGCATGTGAGTCTCGCTGTGTTCATCTCTTTGAGTCAGCTGACTCTTGCTCCTTGTGAAAGCAACACACTCCGAACCGGCAACCAGGTTACCATGGCATCAGGGCCTGTGTGCTAATCATTAAAAGACTATGGCATCTGGCCGATACCCCAAATGGGAAGGGAACTTTGGGCAGAGGTTCAATTCCCAGTTTGAAGGAAAGTTATAGAGAGGGGATAATTGGAGATAAAGCAGATAGGGGTGGTGGAGAGATGTTGTAGCGAGAGAAGTAGTTGGAAAGGGGTAATACTGTAGATGGAGAAAGGGGGGGGGGGGAATAAGTAACGATAGAGAGGGATCTAGTAGAGAGAGAATAGTATAGAATAGAATAGGACTTTATTGTCCATTTGCACAGAAATTTGTATTTTTACTGACACAGTACTCCTGTTCCAGTAACCGAAAGGTAACTAGTTTGAATCCCCGAGCTGACAAGGTGAAGAATCTGTCCATGTGCCCTTGAGCAAGGCACTTAACCCTAATTGCTCCAGGGTAACTGGATAATGAGCACCCTGGCTGTGACCCAACTCTCCAAGGGTTTCTCAGGGAGAGTTGGGATATGCCAAAAACGAACTAATTTAGGACAAAGTTAAGCACCCATCCATATCCTCAGATCAATCTGACACAGCAACATGGTCAGCCACAGAGCAGCACCCCAGGATCAGTTTAGCAGAGAGGGGTGGCAAATAAATATGGTGAGGGGTATAGGGAGATAGAGGGGGTAGTAAGTAGAGCAATGTGTCCAATCGATCAGTGCTTTAGTAACTAGTCGCGAGTGAATGTGTCCAGACACTCTGCTTTGGTAGATAGGCCAGTAAATCTGTTTCTTAAATCCAGTCAGTTTTTCCCCATTCTGTCGGTAAGCCTCTTTAAGAATGATTGGCAAATGTGTGTATTAGACCTTACGCTGCGAGAGTGTGCTAATCCGCCATGGTGGCCAAATCAAACACACACATACACAATCTGTGCGTCATACACACACATGCACACAGAGACACGTGCACGCACACACACACACACACACACACACACACACACACACACTCAACACATTCAACACACTCAATTTAGCACACACATGGCCATCCAAACAAACACTCAACTAAACACACAGAAAACCAAACACCCACTCAACCAATGCTCAGCGACAACATGGCATACTCGTGCAGGGCCATGATGTAATGTAATAAGGCACTTTATAGCAGTTCAAAGAAGTCTTATGTCTCCTCCTTAGTGTACTATGGTAATGCATCCTTGTCTTAATGTCACTGACTAGCTAATACAGTCTCCCTAATTAAAGAACAAACACAGCCTGCGTGGCTCTGAGTAGCTGGTCACACGGTTCACTGCAGCCTGTTCTACCCAGCTTTTGATGAGACAGCCAGAGAGCACCCTATAGTGATGGGATTTAGAGGAGACTAAAAACAGGCATCCGCAGGAAGATGAAAGGAAGTAGGGGAGCTATCTTCCTGCTGTTGAGGGGAAAGTTGAGAAGTGTTGTGGGAGACATTGTGTGTCCTAGTTTGCTGCGGTGGAACATGTGTGGTGTGGTGGGTGTCGATTAGGGTTTAATGGCGGGAACGGGGTTACCGAGATTTACTGGGATTTCCCACCCAAACTCATTCACTTTTCCCAGGATAAATAATTGTAAATTATAATAAATAATTGATATGATCAGCGTGACATGAAATGGAACTGTTCAATTATATGCAATGTCTAAATCTGTCTTAATACGGCCTTCTCTGCTCTGCTACCGGCATGAACAATAATCAATGCTCAGGGTGTGTGTGTGTGTGTGTGTGTGTGTGTGTGTGCGGCCTACCGTATTTACTTACACAAAGTCGCCATTAATTCAAAGCGCATGCATTGTTTATACTGAAAACTTAAAATGCATTTAATACAGTAACAAAATTGGGTCCAACTTTTGCCAACAAGGCCGAAGGCAAAACTGACCTGGGATACCTGTTTGAGGTGCTCGCGACGATCCAGGCCATCTCCATGGAGGCCGAGAGAGCCTTCTCAATCTGTGGTCAATTTGTGACGAATATCAGAAACCGCCTGAGTACGGGAAGCATTGGTGCACTGTGCTTTTTGGGAGCCCACTTCAGCAGAAAACGTTCCAAAAATTCCGTTCCAGCCATTACAATGAGCCCGTCCTCTTATAGCTCCTCCCACCAGCCTCCACTGGCTACAGGGTATGCCTACCAGGTTATTTTGCGTTTGTGTTTAGAATGTTATTCTACATTTGTTTGGCTGGGTCTTGAGAATCAGTCAGCTTCAATTACAGTTAGGCCTACCTACAATTATATTTACTCTGTTTCTGACCAAATCTATTTTTCATGTTGAAAAATATTGCGAGAAACAGGTCTCTTTTGATTAACTCAAATTGAACAAGTACGTTTTATGAAAATGTTTGTTTGTTTTTCTGTCTTGAATAAAAGTAATAAAGGAAAAAGTATAATGACTTGTTTATTTCATTTTTTTATATAGTCCATGTTTATGTAGCCAGGTTCACGTTTAATTTATTTTGTGCTGTGACTAAATAAACATTTAAAAGCAAAATGTTTATTAAAATGTGTATTTTACTTTTTTGCTAGAAATAGGCTAACCATATATTTTTTGGCTAACTAATGCTAATGAATGGTAATGAATGCAATAGATAAATGTTCGCTGTAAAATATAGCCTACCTTAGAATGGCATATGATTTATGGCGGATTTCGTTTTGCGTACAATTGATCAACCACAGCGCTATCCATGGTATTGAATATTTTTGATTAGCAGAAAATCTGATATGTTGCTTCTGACAAAATCACCACAATAAGCAAAGTAAAAACAGCCACAACCTTCCCAAATTCTCCCGATGGCCAGGTGCGTGGTCCCGTGTAGCTCAGTTGGTAGAGCATGGCGCTTGCCATAAAATAAATAATTTCAAATTCCTTATATTAAGCAAACCAGACAGCACAATTTTCTTGTTCTTTTAATTTATGGATAGCCAGGGGCACCCTCCAACACAGACATAATTTACAAACGAAGCATGTGTGTGTTTAGTGAGTCGGCCAGATCAGAGACAGTAGGGATGTTCTCTTAATAAGTGTGTGAATTGGACCCTTTTCCTGTCCTGCTAAGCATAAAAATGTAACGAGTACTTTTTAGGAATGTAGTGAGGCTAAATCTGATTATTTTGTAACTGCTCTTTCAGATTGTAATGGGAACCCAGTTAAATTCAGGGAAAACTGTCAAATCCCTGAAGTGTTCTACTTCTTCCTCTCTGCCACAACAAACTAATTCAGGCACTGGCCTCATTACGGAAAATGTTTCCATTATTGATGTATTTAATCATCATTTTATTTCAGCGGGCTATCTCTTTGAAATAACTTCTAAGCCTATTCACAATGACATTGGGCTGGATGCTGATAGGGGAAACTTGCTGAATGATCAGAGAAATTATAGTCAAAGCTTTTCTTTTAGGCTATTTATAGAAAAAGAGGTCCTGGATGCTTTGCTAGCAATAGACAACAAGAAATCCACAGGAGCCGACCAATTGGAATCTGGTTTGCTTAAGTGTGCAGCGCCCATCATTGTTGGCTCAATAACCCACCATTTTTATTCAACATTGTTATCAGGAAATATTCCAGAAGTATGGAAATCAGATAGTAGTGATCTTAATAATTACCACCCCATTTCAAGGCTTCCTTGTCTAGCTAAGATTCTCGAATCCTTAGTAAATGTACAACTTTGCTATTTTTTTATCTGAAAAATGTATTTTGAATATAAACCAAATCAGGGTTTCGGCCTGGACATAGCACTATTACGCTTAGTGACAGAACTCAGGCCATCTTGATTGATGGGGTTAAGTCTGAATTTCTTAAAGTGCATAAAGGTGTATCACAGGGGTCGATTTTGGGACCTGTTCTCTTCACTATTTATATAAACACCATTGGTCAATCTGTTAAAATTTGAAAACTTAATCTATGTGCGGATAATACTATTATGTATGCTATTTCCCCGACTGTTGATCTGTGTCAGGGGTGCTGTAGGTGGGTGTGGTGCAGGAATCAAGCGCAGGACGCAGAAACTAAGTCCAAAATACTTTAGTGAAATATTCACGTAGTACACGAGCTCAACAAGCCCGGAGGCGAAATAAAGGTGCACACAGGCGTCAAACAAAAGGCGCACTAACATGTGCGAAAAACCCTCTCCTAGACAACGGAGGGAAACACGTAGCACAGAACACCAAACAGAAGCGCAATAACACACAACACATGACTAACAAAACGAGAACTTATAGGACACATAATCAACGCTAACTAACCACAGGTGTACAACAATCAGACAAAAGCAAACGAACATAGAAACATACAACGGTGGCAGCTAGTACTCCGGGGACGACGACCGCCGAAACCTGCCCGAGCAAGGAGGAGGAGCAGCCTCGGCAGATTCCGTGACAGTACCCCCCCCTTGACGCGCGGCTCCAGCCGTGCGCCGACCCCGGCCTCGGGGACGACCAGGAGGACGCGGTGCAGGGCGCGTAGGGTGACTACGGTGGAACTCAGTCAGGAGAGACGGGTCTAGGATGTCCCTCCTCGGCACCCAGCACCGCTCCTCCGGGCCGTACCCCTCCCACTCCACGAGATATTGGAGACCCCCCATCCGACGTCTCGAATCCAAAATGGACCGAACTGTGTACGCCGGAGCCCCCTCGATGTCCAATGGGGGCGGAGGAGTCTCTGCTATCTCACCTTCCTGGAGTGGACCAGCTACCACCGGCCTGAGAAGAGACACATGGAACGAGGGGTTAATATTCTTATACTCAATAGGTAGTAGTAACCTGTAACACACCTCGTTCAATCTCCTCAGGACTTTAAAGGGCCCTACAAACCGCCGACCCAGCTTCCGGCAGGGCAGGCGGAGGGGTAGGTTTCTGGTCGAGAGCCAGACACGATCTCCAGGTGCGTACACCGGCCCCTCACTGCGGTGGAGATCGGCGCTCGCTTTTTGTCGACGGATGGCCCGCTGCAGATGGACGTGTGCAGCGTTCCACGTCTCCTCCGAGCGCCTTACCCACTCATCCACCGCAGGGGCCTCGATCTGGCTCTGATGCCACGGTGCCAGAACCGGCTGGTAACCTAACACACATTGGAAAGGGGTTAGGTTGGTGGAGGAGTGGCAAAGAGAATTCTGGGCCATCTCTGCCCAGGGAATATACCTCGCCCACTCCTCCGGCCGGCCCTGGCAAAACGACCTCAGAAACCTACACACATCCTGGTTTACACGTTCTACCTGCCCATTACTCTCCGGATGGTACCCCGAGGTAAGGCTCACCGAGACCCCCAGGCGCTCCATGAATGCTCTCCAGACTCGGGAGGTGAACTGGGGACCTCGATCAGACACTATATCCTCGGGTACCCCGTAATGCCGGAAGACGTGGGTGAATAGTGCCTCAGCGGTCTGCAAGGCAGTGGGAAGACCTGGCATTGGGAGAAGACGACAGGCTTTAGAGAACCGATCCACAACGACCAGTATGGTGGTATTCCCCTGAGAGGGGGGAAGGTCTGTAACAAAGTCCACCGAGAGGTGAGACCAGGGTCGTTGTGGAACGGGCAGGGGTTGTAACTTACCCCTGGGCAGATGTCTGGGCGCCTTACACTGGGCGCACACCGAACAGGAGGAGACATAAACCCTCACATCCCTGGCTAACGTTGGCCACCAGTACTTAGCGCTAAGGCAGTGCACTGTCCGGCCAATACCTGGATTTCCAGAGGAGGGTGACGTGTGAGCCCAATAAATAAGTCGATCCCGAACCTCGAGCGGAACGTACGTCCGACCCACCGGACACTGTGGAGGGCCAGGGTCGGTACGCAACGCCCGCTCGATTTCAGCATCGACCTCCCACACTACCGGTGCCACTAGACAAGACTCTGGCAGTATGGAAGTGGGCTCAACGGACCTCTCCTCTGTGTCATACCGCCGGGACAGGGCGTCTGCCTTACCGTTCTGGGACCCAGGGATGTATGTGATTTTAAATACAAACCGGGTTAGAAACATGTTCCACCGAGCCTGGCGAGGGTTCAGTCTCCTAGCTGCCCGGATGTACTCCAGGTTCCGATGGTCAGTCAAAATGAGGAAAGGGTGTTGAGCCCCCTCAAGCCAATGCCTCCACACCTTAAGGGCCTGAACTACAGCTAACAGCTCCCTGTCCCCGACGTCATAATTTCGCTCCGCCGGGCTGAGCTTTTTAGAGTAAAAAGCACAGGGGCGGAGTTTAGGTGGCGTGCCGGACCGTTGAGAGAGTACGGCCCCTACACCGGCCTCAGACTCGTCCACCTCGACCTGAAAGGGTAAGGCGGGATCCGGATGCGCCAGCACCGGAGCCGACGTAAACAGGTCCTTCAGTCTCCCAAAAGCCCTGTCCGCCTCAGCTGACCACTGCAGGCGCACCGGACCCCCTTTCAGAAGGTACGTAATGGGAGCTGCCACCTGTCCAAAACCCCGGATAAACCTCTGGTAGTAATTTGCAAAGCCCAAGAACTGCTGCACCTCTTTGACAGTGTTTGGGGTTTGCCAATTACGCACGGCTGACACACGGTCCACCTCCATTTTCACCCCTGACGCGGACAACCGATAACCCAAAAAGGAGACCAACTCCTGGAAAAACAGACATTTCTCTGCCTTGACATATAGGTCGTGCTCCAACAGCCTCCTCAATACACGACGCACCAGGGCTACATGCTCGACTCGGGTAGACGAGTACACTAGAATGTCATCAATGTACACGACCACCCCTTGCCCCTGCATATCCCGGAAAATCTCATCCACGAAGGATTGGAAGACTGACGGAGCATTCATCAACCCGTATGGCATGACGAGATACTCGTAATGACCCGAGGTGGTACTAAATGCTGTTTTCCTTTCGTCGCCCTCCCTAATGCGCACCAAGTTATACGCGCTCCTGAGATCCAGTTTTGTGAAAAACCGCGCGCCGTGCAATGACTCCGTCATGGTCGCAATCAGAGGGAGTGGATAACTGTATTTCACAGTAATCTGATTGAGACCACGGTAATCAATGCACGGGCGCAACCCTCCATCTTTTTTCTTCACAAAAAAGAAGCTTGAGGACGCAGGAGAAGTGGAGGGCCATATGTATCCCTGTCTCAAAGATTCGGCTATGTAAGTCTCCATAGCTTTTCTCTCCTCTTGAGACAAAGGATACACATGGCTCCGTGGGAGCGCTGCTCCTGCCTGGAGGTCTATCGCACAATCCCCCTGTCTGTGAGGAGGCAACTGCGTCGCCCTAGCTTTACTAAACACAATAGCCAAATCCCCATATTCAGGCGGAATGTGCAATGCGGGCACTTGGTTTGGACTTTCCACCGAAGTCGCCCCCACGGAAACACCCAGACATCGCCCCTCACACTGAGCAGACCACCCATTGAGAACTCTCTGTTGCCACGAAATGGCAGGGTTATGGGTACTTAACCAGGGAATTCCCAGCACCACCGGGTACGCAGGAGAGTCGATCAGATATAGCTGTATAGTCTCCTCATGACCCCCCTGCGCACACATCCTAAGTGGCGCTGTGATTTCCCTAATCAACCCCGACCCCAACGGGCGGCTATCTAAAGCATGAACGGGAAAAGGCTTGTCAACAGGCAGGAGGGGAATCCCTAAATCTAAACAAAACTTCTGATCAACAAAATTCCCAGCTGCGCCTGAATCTACTAGCGCCTTATGCTGGGAATGAGGTGCAACCTGTGGAAAACGAACAGGTATACAAAAGTGCGCAACAGAGAGCTCTGGGTAAGTGGGGCGTCTACTCACCTGGGAATGCTCCCCAGTGCGTGGCCTGTTGTCTCCTCCTCCTGGAGACCCTCCCCAGCACCTGGCCGCAGTTTGCCCTCCACGACCGCAATTGGTGCAGGGGACAGGCCCCCTCGGGCTCCTTCTCCTCCTTTCTCTAGCGCCAGCACCCCCGAGCTCCATAGGGCTCGGCTCGGAGGTGCTGGAGGGTGGAATGGACGGACCCCACTCGGGACGTCCACGGGTGGCCAGCAGGGTGTCCAGACGGATGGACATGTCGACCAACTGGTCGAAGGTGAAATTGGTGTCCCTGCAGGCCAACTCACGTTGAACGTCCTCCCGTAGGCTACATCGAAAATGATCGATGAGGGCCCGTTCATTCCACCCTGCGTCTGCCGCTAGAGTCCGGAACTCCAGTGCGAACACCTGTGCGCTCCTCCTCCCCTGTCTAAGGTAGAACAGACGCTCCCCCGCCGCTTTGCCCTCAGGTGGATGGTTGAACACGGCCTTGAAGCGACGGGAGAACTCCGCGTAGGAGATGGTGGCGGAAATGCTCTCGTGTCCCGAGGGCACCGGGTGTACAGTGGCCAGGTAGAGCTCCACCTGCAGGAGGAACCCCTGACACCCGGCAGCTGTGCCGTCATACGCCCTCGGGAGCGAGAGCCGAATCCCACTGGGTTCCGGACCTGGGACTGGTGGACCGACTGATGGTGGTGGCAAGGTAGGTGGAGGTGTAGGTACCCCTCTGGACTCCCATCGGTGCAGGGTGTTGATGACATCCTGTAGAGCGGTCCCCAGTTGTCTGATCTGGTCATCCTGGCCGCGGACATGCTCCTCCAGCGACTCAGGTGCGGCTGTTGCTCCTGCTGATTCCATTAATAAGGTGTGTTATTCTGTCAGGGGTGCTGTAGGTGGGTGTGGTGCAGGAATCAAGCGCAGGACGCAGAAACTAAGTCCAAAAGACTTTAGTGAAATATTCACGTAGTACACGAGCTCAACAAGCCCGGAGGCGAAATAAAGGCGCACACAGGCGTCAAACAAAAAGCGCACTAACATGTGCGAAAAATCCTCTCCTAGACAACGGAGGGAAACACGTAGCACAGAACACCAAACAGAAGCGCAATAACACACAACACATGACTAACAAAACGAGAACTTATAGGACACATAATCAACGCTAACTAACCACAGGTGTACAACAATCAGACAAAAGCAAACGAACATAGAAACATACAACGGTGGCAGCTAGTACTCCGGGGACGACGACCGCCGAAACCTGCCCGAGCAAGGAGGAGGAGCAGCCTCTGCAGATTCCGTGACAATCTGGCTGTGTCAAAACTACAGTCAGATGTTATAGCTATGCAGGAATCCCTTGCTGATTTAAAACTTGTGCTTAATATGGGCAAATTCTTGTTCTTTTTAAACTCACGTTAGAATGTTTCAGATGAATTACATCTTCACTCATTTAGATGGTTCTCCAATTGAACTTGTTCCCTAATATCAATACTTAGGCATTTGGATTGATATGGATTTGACATATATATATATATATATAGATGAGCTGGTTAAGAAGCTAAGATTTAAAGTTGGCTTTTTGTAGAGAAACAGATTGTGCCTTTCTCTAAGCAGTAGGAAGCAGATTATTCACTTTTTGTTTACAAGTCCCTACTTCATAAACGTACATCTTATCTAACTTTGCTGTTGAAGTGTAGACACATGAGATGCCTAACCCATTCACAGGATTGGTCGACTTTTAAGGTTCCTAGGGTCTCCACCGAGCTAGGTAAATATGCTGTTAGTTTAAATGCACCGTATTGCGGGAACAAAATTCTAAATATATTTCATCTTGATGTTCTGGTACCGTTCAGGTATTTTCAAGTGTTGATTGGGGTTTTATTTGTGGAGGAATGTAACTGTTTTTCTGGGTGATTTGTGTTTTTATTTGTGCTTACCATGACTGTGTTTTTGTATTTTAATATGTATACTGTATGTATATACAGTGGGGAGAACAAGTATTTGATTCATTGCCGATTTTGCAGGTTTTCCTACTTACAAATCATGTAGAGGTCTGTAATTTTTATCATAGGTACACTTCAACTGTGAGAGACGGAATCTACAACAAAAATCCAGAAAATCACATTGTATGATTTTTAAGTAATTAATTTGCATTTTATTGCATGACATAAGTATTTGATACATCAGAAAAGCAGAACTTAATATTTGGTACAGAAACCTTTGTTTACAATTACAGAGATCATATGTTTCCTGTAGGTCTTGACCAGGTTTGCACACACTGCAGCAGGGATTTTGGCCCACTCCTCTATACAGACCTTCTCCAGATCCTTCAGGTTTCAGGGCCGTTGCTGGGCAATACGGACTTTCAGCTCCCTCCAAAGATTTTCTATTGGGTTCAGGTCTGGAGACTGGCTAGGCCACTCCAGGACCTTGAGATGCTTCTTACGGAGCCACTCCTTAGTTGCCCTGGCTGTGTGTTTAGGGTCGTTGTCATGCTGGAAGACCCAGCCACGACCCATCTTCAATGCTCTTACTGAGGGAAGGAGGTTGTTGGCCAAGATCTCGCGATACATGGCCCCATCCATCCTCCCCTCAATACGGTGCAGTCGTCCTGTCCCCTTTGCAGAAAAGCATCCCCAAAGAATGATGCTTCCACCTCCATGCATTCACGGTTGGGATGGTGTTCTTGGGGTTGTACTCATCCTTCTTCTTCCTCCAAACACGGCGAGTGGAGTTTAGACCAAAAAGCTCTATTTTTGTCTCATCAGACCACATGACCTTCTCCCATTCCTCCTCTGGATCATCCAGATGGTCATTGGCAAACTTCAGACGGGCCTGGACATGCGCTGGCTTGAGCAGGGGGACCTTGCGTGCGCTGCAGGATTTTAATCCATGACGGCATAGTGTGTTACTAATGGTTTTCTTTGAGACTGTGGTCCCAGCTCTCTTCAGGTCATTGACCAGGTCCTGCCGTGTAGTTCTGGGCTGATCCCTCACCTTCCTCATGATCATTGATGCCCCACGAGGTGAGATCTTGCCTGGAGCCCCAGACCGAGGGTGATTGACCGTCATCTTGAACTTCTTCCATTTTCTAATAATTGTGCCAACAGTTGTTGCCTTCTCACCAAGCTGCTTACCTATTGTCCTGTAGCCCATCCCAGCCTTGTGCAGGTTTACAATTTTATCCCTGATATCCTTACACAGCTCTCTGGTCTTGGCCATTGTAGAGAGGTTGGAGTCTGTTTGATTGAGTGTGTGGACAGGTGTCTTTTATACACGTAACGAGTTCAAACAGGTGCAGTTAATACAGGTAATGAGTGGAGAACAGGAGGGCTTCTTAAAGAAAAAATAACAGGTCTGTGAGAGCCGGAATTCTTACTGGTTGGTAGGTGATCAAATACTTACAGTGGGGAAAAAAAGTATTTAGTCAGCCACCAATTGTGCAAGTTCTCCCACTTAAAAAGATGAGAGAGGCCTGTAATTTTCATCATAGGTACACGTCAACTATGACAGACAAAATGAGGAAAAAAAATCCAGAAAATCACATTGTAGGATTTTTAATGAATTTATTTGCAAATTATGGTGGAAAATAAGTATTTGGTCAATAACAAAAGTTTCTCAATACTTTGTTATATACCCTTTGTTGGCAATGACACAGGTCAAACGTTTTCTGTAAGTCTTCACAAGGTTTTCACACACTGTTGCTGGTATTTTGGCCCATTCCTCCATGCAGATCTCCTCTAGAGCAGTGATGTTTTGGGGCTGTTGCTGGGCAACACAGACTTTCAACTACCTCCAAAGATTTTCTATGGGGTTGAGATCTGGAGACTGGCTAGGTCACTCCAGGACCTTGAAATGCTTCTTACGAAGCCACTCCTTCGTTGCCCGGGCGGTGTGTTTGGGATCATTGTCATGCTGAAAGACCCAGCCACGTTTCATCTTCAATGCCCTTGCTGATGGAAGGAGGTTTTCACTCAAAATCTCACGATACATGGCCCCATTCATTCTTTCCTTTACACGGATCAGTCGTCCTGGTCCTTTGCAGAAAAACAGCCCCAAAGCATGATGTTTCCACCCCCATGCTTCACAGTAGGTATGGTGTTCTTTGGATGCAACTCAGCATTCTTTGTCCTCCAAACACGACGAGTTGAGTTTTTACCAAAAAGTTCTATTTTGGTTTCATCTGACCATATGACATTCTCCCAATCCTCTTCTGGATCATCCAAATGCACTCTAGCAAACTTCAGACGGGCCTGGACATGTACTGGCTTAAGCAGGGGGACACGTCTGGCACTGCAGGATTTGAGTCCCTGGCGGCGTAGTGTGTTACTGATGGTAGGCTTTGTTACTTTGGTCCCAGCTCTCTGCAGGTCATTCACTAGGTCCACCCGTGTGGTTCTGGGATTTTTGCTCACCGTTCTTGTGATCATTTTGACCCCACGGGGTGAGATCTTGCGTGGAACCCCAGATCGAGGGAGATTATCAGTGGTCTTGTATGTCTTCCATTTCCTAATAATTGCTCCCACAGTTGATTTCTTCAAACCAAGCTGCTTACCTATTGCAGATTCAGTCTTCCCAGCCTGGTGCAGGTCTACAATTATGTTTCTGGTGTCCTTTGACAGCTCTTTGGTCTTGGCCATAGTGGAGTTTGGAGTGTGACTGTTTGAGGTTGTGGACAGGTGTATTTTATACTGATAACAAGTTCAAACAGGTGCCATTAATACAGGTAACGAGTGGAGGACAGAGGAGCCTCTTAAAGAAGAAGTTACAGGTCTGTGAGAGCCAGAAATCTTGCTTGTTTGTAGGTGACCAAATACTTATTTTCCACCATAATTTGCAAATAAATTCATTAAAAATCCTACAATGTGATTTTCTGGATTTTCTTTTCTCAATTTGTCTGTCATAGTTGACGTGTACCTATGATGAAAATTACAGGCCTCTCTCATCTTTTTAAGTGGGAGAGCTTGCACAATTGGTGGCTGACTAAATACTTTTTTTCCCCACTGTATGTCATGCAATAAAATGAAAATTAATTACTTAAAAATCATACAATGTGATTTTCTGGATTTTTGTTTTAGATTCCGTCTATCACAGTTGAAGTGTACCTATGATAAAAATTACAGACCTCTACATGCTTTGTAAGTAGGAAGACCTGCAAAACCGGCAGTGTATCAAATACTTGTTCTCCCCACTGTATATATATATATATATATATATATATATATATATATATATATATATACACACACACACACACACACACACACACACAGTACCAGTCAAATGTTTGGACACACCTACTCATTCAAGGGTTTTTCTTTATTTTTACTATTTTCTACATTGTGAAATAACACATATGGAATCATGTAGTAACCAAAAAAGTGTTAAACAAATCAAAATATATTTAATATTTGAGATTCTTCAAAGTAGCCACCCTTTGCCTTGATGACAGCTTTGCACACTCTTGGCATTCTCTCAACCAGCTTCACCTGGAATGCTTTTCCAACAGTCTTGAAGGAGTTCCCACATTTGCTGAGCACTTGTTGGCTGCTTTTCCTTCACTCTGCAGTCCAACTCATCCCAAACCATCTCAATTGAGTTGAGGTCGGGGGATTGCGGAGGCCAGGTCATCTAATGCAGCACTCCATCACTCTCCTTCTTGGCCAAATAGTCCTTACACAGCCTGGAGGTGTGTTGGGTCATTGTCCTTTTGAAAATGCAGAATGATGTGGTAGCCATTCTGGTTAAGTGTGCCTTGAATTCTAAATAATTCACAGACAGTGTCACCATCACACCTCCTCCTCCATGTTTCACGGTGGGAACTACACATGCGGAGAACATCCGTTCACCTACACTGCGTCTCACAAAGACACAGCGGTTGGAACCACAAATCATCAATTTGGACTCCAGACCAAAGAATAGATTTCCACCGGTCAAATGTCCATTGCTCGTGTTTCTTGGCCCAAGCAAGTCTCTTCTTCTTATTGGTGTCCTTTAGTAGTGGTTTCTTTGCAGCAATTCGACCATGAAGGCATGATTCACGCAGTCTCCCCTGAACAGTTGATGTTGAGATGTGTCTGTTACTTGAACTCTGTGAATAACTTATTTGGGATGCAATTTCTGAGGCTGGTAACTCTAGTGAACTTATCCTCTGCAGCAGAGGTAACTCTGGGTCTTCCATTCCTGTGGCGGTCCTCAGTCTCATCATAGCGCTTGATGGTTTTTGCGACTGCACTTGAAGAAACGTTAAAAGTTCTTCACATTTTCCGGATTGACTGACCTTCATGTCTTAATGTAATGATGGACTGTCATTTCTCTTTGCTTATTTGAGCTGTTCTTGCCATAATATGGACTTGGTCTTTTACCAAATAGGGCTTTTTTCTGTATATAATTTTTTGTATATAGTGTGTATTTTTATATTGTACAGTATTATACAGGGCACCTTTGGAAAATATACCTACTATAGGTCTCTATGTCTTCCCAGTCAAAATAAAGGTTAAATAAATAAAAGGTTAAAGTAAAAGTAGTCAAAAATATAAATAGTAAAGTACAAATACCCCCAAAACTACTTAAGTAGTACTTAAAAGTACTTTACACCACTGGTGAAATGTGCGTACTAAACTCATGCACACACATACACACAAAGACACACACACACACACTTAGCTGGCTACAGCTAACCCTGAGCTCACAGAGGATGATTGCCAGTAATGATGGAAAGAGACATACACACACACAACAGAGCACACACAGACATAAAATATGGCAGGACATGAGTTTAGCAAAAAGGTCAGGGGTGCCTGGCAGAAGGGCTCAGTGGAAGTCAGGCTTAGTGAAGTGAAAGATATACGTGTGTGTGTGTGTGTGTGTGTGTGCGCTCATGTGTGTTCATTCACTCGCCTGCATACTCATGTGGGGTTGCCTGATATGAAAATGCAGTCGCAGGAGAATTTCCAAAATCCTGAAGAAAAAAATATATACAAAAATATATACTTATGTGAAAAGGAAATAACTGCAGTGCTTCTGCGATAGGCCTATATTTGGGTTACTAAAGCAATAAGGCATGAGGGGCCCGAAAACAGGTAGTCAGAGTACAGTATGTGGATATATATCACATTATCGTGTGTTGCCAGCAGCACTGCCTGTGTGAATGAAATCTGCCAAAAATGTATGGTATTGTTTTTTGTATTGCTTATGACAGAAGGTTTTCATTTCACAGTACAAACAAAATATGTTTTGTAGTAGCTTACATTGGAGCATCAACAACAGACAAGGCCTGCAGTTAGGAATTTCATTGATGCCCTCAACAAAGCTTGATATTCTACGAAGAGAGACATCCCGCTTGAGTTGCTTAGCAACACTAAGGATTTGTTTCCCATACAGCTGTTAGCCTATTCTATGGGAAGATGGGTTCCTCAGAAATCATGTGTATGTTCACTCAGTGATTATTATTATTTTTACATCTAAATGGCATTACTAATTTGTTGGAGTGCATTTGACTGGATGTTAACTGTTATAATAGCCTAAGCCAGTGGTTCCTTAAGTAGGGGACTCGGGAGAATTGACAAAATCCTGAAAAATATAAATATATACAGTATACAGTGAGGGGAAAAAAGTATTTGATCCCCTGCTGATTATGTACATTTGCCCACTGACAAAGAAATTATCAGTCTATAATTTTAATGGTAGGTTTATTTGAACAGTGAGAGACAGAATAACAACAAAAAAATACAGAAAAACGCATGTCAAAAATGTTATAAATTGATTTGCATTTTAATGAGGGAAATAAGTATTTGACCCCCTCTCAATCAGAAAGATTTCTGGCTCCCAGGTGTCTTTTATACAAGTAACGAGCTGCGATTAGGAGCACACTCTTAAAGGGAGTGCTCCTAATCTCAGCTTGTTACCTGTATAAAAGACACCTGTCCACAGAAGCAATCAATCAATCAAATTCCAAACTCTCCACCATGGCCAAGACCAAAGAGCTCTCCAAGGATGTCAGGGACAAGATTGTAGTTTGGAGGAGGAGGAATGCTGCCTATGACCCCAAGAACACCATCCCCCACTGTCAAACATGGAGGTGGAAACATTATGCTTTGAGGGTGTTTTTCTGCTAAGGGGACAGGACAACTTCACAGCATCAAAGGGACGATGGACGGGGCCATGTACCGTCAAATCTTGGGTGAGAACCTCCTTCCCTCAGCCAGGGCATTGAAAATGGGTCGTGAATGGTTATTCCAGCATGACAATGACCCATAACACATGGCCAAGGCAACAAAGGAGTGGCTCAAGAAGAAGCACATTAAGGTCCTGGAGTGGCCTAGCCAGTCTCCAGACCTTAATCCCATAGACAATCTTTGGAGGGAGCTGAAGGTTTGAGTTGCCAAACGTCAGCCTCGAAACCTTAATGACTTGGAGAAGATCTGCAAAGAAGAGTGGGACAAAATCCCTCCTGAGATGTGTGCAAACCTGGTGGCCAACTACATGAAACGTCTGACCTCTGTGATTGCCAACAAGGGTTTTGCCACCAAGTACTAAGTCATGTTTTGCAGAGGGGTCAAATACTTATTTCCCTCATTAAAATGCAAATCAATTTATAACATTTTTGACATTTTTGGCATTTTTCTGGATTTTTTTGTTGTTATTCTGTCTCTCACTGTTCAAATAAACCTACCATTACAATTATAGACTGATCATTTCTTTGTCAGTGGGCAAACGTACAAAATCAGCAGGGGATCAAATACTTTTTTACCTCACTGTATACTAAATAATATATATTATAATATCGTCTTTGTATCTCAAAAGCATTGTAATTCAAATCTAAAAGATCAAATTCAACCAGACAGCGCCCTTAGATCATGGGAAAAGGCTGCACCTGACCGTTACACTTGAATCATTCCCATGGTGAATGGCAAGGCCTGCTACGCTATGAAATCACACACTATTGCAGAGACTTTGCTATTACAATTGATATGGTGAAAACAATCTGTGGGGAGTCAGAGGCACAGAAACACATCAATACCTTTGTCAGATAACACTGTTAAACAAATCATTTATGCTATTGCTAGCAATCAAGAGGAAACTGACTGAATGACTAAAAAACTCCCCAGCTTATGCTCTCCAAATGGACGTTAGCTGTGAGGGCCGAGATGCCCATGCATTGACTTTTGTTCCCTATACATGTCGGGCTGTTCGCTATACATGTCGGGGGATGCTATTCACGAGGACACATTGTTCTGTCTCACGATTCCCGAGGATGAAATGGCATAGGGGATGTTCAGTCTGCTGCGTGGCTTTATTGACGAAAAACAGATTCCATATGGGATCGAATGGTGGGCTTTTGCACAGATGGGGCTCCATCCATGGTGGGACAGCGGGCAGGCCTCTGCACTCTAGTTATGAATGTGTCTCCCTCTGTCATATGGACGCATTACAGTATATGATACACTGAGAGCAACTGGTGGCAAAAGAGCTGAGCCGGAACTCGGATATATAATGCAGCAGGTAACTTTGATTGTAAACTACATCAAACCACATTCCCTGCGCGCAGGCCTGTTTGCAAAACGATGTGGAGATATGGGATCAGAGCATGTCAATGTTCTATTTCACACCAAGGCTTGGTGGTTATCGAGGAGGAGTGTTGGAAATATTTTTCGCGTTGAGAGAGGAACTGTTGTCATTCACAATGAATGAACAAAAAAAAAAAAACAGACTACAGCATCAGTAAGTGTCCCAAACAAGTGATGACTGCTCAGGTCCAACACTTGGAAGAGAACTTTGGGACCTACTTTCCAATCCGGTTGACTGTGATCCTGGCTCAGTTGACGTGCCGATAAGTAAAATCGAACAGCTGATTGAGCTGTCACGTGACCGAATGCTGCAGACAATGCATTCACGGGACACTACGGAGGAGTTTTGGTTCCTGACTCAAAGGGAATACCCTGCCGTCTCCCTCTGAGCATTCAAAACAACTTGGAACTCGGAATTGGGAGCTCAGAAATTCAGACTTCAGTGCGTTCAAGATAACTGGGAACTCTGAAAGAAACGAGCTCCGACTGGGAACAATCGTTTTGAATGGTCATCCAACTCAGAATTCCAACTCGGGAACTCAGGCCTCTTTCTAGATCTACAACTTTCCAACCTAAAGGTCACTGACGTCATGATTTGACCTCGTATTTTTCAGTTCCCAGTTGCCTTGAAAGCGCTATAAAACTCATGGTAGGCTAACCTTCGTCAGCTCATATCTCCGTGAAGCTGGATTCAGTCTGCATTAAAACCAAATATCTATCTACTTTGGGATTTTGGCAATGAAGCCCTTTATCCACTTCCCCAGAGTCAGATGAACTGGTGGATTACATGTTTATGTCTCTGTGTCCAGTATGACAGAAGTTAAATGTAGTTGCACAAGCATGCTAGCAGATACTCATAGACATCCAGTAAGCATCTGCCTCTGGTTCCAAAAGTTGCATGTTTGAATCCAGTGATAGAAAGTTGTTTTTGATATTTTTGTTTTAAAGGGATAATTCAGACATTCCCATTCAAGTTGACATTTGACAGTGGGTGGACTGGCAGCCATCTTTCTGGTAGTAATTGGAAGTTTCAATTCAATTTAAATGTTAATGGTGTACTCGCTAAATTGCAGGGGTCTGAAGGGATAGGTCCATTCTATGAATTCTATTTCTATGATTGAAATGACACCCACCATGTATTCGAGAGGATACTTTGTCTCAACCGATGACTGGCACAACACAAACACTTCAGATTATGTAAAATAGAGTCTAAGCTACAACAAGCTAAACAAATTCAAGCCTTTTTTTCAAGAAATCACAGAATAGTTTGACAACCCTGTTTGTAAGCTTTCAGATTATATCAAACTCAACCGCTTATCTTTTTCAGTGACGAAAACATGGATGTCTCATGGTAGGATGAGGTATGCAAAATGGGTCAACTTTGAGCACCTCTATCTCCTGAATGTTTTGTCATTCAGGTAACTTTCTGGCTACTTGCACCATGGGCAAATATGTATGAAAGGTTTCGTTCAAATCAAAAGGAGTGCAGTCAGAAAATGATTGAAATCATATGGAATGATGTTTTAATGAATTAACAACATCAGTCAATGAAACATTATGTCAAGTTCACCTTAAAATCCTTACATGTCCAACTAGTCTTCCACACAGTAGAACGTGTACGCATGATCCTGAGAGAGAGAGAGAGAGAGAGAGAGAGAGAGAGAGAGAGAGAGAGAGAGAGAGAGAGAGAGAGAGAGAGAGAGAGAGAGAGAGAGAGAGAGAGAGAGAGAGAGAGAGAGAGAGAGAGAGAGAGAGAGAGAGAGAGAGAGAGAGAGAGAGAGAGAGAGAGAGAGTGCTTTCGCACGTCTGCCAGGCGGGATCATGTGCGTTGCGATCTGGCACCCGATTTCCCGCGCGCTAAGCTCCATCGGTCGCTGTCCATGGTACCTGCCGCTACATTTTTCAGTGACCACAGTGAAAGTCTGATTATGCAGAAATTGTGAACATTGGAGTAACATAGAAAGGGGTGAAAATGAAGTCTTTTCTCAATGCCTTAAAAAAGGAAGGTAGGTCTATCACCTTTACGCGTCTGGGTCCAAGTTTTATTTGCTTTTGACTCATAATTAGACGTCATTGTCTTCCTTCGCTACTGCGCGTTCACTTTCAACTTTCTCAGGGGGTATTTTTATCCCTGTGTGGCACACTTTCAATAATTTCATCTGCTCCAGAAAGTAATTCTACATTTCGGTCTTTTTTGAATGTGAGGAATATAGCTAGGTCTGTGCGTTGTGGATTCATGCATGCAATTGTCATCCTGATTTAAACTAGCAGTACTTATAAAAGTATATGGTTTTACATGTGTCGTTCTTTTTAGGTTAGAGGTTCTTTAACATGTAGGATAAATTATAGGTTCTGTCATAGATTAAACGTTGGCACGCATTAGAGTGGTTTCCAAAAAAATTTGTTATGATTCAGTCTTCTACAAAAGGTATTTATAGTCTCCTTCACCAATCAACTACTGTGTGTTGATTATAGCCAGCGAGAGGACACACGGTGTATCTGTCGTTACCCTGGTCGACGGGGAAGAAAACACACCCACCAAAATGAGTGGATGACTTACGTCACCAAAACGGCTCTGCCTGGTGCATTATGGATCCATCTGTCTGTGTGTGAAAACAGTTGGTCCCTTAACCCTTTACTTCCATCTGGCAGGCTATTTCTTAATGAGATGTACTCAAAATGGATCTATGAGTACTGCATTTTTTGTTTTATTTCAAAGTTCATTGGTAGGCTACAGTAAAATCCCTTGGTTGCAAGACACTGACCAGAGCTGATCACTCATTGCCCTTTGACCTTTGTTCTCTTAGTATTAGAGAGCAGCAGTGAATTATATAGATCACACTGATTGCTTTCCTCTCTTATATAAGACACTTCTTTCCCTTGGTTCACTATTCCTACAGAGGAATGTGCCCTCAAAGCACATCACTGAGCTAAGGACCCTTGGACTAAACACCTCCCTAGTCATAGACTGTTCTCTCTGCTACCACACGGCAAGCAGTACCGGAGCGCCAAGTCTAGGTCCAAAAGTCTTCTTAACAGCTTCTACCCCAAAGCCATAAGAGTCCTGAACAGCTAATCATGGCTACCCGGACTATTTGCACCCCCTCTTTTATGCTGCTGCTACTCTGTTTATTATCTATGCATAGTCACTTTAACTCTACCCACATGTACATATTACCTCAATTACCTCGACTAACTGTCACGACTTCCGCCGAGGCTGCCTCCCCTCCTTGTTCGGGCAGGCTTCGGTGTTCGTCGTCACCAGCCTTCTAGCCACTGCTGCTCCATATCTCATCATTCCATTTGTCTTGTCTTGTCAATTACACACACCTGGTTCCTATTATTATAATTGTTTTATTTTTAAGGGTTCCCTCTGCCCCCCTTGTCCTTGTGGGTGATTGTTTATTCGTGAGAGTAGTGTAGCTCGGTGGAGCTACTCGTACCTTGTTATTGCCGGGGTAGATATTTCCCCTGTGCCTGTTATTGTTGGAGCTACCGTTACCTTGTATTGCCAGGGTAGATTTGATGTGTGCTTATTACATGCCACAATTGAGAGCACAATTAAGAGCTGTGTGTGTGTGTGTGTGTGTATGTGTGTGCATGTGCACACGCACATGTCTGCATACTTGCATGTATGTCAGAGTGTCAGTCCTGGGTCAAACTATGGCAAATACTTTCAAGTACTTAAATTTAGTTTGCCCAGTACAATAGAACCAATCAAAGGAGTCGAAAAGTTTGAACTCCATGCTGCCGGGCAGTTAGGAGCATTGGCCCGTAACTGAAAGGTTCCTTGATTGAATCCCAGAGCTGACAAGGTAAAAATCTGTAGTTCTGCCCCTGAGCAAGGCAGCTAACCCACTGTTCCCCGGGCACCGATGATTTCAATTAAGGCAACCCCCCCCACACACCTCTCTGATTCAGAGGGGTTGGGTTATATGCGGAAGACACATTTCAGTTGAATGCATTCAGTTGTACAACTGACTAGGTATCCCCCTTTTCTTACATCCAGTGCACCTCAGTTGTGCTAGGCATTGGCCTTTTAGTTGTTCCAAAGGTCACAACCAAAACGTTTGGTGAGGCTACCTTCAACCACTATGGTTCTGTCCTTTGGAACAGCCTGCCGGAGGATCGGAGGGCCTCAGAAACGGTAGACATTTTAAAAAAAGATCTTAAGACACCTTTTTAGCCTTACTTAACGTGTTTTTAGTCATAATATCGGTTTTATTTATTTTATCCCATATTATATATCTTATTTATGTTTATTTATTTTAATGCATTAGTCTCTCATATCCACTGTTATTTTATTATTGTTTTTACTATTTGAATATCTCTTTTAGAAAATGTAGTGTTTTATTTGTCTTGATTTAGGTGTATTCATAGCCTTTGTGTGTAATGTAATCATGTCAGTGACACCAAGCATATTCAGCATCCTCCCACACACGAGGATACTGTCTTCATGCCCCACACAACAGCTGGGCATTCTTATGGTTTACTGTAAGTGTTTGGAATGTGGTTTGTTAACATTGGGGGTGTGGTTAGATAGCAGTGTGGTCCTGGTTGTGGTCAGGGAGTGTGGTTGTGGTCAGGGTATACACTCTTATGGTGAAGTGTTACTTCAAGTGTGGTTGTGGTCAGGGTATGTGTTCGTGATTAAACAGGATGTGGTTGTGGTCAGGTGGTGTGTAAAGCAGTGTGGGCCTGGTTGAGGTTGAGTTAGAATTGATCAGGCTGTGGTTGTGATTTTGATAGTGGTTATTGTTAGGTAGCGTGAAGGTGTATTAAGATGGCTCCAGTCTCTGCTAAAGCCAAAAGCCTGGCTGGCACATACTCTCTTGCTCTCTCTCTCAAACACACACACACTCTCTCAGGTGTGCGTATCAACCCCCACAGTGTGTGTGAAACGCATGTTGTCTAGTCCAGTGCGCTCAATCAAAGGCTGCTTCATATCTCACACACAAACACCAGCCCCTAATCGGCAGAAGAGCTGCCAGCACCTTAGCATGTTAGCTCATTAGCAATTAGTGCCGCTCTTCATCTCTACGCACTGGTGAAGGAGAGAGAAAGTGATGTGATGGGAAAATGGTCTAGGACTTTGTCACTGACACAGACAATGATGTATTGAAACCCTCTTAGATGAGGCTAGGGCTAAGTGAGGGCTTTTAGCACTATAGGCTAGGCTAACCTGTGGCTAGCTGTACTATAGCTATTAGCATAGAATGCCTATAAGACACTTAGCCACCGTGATCATAATGCTAGCATCCAGTCTACTACAGTAAGTCAAAGTTTAACAACAAATGCTAATGCTATCTCTATTGTTGATCACCTTCTCACATTGAAAGCGTTGTTGGGTCTTTGGTGCGACTGCAGGCTCCTTCCTGCTACTTCCTCCACTGCTCTAATTGCGAGTGGAGCCAAAAGTGCTGCAGTTGCACGCTTGTCAGTGTGATATTATACTCTAATGCTGAAACTCCACTGGGAAATAAGCGTGGCCCTCCATTATGGTTCAATCACACCATTGCTGGTGGGGCAGAGGAGCTCAGCTGTACTTCGGTGCAATAATAATCATCATCATGTTGGGATCATAATGACTTGGATGTCTATGAGAGGGCCAGCCAGGGCCATCGTGTGTGTGTGTGTGTGTGTACGTACATGCAAGCGTGTTTCAACTGTTTTACAATAAGGGATAGATGGACACCTTTGGGGAAGAAAATAGTTATTGACTGATTCCCATCAAGAAAATCAATCAGACACATCACCCTACAGGTAGTGATTGATATTCTGTGTCCGTGTGTCCCGTGTGCGTGTTATTAAGTAAGTAAGTGCGTAAGTACGAACATGCTTGCATGTGTGCTTGTGCGAATGTGAGTAAAATCGCAGGGCAATAAATGTATTATTGAAGGTTATCTCTTGGAGTGCTCTCCATTTCATTCTCTACCTATCAGGTAGGCTAGTCCCAGATCAGTAGATGTGAAGGAAAGGAAAGGGAGGAGTGCTACTCTGTTCCTCACATGTCTCTCCACCACAAAGTCTAGCTCTCTAAGACATGAACAGAGAGTGAAATGGCTCATCAGACACA
Organism: Coregonus lavaretus; assembly: GCF_964263955.1. NCBI lineage: Eukaryota > Metazoa > Chordata > Actinopteri > Salmoniformes > Salmonidae > Coregonus > Coregonus lavaretus. The sequence goes on along the minus strand of NC_140024.1, from coordinate 3,140,085 downwards.
GACACCTATTTGTAAGGGTCAGGCAGAACTGGTTTATCAGATAATCAATGAATGGCCCTCTCTCTTTCTCTTTCTTTCTCTCCCTCATACCCAGTGCCTTTCCACGAGGCCCCGGAATACTCCAAGCGGCGTCGGGCCCCTCCCCCTAACAGCAGCAGCGGTAGCTCCCTGGCGGCCCCCCGGGTCCTGCTGCGCTCCAACAGTGACAACAACCTCACGGTGAGCCAGGGGCCCCCCCAAGACTGGCCCCAGCCCCAGGTACCCCCCCAGCATCACGGACCCCAACACGGAGGGGTTGGACCCCCCACCTCCACTTCCCACCGTAGCCTCTCTCCACAGCTGCTCCAGCAGATGCAGGGGAACCCCAATGGCACTGTGAGGACCATGGGCCAGGGGTGCCGCAGTACCAGCGTCGGGGTGGTCCCCCGGAGTCGGTCCCCGTCCCTCAACCGGCTGGGAGAGGAGGCCCGCAGGCCGCTCCCGCAGACACATGTACAGACACAGCAGCACAGACAACCGAGGTCAGTAGGAGGAGAATCAGCAGAGACAGACACATGTAGGCACACACTTTACCCACACACCACACACACGCATGCATGCGTATGTACATATGTGTGTGGCTGTATGTGTGTGTGTGCGTGCATGCGCCCTGCGGATTAGACACTGAAGGCTTTATATTGCTGGTGACATAACCTTAGATCTGCACAGTACTGATTAAGACGCCATGCTCCCTGTCCTCCTTGACAGATTAATACAGACATATGGCACTGTCTTTCATCCACACATTCTGTCCGTCACTGGGAAGGAGAGAGAGAGAGAGAGAGAGAGAGAGAGAGAGAGAGAGAGAGAGAGAGAGAGAGAGAGAGAGAGAGAGAGAGAGAGAGAGAGCAATTAAGAGCTTGACAAAGAGAAACAATGGGAGAGAGGGGGATATAGGGAGGAGAGAAAACAAGGGAAAGCGAAATGTCGAATGAGGGAATAAGTGTGTAATTTGCCATGACATGTTGACAGCCATGTCATTTTCCTATGGATGTTTAACACTGCAACCCAGGATGGGTTGGACATTGGAGTTTCACTTCATCTCCATCCTCCCCTCCAAATCCTTCCCAATCCCATGTCCATCTTGCCTCTTGTCCTCTCCACTTCTTCATCTCCTTCAATCCCTTCTCCTTCCATCCATCAGCCTTTCCCTCCTATTTCTTCCCTCTTACCACTCATTCCATCATACTCTCCTTTCCGCTCTCAGTTCATCCTCCACCTCCATTTACCCCTTAAGGCAGGGTTCTTCAATTCCGGTCCTGGAGGGCCGAAACACTTCTGTTTTTTATTTCTACCTGGTAGTTAATTGCACTCACCTGGTGTCCCAGGTCTGAATTAGCCCCTGATTAGAAGGAGAGGAGGAAAAACAGAGGTGTTTTGGCCCTCCAGGACTGGAATTGAAGAACCCTGCCTTAAGGCATCAGCTAGACAAACCGAACAACTGTGCTCCAATACTCCCTTAAAAGACCTTGGATTGAAAAACGAGAAAAAAGCAGCAATAGTACTGTTTGTCCATTTTGAGACGCTGTAGCAAGTATACGGTTCCTCAAAATAGTCAGAATTAAACAAAGATAACTCAAGAAATCTGTCATTAATTTTAACGTTTTTGCCAAAGAGATCTTAGTCACGCAATCTAACTAAGCTGTTTGGTGCAGTATTTTTCAAATGTTTTTTTTTTTCATGAAAACTAGTTGTCTATCGTTGAATGACAACAAAGACTTTATTGAAGAATCCCTACTGTTGACCAATCACCGACGAAGGGGCGTAGACTTCGGCTCCGAACTTCGGCTTGCCTCCTGCAAAAATGTTGTGTGCCCGAACAGCCGGGAAAAAAAAATCAACAAAGTCCAAAACTAATGAAAACATCACTAAATGTCGTCATAATATATGCACGAACTCTACCAAACTGGTTCGGCTGGGAAGCATGCGGACGCCTTTATTCTGTCCTCTGCCCACTCCCTCCATCCTACCTTTTCCCCCTTTTTCAGCAACTCCCTCCCTCACTTCTCTTCTCCCTCTCCTCTCCCCTTTTGTTAACCCTCTATCTTTCCATCCATCCTCTCATCTCTTCTCCCTTTCCCTCTCTCCTCTGACTTTTTTGCTTTAGAAAATAAAGATGTGTGTGTGTTTGTGTGTGTGTATAGATCTGGAATGGGGCTAGATCTCCATAGGCTCAGGGTTGAGGAGAGGAGTGGTGTTTAGGACGGTGACCCACTTACCTTCTCTCTCTCCCCCCCTCCCACTCCTCCTAAATAACTCCTCCCTATTTCTCTCCCTCTCTCTCTCTCTCTCTCTCTCTCTCTCTCTCTCTCTCTCTCTCACAATCACTCTCATTCTATCCCACCCTCTCACTATCTCTTTCTCTCTGCATGGCTGTGTTTGAATACTTACCATGGTGCTGTTGCTGGGGCTTACCACCAAGTGGAGCTCCAATACAAATATCCAACAGATCAACCCAGACACCAATGGATACACAACATTAGGTCCATCTCAGTAGTGTAGTAAACGTGTGGTTTCATCTGTAGTTGTACTCAAGCAGATGTACAGTGGGGAAAAAAAGTATTTAGTCAGCCACCAATTGTGCAAGTTCTCCCACTTAAAAAGATGAGAGAGGCCTGTAATTTTCATCATAGGTACATGTCAACTATGACAGACAAAATGAGAAAAGAAAATCCAGAAAATCACATTGTAGGATTTCTAATGAATTTATTTGCAAATTATGGTGGAAAATAAGTATTTGGTCAATAACAAAAGTGTCCCAATACTTTGTTATATACCCTTTGTTGGCAATGACACAGGTCAAACGTTTTCTGTAAGTCTTCACAAGGTTTTCACACACTGTTGCTGGTATTTTGGCCCATTCCTCCATGCAGATCTCCTCTAGAGCAGTGATGTTTTGGGGCTGTCGCTGGGCAACACGGACTTTCAACTCCCTCCAAAGATTTTCTATGGGGTTGAGATCTGGAGACTGGCTAGGCCACTCCAGGACCTTGAAATGCTTCTTACGAAGCCACTCCTTCGTTGCCCGGGCGGTGTGTTTGGGATCATTGTCATGCTGAAAGACCCAGCCACGTTTCATCTTCAATGCCCTTGCTGATGGAAGGAGGTTTTCACTCAAAATCTCACGATACATGGCCCCATTCATTCTTTCCTTTACACGGATCAGTCGTCCTGGTCCCTTTGCAGAAAAACAGCCCCAAAGCATGATGTTTCCACCCCCATGCTTCACAGTAGGTATGGTGTTCTTTGGATGCAACTCAGCATTCTTTGTCCTCCAAACACGACAAGTTGAGTTTTTACCAAAAAGTTCTATTTTGGTTTCATCTGACCATATGACATTCTCCCAATCCTCTTCTGGATCATCCAAATGCACTCTAGCAAACTTCAGACGGGCCTGGACATGTACTGGCTTAAGCAGGGGGACACGTCTTGCACTGCAGGATTTGAGTCCCTGTAGGCGTAGTGTGTTACTGATGGTAGGCTTTGTTACTTTGGTCCCAGCTCTCTGCAGGTCATTCACTAGGTCCCCCTGTGTGGTTCTGGGATTTTTGCTCATCGTTCTTGTGATCATTTTGACCCCACGGGGTGAGATCTTGCGTGGAGCCCCAGATCGAGGGAGATTATCAGTGGTCTTGTATGCCTTCCATTTCCTAATAATTGCTCCCACAGTTGATTTCTTCAAACCAAGCTGCTTACCTATTGCAGATTCAGTCTTCCCAGCCTGGTGCAGGTCTACAATTTTGTTTCTGGTGTCCTTTGACAGCTCTTTGGTCTTGGCTATAGTGGTGTTTGGAGTGTGACTGTTTGAGGTTGTGGACAGGTGTCTTTTATACTGATAACAAGTTCAAACAGGTGCCATTAATACAGGTAACGAGTGGAGGACAGAGGAGCCTCTTAAAGAAGAAGTTACAGGTCTGTGAGAGCCAGAAATCTTGCTTGTTTGTAGGTGACCAAATACTTATTTTCCACCATAATTTGCAAATAAATTCATTAAAAATCCTACAATGTGATTTTCTGGATTCTTCTTTCTCAATTTGTCTGTCATAGTTGACGTGTACCTATGATGAAAATTACAGGCCTCTCTCATCTTTTTAAGTGGGAGAACTTGCACAATTGGTGGCTGACTAAATACTTTTTTTCCCCACTGTATATGTGTGCTTGTTCTTCTCCTTTGGTTATGCTGGCGGGGTGGTGGCGGGTACTCTCGCAAAAAAATAATAAGAAGAAAGATCTGAGACTTTCTGTAGGAAATGTATCAATTGCGTCTCAGAAAGGTAAGGACAGTCTCTCTCTCTCTTCCCTGTGTTGGGATGTCTTTCTGCTTGTGTGAACCCAGTGTCCTCTCCTCCCTACCCAGAGGACACTGCAGGGATCAGCAATACTGTATGTGGGCCAGCTTCCATCCTGCCCCATTTACAAGCTCCATAAATCAGACACTTCCTGTACCACTCTCCTCACTCCTGGTTCTGTTAAGGACAGCGGTGTAACTTAAGAGTTTATAATATATACTCTGTATACTGTGGTACTCTGTCAAATGTGGCATGTACTATTATGCACTCCTCTATCTACCTCTTCTGTCCTATATCCTCTTCTCTCTCACCCCCTCTTCCATCTCCTCTCCTCTCTTCCCTCCTTCCAACCTCTCTGTCCCCACCCTCCAGTGGTAATGTGGAGGTGGTGGTCCAGCGGAGGAAGATGTACAGTGCCGTGCCAGGGAGGCACTTTGTGGTGGTCCACGCCTACCATCCACAGGCCGAGGGAGAGATCACACTCTACAAGAACGACAGGGTTAAAGGTGAGACATTTGGGAGTGTTAAGGAAAGAACATACAAATACAATTGTATTACGCTTAACACTGCTCTACCACTGGATACATTTGTGACACAGATGGAAATTAGCTCAATCTGGTGCAACATGTTGTGCATGTGGTCCTTGAGAAATAAACTAATAGAGAGCAATAATAATGGCGTCTTTTTCTAAGTAGTAACTCCACGATGGCTTGTTGGCCAAAGCATATTGGGGGGGGGGGGGAGGGGGCATTTATGTATTCAAAACAAGCACATAAAGGCTTCATAATTCTTAAAGGTAATGTTAACTAGCTAATATTATCTCATAGAACAAAACGTATAAGATCTCCTAAGCCTGTGTTAACCTCAGACCTTATTTTGGCGTTTATCCCAAAACCCCATTCAAAACAAATCAAATCAAATTGTATTTGTCACATGCGCCGAATACAACAGGTGTAGACCTTACAGTGAAATGCTTACTTACAAGCCCTTAACCAACAATGCAGTAAAAAAAAAAAAAGTGTTAAGTAAAAAAATAGATAAGTAAAAAAGAGCAGCAGTAAAATAACAGTAGCGAGGCTATATACAGGGGGTACCGGTACAGAGTCAATGTGCGGGGGCACAGGTTAGTCGAGGTAATTTAGGTAATATGTACATGTAGGTAGAGTTAAAGTGACTATGCATAGATAATAAACAGAGAGTAGCAGCAGCATTCATTGGAATGGCTGAACAAACCAGAGGTAATTAATTTCCGTTTTTTAGGATAACAAGCTGGCGAGCTCTTTAAACACAGGTACCATGCGATCCGCAAGTGACATTTACTACAGGACATGTGCTGTGTATAATGATTCTCTCTCTCTCACCAAACTCCCCCTCCCCTCGCTCCAGTTCTGAGCATTGGAGAGGGGGGGTTCTGGGAAGGCAGTGCCCGGGGCCAGGTGGGCTGGTTTCCTGCGGAGTGCGTGGAGGAGATTCCTGCCAAGCCCAGCGAGGAGAGGACGCGTAAGTCATTAAGCATGCTGACCCAGATATTTGGGATTTGGGGAATAGGAGAGTTGGGGAGCGCTGAGGAGGAGGAGGGATGATTTCTGCTCCATGGATCCCCCTGCTGGCATCCTAGGGCACTGAGCCCCACTTTTCCACCCAGGAGATAATTGGGCTCAGCACAGAGACTGTTTAGTGTGTACAGATCCAAAAGAATTGGATTGGTGTAATGTGGAGGAATATGGAGGGAAGTCCCCTAAGCCCAATTGACACACTAGGTGGAGCAATCAGAATTGACTTGCCTACCAAAGGTGTGCAGGGGCTAGGGGGTCTTTCCAGACTGACAAGAAAGATGAACGGAGAGAAAGAGAGAGAGACGGAGAAGGGAGGGAGTTGGATGGAGGGAAGGCCTGATCCCCCACATTCCTTCTCTCCCCTCTCCCCCCCCTCCTCCTCCTCTCCTCTCAAGCCCCACTGTCAGATGTCAGACATATGGGGCTTTGACAGTGGTGTGTATTCATGGATGCCAAAGGAAGCCAGGCTTCCCCAAAAAAAGTACCAAGAAAAAAAGACAAAAACATATTTGATCTTTCATGACTCTGTGTTTCATAATTTTCCATCAATTCGCAAGAGGCTGAATGTACCTCACTGGAGAAAGCATCCGAGCGAGCAAAACAGCACCCCTCTTTCTCTCTATGTGTAGCCCATCTATCTGATGCTGTCTGGTCAAAAAGAGTATGATATTGTTGCCGCCCATAGCATTGAACGCAAGGGAAGCCAGCGAGCATTTGGCCTCCCTTTATATTTTAAAAATAAAACAATAGCCAATCAGCGTTGAGCTAAACTGAGTGATCTCAACTGTGAATGGTCCTGGTGCACAAAAAAAAAAAACTGTCATGGTCACACCAACCACATCACATCAAAAGCAAAACGTCATTTACAAGATAAACTGGAAGTGTTGCATCTCGTTGTGTTGTTGTCCTCTGGTGGCTAAAATCATCTCTTTTTTTTAATTAAGGGAGATAGGGATTTGGACTTGTGGTTTTACTTAATTCTCCATACTAGCCAATTAATATAACGGCGATTCTGATCCAACCATAAATACATACATTGTGCACCTGGCCTGAGAGGAGGGAAGTTCAATGTAGCTAGCTAGATGTAATAGGCTATTGTTAACTAGCTGGCCTGGCGTATCGTTGCCCATGAAAGGAAGTTAGGATAGCAAGCGAGCATTTTAGCCAGGTAGCCTAGGACAACAAAAACGTAAAGTGTGAACTGTATGACAGTCACACCGTTTCAGCAACATGAAAGAGAGGAGGATGTCATTGCCGTTTCTCTACAAGTAGGGTGAGTCAACATGTTTTTTCTACTGCCACGGACACACACACACAAATCAGTCCCATGGACAGCCACATCATATTTAGCTTATGTTGATTGGACTAAATTGTTTTTGGTATCTTTTAGTTGTCACTGTATTAGACTAAGCGTAGGTGATTTGATGATGAAGTTGAAATGGTGTTGGAATAGTGGAGGCAGCTCCTGTTTACTTTTTGACTCGCGGTAACTCTCAGTGGTTCTAAATCAATAGTTGTTTAGTAGTCCGGAAATGTTGGAAACATTAACTTGCTGGACTATGCTGTAGGTCATGTAACTGTTTGCGACATGCAATATGCTATGATGCTCTCTGATTGGGATGAAACAAAGGTGTGGTTGAATTTATACTTCCACTGTCTTCTTATTGTCTCAGCCTTAGGCCTATATTCCACGGTAGCAAGGCATATGAACCAGTGGAGGCTGATAATGTCTGTAATGGAGTCAATGGAATGGCATCAACCACATGGAAACCACGTGATTGATACCATTCCATTGACCCCATTCCAGCCATTATTATGAGCCGTCCTCTCCTCAGCAGCCTCCACTGGTATTAACTAACAGGTTATAGAGAAAACAATACAATTATCACAACACATAAGTTCCCCAGTGATTTTACCCACGTACAGCTACTGGGCTTTGAGCTAGTATGTTACTGTGTGCGTGTTCACTGCTGTGTCATCAAAGGCCTTCGGATATATTTGCCAGCTTTGTAGAGTATGATCTGCCTCATGACCTTTAAATCAAGGGGACTTCTGGGTATTATACGCTAGCACCCTGACATAAGTGTGACATCACTCGTGTATGTCATGGTTGTCATCCTATTGCTGATACCCATAATAATTTCTGGAGGCTTAGCTTGTGTTCCTTCCCATTCCCATGCTATTGGTCAATAACCACATTAGCCATCACTCTATCTGTGCTAGCTCAGATATTGTTGCTAACCATAGTTCGGTAAACATAATAGAAATCATTACTCTGTTTTGTGCTACCCATAGCACTAGAATGGTCTTAGCAAGAGCTAACCTGCAATCCTACTACTGTTAGCCATAGCAAAGGGTCACTAACGGTCCAATTCCGATTTTCAGACTCAGTGTAGGCTAAATGTACTAGCTAAAGGTGAAGTGAGGTGAAGGCAGGCAGTGATAGCATGTGTTAGCCTCTCTCTCTCTCTCTCTCTCTCTCTCTCTCTCTCAATCTATCTCTCTCTCTCTATCTCTCTCTCTCTCTCTCTCTCTCTGTCTCTCTCTTACATGTGCTCTACATGAACAGGCCCTGTCTCTCTGTTCTCTCTTCTCTCTGCTAGGCTAGGCTAAGCGCTACGCTGCACTGCTAACTCAGCTGTGCTCTGATGTCCTCTGGGCTGCAGGGGAATGAACACATCACGCTCCATCCCCTTCTCTCTTTCTCTCTCTCTCTTTCAACTGGCCCATTTATTCTCTCTATGCCCACCCTCACTTTCTGTCATCTTACTCTCTCTCTCGCTCTCTCTCTCTATGTCAATATTCCTCTGTTGTTTTATTTTATTCACTCTGTCTCTCTCTCAATTAAATTCTACTTTGTTGGCATAATTGCATAATACAAAATGCATTCTCTCTCTCTCTCTCATATATATATATATATATATATATATATATATATATATATATATATATATATATATATATATGGGCAGTGGGGGGGGGCAGATGGGGCACAGCATGCCCCTATTTCCTGTCTGGCTGTTCTCACCCCCTCCCTCCGACACCCCTTCTGACCCAGCCCTGGAGCTCTTGGCAGGGCAGACACATCACCAGATCAGAAGTACCTTAGGGCTGCCCCCAAGAATGCCTGTCAGAAAAGGGGAACACGGTATGGTAGTAGCTAGCTAGCACAAACCCTCACGTGTTCATTGCGAATGCATGGATAGCAGGACTTGAAAGTGTGAATATTGGTCTGATTGTCTACCTTACTTACATGTACTTACTTGTACTCTTCTTTATTTTTAAAGAGGACAGTTTTTATATTGGCAAATCAGTAACTACCCAGCTTAAAATTCTAGGGAGAGAGAATCTTTTTGTAATGTTACCCTTAATGTTCCCTAACGTTTGAGTGTCCAGTTTTCCGTTAGATAGAGGAACATGCTATCTATGTTAGCAAAAACCTTCTGAGAATCTTTTTTGCATGTTTTGGTGTTAAAATTAGGAGAACATACCCTTAATGTCAAACAGAACTTATCTAGAACGTGGTTACAATGTCCTCAGAATATACAACAATGTTCTAGACGTGTTTTATGGGATGTTGCAAGAACATTCATGTGTCCAGTTTTCTGTGGGTTAGGAGAATATTCCATCAACGCCCCACCAAACATGCGCAGAACAAATCAAATCAAATCAAATTGTATTGCTTACATACACATATTTAGCAGATGTTATTGCAGGTGTAGCGAAAAGCTTGTGTTCCTAGCTCCAACAGTGCAGTAGTATCTAACAATTCACAACAATACACACAAATCTAAAAGTAAAAGAATAGAAATATATAAATATTGGGACTAGCAATGTCGGAGTGGCATTGACTAAAACACAGTAGAATACAGTATGTAAACATTATTAAAGTGACTAGTGTTCCATTATTAAAGTGACCAGTGATTCCATGTCTATGTACATAGGGCAGCAGCCTCTAAGGTGCAGGGTTGAGTAACCGGGTGGTAGCCGGCAAGTGATGGCTATTTAACAGTCTGATGGCCTTGAGATAGAAGCTGTTTTTCAGTCTCTCGGTCCCAGCTTTGATGCACATGTACTGGCCTTGCCTTCTGGATGATAGCGGGGTGAACAGGCCGTGGCTCGGGTGGTTGATGTCCTTGATGATCTTTTTGGCCTTCCTGTGACATCAGGTGATGTAGGTGTCCTGGAGGGCAGGCAGTGTTCCCCCGGTAATGCATTGGGCAGACCGCACCACCCTCTGGAGAGCCCTGCGTTTGCGGGCGGTGCAGTTGCCATACTAGGCGGTGATACAGCCAACAGGATGCTCTCAATCTTCTCAAAACGTAAAATATTAATGTTCTAGACACATTTCATGGGAATGTTGCAAGAACATTCATCTGTCCAGTTTTCTGATGGTTAGGCCAATATTCCATCAACGTCCCACCAAACCTACACAGAACATGGTTGCCATGTTCTCAGAACATAAGATATTCATGTTCTAGACACGTTTCATGGAAACATTGCAAAAACATTCATTAAATGTCTCCCACCAAACATACTCTGTGAAAGGTCCTGGCATATTTATTTTTTACATCTTTATTTAACAAGGCAAGTCAATTAAGAACAAATTCATATTTACAATGACGGCCTGGTAAGAGACAAAGGCCTTCCTGTGGGGATGTGGGCTGGGATAAAATATCTAAAAACAATGTAAAACAAAATGGACAACACAGACAGAAGTCACTGGCAACAACACAAATACAACAGCAAACAAACAGTGTATGTGTGTGTATGTGTGTGTGTGCGTGCAGGCATGTGTGTGGTGTGTGTGAAGTAAAACAGCATGCTACCGTACATAAGGCAATGCAAACTAGTGACATCGGGTGAGAACTAGAAACAACTACATGTCTCAACAACCTGTTCATCTATTTTTCCTTTGAACTCCTCCAGGGACACCAGGACCTGGAGTTTTAGTTTGGCTTGGAGGGAATTCCAAGACCAGGGGGCTGAGTAATGAAAGGACCTTTTTCCATGCGTGGTTCAAATTTTCAGGACTGTTAGCATAAAACAAGATTGAGATCTGAGCTTGTATGTGTTTTCATTTCGAGCTAGAAAAGAGGATAGATAAAATGGCAGTTTTCCTAAAATGGCCTTATAAAGAAGAATGTACCAGTGTTTGAGCCTGCGTGTTGCTATTGATGTCCACCCAACAGCACTGTAGCGATCACAATGGTGAATTAGACGTCTCTGATTGGTGACAGAACAAACGGCTGCATGATACAGAGTCAAGAGCCTTCACTGTAGAGCTTGAGGCTTGCACATAATTAGTATCACCATAGTCCAATACTGAGAGAAAAGTACAAGGAATCAACTATTTTCTGGCAGCAAAGGAAAAACAAGCTTTGTGAAAGTAAAACTAAATGCATGCTCTTCAATCGAACGCTGCTCTGTGTATATCAATGATGTCACTCTTGCTGCTGGTGACTCTCAGATCCACCTCTACGCAGACGACACCATTTTGTATACATCTGGCCCTTCATTGGACACTGTGTTAACAAACCTCCAAATGAGCTTCAATGCCATACAACACTCCGTCCGTAGCCCCCAACTGCTCTTAAACGCTAGTAAAACTAAATGCATGCTCTTCAATCGAACGCTGCTTGCACCCGCCCGACCGACTAGAACCACTACTCTCGGCGGGTCTGACTTAGAATATGTGGACAAATACAAATACCTAGGTGTCTGGTTAGACCGTAAACTCTCCTTCCAGACTCACATTAAGCATCTCCAATCCAAAGTTAAATCTAGAATCGGCTTCCTATTTCGCAACAAAGCCTCCTTCACTCATGCTGCCAAACATGCCCTCGTAAAACTGACTATCCTACCGATCCTTGACTTCGATGATGTCATTTACAAAATAGCCTCCAACACTCTACTCAGCAAATTGGATGTAGTCTATCACAGTGCCATCCGTTTTGTCACCAAAGCCCCATATACTACCCACCATTGTGACCTGTATGCTCTCGTTGGCTGGCCCTCACTACATATTTGTCACCAAACCCACTGGCTCCAGGCCATCTATAAATCACTGCTAGGCAAATCCCCACCTTATCTTAGCTCATTGGTCACCATAGCAACACCCACCCGTAGTATGCGCTCCAGCAGGTACAGTTGAAGTCGGAAGTTTATATACACCTTAGCCAAATACATTTAATCTCAGTTTTTCACAATTCCTGACATTTAATCCTAGTAAAAATTCCCTGTCTTAGGTCAGTTAGGATCACAACTTTATTTTAAGAATGTGAAATGTCAGAATAATAGTAGAGAGAATGATTTATTTCAGCTTTTATTTATTTCATCACATTCCCAGTGGGTCAGAAGTTTACATACACTCAATTAGTATTTGGTAGCATTGCCTTTAAATTGTTTAACTTGGGTCAAATGTTCCGGGTAACCTTCCACAAGCTTCCCACAATAAGTTGGGAGAATTTTGGCCCATTCCTCCTGACAGAGCTGGTGTAACTGAGTCAGGTTTGTAGGCCTCCTTGCTCGCACACAGTTTTTCAGTTCTGCCCACAAATGTTCTATAGGATTGAGGTCAGGGCTTTGTGATGGCCACTCCAATACCTTGACTTTGTTGTCATTAAGCCATTTTGCCACAACTTTGGAAGTATGCTTGGGGTCATTATCCATTTGGAAGACCCATTTGCGACCAAGCTTTAAATTCCTGACTGATGTCTTGAGATGTTGCTTCAATATATCCACATCATTTTTTTATGGCGTATTTGGAGCAGTGGCTTCTTCCTTGCTGAGCGGCCTTTCAGGTTATGTCGATATAGGACTCATTTTACTGTGGATATAGATACTTTTGTACCTGTTTCCTCCAGCATCTTCACAAGGTCCTTTGCTGTTCTGGGATTGATTTGAACTTTTCGCACCAAAGTTCGTTCATCTCTAGGAGACAGAACGTGTCTCCTTCCTGTGCGGTATGATGACTATGTGGTCCCATGGTGTTTATATTTGTGTAGTATTGTTTGTACAGATGAACGTGGTACCTTCAGGCATTTGGAAATTGCTCCCAAGGATGAACCAGACTTGTGGAGGTCAACAATTAATTTTCTTAGGTCTTGGCTGATTTCTTTTGATTTTCCCATGATGTCAAGCAAAGAGGCACTGAGTTTGAAGGTAGGCCTTGAAATACAGTGGGGGAAAAAGTATTTAGTCAGCCACCAATTGTGCAAGTTCTCCCACTTAAAAAGATGAGAGAGGCCTGTAATTTTCATCATAGGTACACGTCAACTATGACAGACAAAATGAGAAAAAAAAATCCAGAAAATGACATTGTAGGATTTTTCATGAATTTATTTGCAAATTATGGTGGATTTTTTTTATTTCTGGCTCTCTGTAAGTCTTCACAAGGTTTTCACACACTGTTGCTGGTATTTTGGCCCATTCCTCCATGCAGATCTCCTCTAGAGCAGTGATGCTTTGGGGCTGTCGCTGGGCAACACAGACTTTCAACTGCCTCCAAAGATTTTCTATGGGGTTGAGATCTGGAGACTGGCTAGGCCACTCCAGGACCTTGAAATGCTTATTACGAAGCCACTCCTTCGTTGCCCGGGCGGTGTGTTTGGGATCATTGTCATGCTGAAAGACCCAGCCACGTTTCATCTTCAATGCCCTTGCTGATGGAAGGAGGTTTTCACTCAAAATCTCATGATACATGGCCCCATTCATTCTTTCCTTTACACGGATCAGTCGTCCTGGTCCCTTTGCAGGAAAACAGCCCCAGAGCATGATGTTTCCACCCCCATGCTTCACAGTAGGTATGGTGTTCTTTGGATGCAACTCAGCATTCTTTGTCCTCCAAACACGACGAGTTGAGTTTTTACCAAAAAGTTATATTTTGGTTTCATCTGACCATATGACATTCTCCCAATCCTCTTCTGGATCATCCAAATGCACTCTAGCAAACTTCAGACGGGCCTGGACATGTACTGGCTTAAGCAGGGGGACACGTCTGGCACTGCAGGATTTGAGTCCCTGGCGGCGTAGTGTGTTACTGATGGTAGGCTTTGTTACTTTGGTCCCAGCTCTCTGCAGGACATTCACTAGGTCCCCCCGTGTGGTTCTGGGATTTCTGCTCACCGTTCTTGTGATCATTTTGACCCCACGGGGTGAGATCTTGCGTGGAGCCACAGATCGAGGGAGATTATCAGTGGTCTTGTATGTCTTCCATTTCCTAATAATTGCTCCCACAGTTGATTTCTTCAAACCAAGCTGCTTACCTATTGCAGATTCAGTCTTCCCAGCCTGGTGCAGGTCTACAATTTTGTTTCTGTTTTCCTTTGACAGCTCTTTGGTCTTGGCCATAGTGGAGTTTGGAGTGTGACTGTTTGAGGTTGTGGACAGGTGTCTTTTATACTGATAACAAGTTCAAACAGGTGCCATTAATACAGGTAACGAGTGGAGGACAGAGGAGCCTCTTAAAGAAGAAGTTACAGGTCTGTGAGAGCCAGAAATCTTGCTTCTTTGTAGGTGACCAAATACTTATTTTCCACCATAATTTGCAAATAAATTCATTAAAAATCCTACAATGTGATTTTCTGGAGAAAAAAAATCTCAATTTGTCTGTCATAGTTGATGTGTACCTATGATGAAAATTACAGGCCTCTCTCATCTTTTTAAGTGGGAGAACTTGCACAATTGGTGGCTGACTAAATACTTTTTTTCCCCACTGTACATCCACAGGTTCACCTCCAATTGACTCAAATGATGTAAATTAGCCTAGCAGAAGCTTCTAAAGCCATGACATCATTTTCTGGAATTTTCCAAGCTGTTTAAAGGCACATTCAACTTAGTGTATGTAAACTTCTGACCCACTGGAATTGTGATACAGTGAATTATAAGTGAAATAATCTGTCTGTAAACAATTGTTGGAAAAATTACTTCTGTCATTGCCAAAACTATAGTTTGTTAACAAGAAAAACAGGTTTTAATGACTCCAACCTAAGTGTATGTAAACTTCCGACTTCAACTGTATATGTCACTGGTCATCCCCAAAGCCAACACCTCCTTTGGCCGCCATTCCTTCCAATTCTCTGCTGCCAATGCCTGGAACGAACTGTAAAGATTTCTGAAGCTGGAAACTCTTATCTCCCTCACTAACTTTAAGCATCAGTTGTCAGAGCAGCTTACCGATCACTGCACCTGTACACAGCCCATCTGTAATTAGCCCACCCAACTACCTCATCCCCATATTGTTATTTATTTTTCTAATTTGCACCCCAGTATCTCTAATTACACATAATCTTTTGCACATCTATCACTCCAGTGTTAATACTAAATTGTAATTATTTTGCACTATGGCCTATTTATTGCCGTACCTCCATAACTTACTACATTTGCACACACTGTATATAGATTTTCTATTGTGTTTTTGACTGTACGTTTTGTTTATCCCATATGTAACTCTGTGTTGTTGTTGTTTTTATCGCACTGCTTTGCTTTATCTTGGCCAGGTCGCAGTTGTAAATGAGAACTTGTTCTCAATTGGTTTACCTGGTTAAATAAAGGTGAAATAAAAAAAATAAAAAAAATAAACCAATACACAGCTTAAATTTCCTGACAAGGTACTCTACATGGTTCAGTGTCGCGTCGAAGCAAGCAACACTGAACCATGCATGAGATCACCAGCTGTTCCAGAGGACAGTGTGACCACGCTCTCCGTAGCCGCTGTGAGTAAGACCTTTAAACAGTTAACATTCACAAGGCCGCAGGGCCAGACGGATGCGCGTACTCAGAACGTACTCAGACCATCAATTACATTTTCAACCTCTCCCTGACCCAGTGTGACCATTTTTTTTGGGGGGGGGGGGGTTTGATACATACACTACCGGTCAAAAGTTTTAGAACACCTACTCATTCAAGGGTTTTTCTTAATTTTTTACTATTTTCCACATTATAGAATAATAGTGAAGACATCAAAACTATGAAATAACACATATGGAATCATGTAGTAACCAAAAAAGTGTTAAACAAATAGTATTAGTAATTATTTATATATATATATATATACAGTGAGGGAAAAAAGTATTTGATCCCCTGCTGATTTTGTACGTTTGCCCACTGACAAAGACATGATCAGTCTATCATTTTAATGGTAGGTTTATTTGAACAGTGAGAGACAGAATAACAACAAAAAAATCCAGAAAAACGCATGTCAAAAATTTTATGAATTGATTTGCATTTTAATGAGGGAAATAAGTATTTGACCCCTCTGCAAAACATGATTTAGTACTTGGTGGCAAAACCCTTGTTGGCAATCATAGAGGTCAGACGTTTCTTGTAGTTGGCCACCAGTTTTGCACACATCTCAGGAGGGATTTTGTCCCACTCTTCTTTGCAAGTCATTAAGGTTTAGAGACTGACGTTTGGCAACTCGAACCTTCAGCTCCCTCCACAGATTTTCTATGGGGTTAAGGTCTGGAGACTGGCTAGGCCACTCCAGGACCTTAATGTGCTTCTTCTTGAGCCACTCCTTTGTTGCCTTGGCCGTGTGTTTTGGGTCTTTGTCATGCTGGTATACCCATCCACGACCCATTTTCAATGCCCTGGCTGAGGGAAGGAGGTTCACACCCAAGATATGACGGTACATGGCCCTGTCCATCTTCCCTTTGATGTGGTGAAGTTGTCCTGTCCCCTTAGCAGAAAAACACCCCCAAAGCATAATGTTTCCACCTCCATGTTTGACGGTGGGGATGGTGTTCTTGGGGTCATAGGCAGCATTCCTCCTTCTCCAAACACGGCGAGTTGAGTTGATGCCAAAGAGCTCGATTTGGTCTCATCTGACCACAACACTTTCACCTAGTTCTCCTCTGAATCATTCAGATGTTCATTGGCAAACTTCAGACGGGCCTGTATATGTGCTTTCTTGAGCAGGGGGACCTTGCGGGCGCTGCAGTATTTCAGTCCTTCACGGCGTAGTGTGTTACCAATTGTTTTCTTGGTGACTATGGTCCCAGCTGCCTTGAGATCATTGACAAGATCCTCCCGTGTAGTTCTGGGCTGATTCCTCACCGTTCTCATGATCATTGCAACTCCACGAGGTGAGATCTTGCATGGAGCCCCAGGCCGAGGGAGGTTGACAGTTCTTTTGTGTTTCTTCCATTTGCGAATAATCGCACCAACTGTTGTCACCTTCTCACCAAGCTGCTTGGCGATGGTCTTGTAGCCCATTCCAGCCTTGTGTAGGTCTACAATCTTGTCCCTGACATCCTTGGAGAGCTCTTTGGTCTTGGCCATGGTGGAGAGTTTGGAATCTGATTGATTGATTGCTTCTGTGGACAGGTGTCTTTTATACAGGTAACAAGCTGAGATTAGGAGCACTCCCTTTAAGAGTGTGCTCCTAATCTCAGCTTGTTACCTGTATAAAATACACCTGGGAGCCAGAAATCTTTCTGATTGAGAGGGGGTCAAATACTTATTTCCCTCATTAAAATGCAAATCAATATATAACATTTTTGACATGCGTTTTTCTGGATTTTTTGGTTGTTATTCTGTCTCTCACTGTTCAAGTAAACCTACCATTAAAATTATAGACTGATCATTTCTTTGTCAGTGGGCAAACGTACAAAATCAGCAGGGGATCAAATACTTTTTTCCCTCACTGTATATATATATATATATATATAATCTAAACTCCAGAAATAATAGTATTAACAAGTGTCATTAATCACCCATAGACTGGTTAATAATAAAGGACTATTCCACCCTGACAGAGTTCCTGTGAATTGTTTCACACAATATGATTGCAAACGTGACTTTCATTTAAATTTAGTTGCAGCAATGATACGCTTTCAGAGCGGGGCAGAGAAACGAAAAAGAAAGAAAGAAAAATGACCTAAGTTAACACATTTCTTTAGTAAAAAGACAGGTACTCAGACTGGCCTCTGCCTGGGGGCATCCAAATCACTAAGTCCGCCCCTGGCCATGGTGGGTGGAAAGAGAGGGGAAAAGAGAGAGAAAGACACACACACACACACGCAGGTGTTTCTTTGAGAAGGAGAATGCCGCACAGACATAGGTCCTTATTCTCTATTCTCTATTTACATTTCTTGGGTGGGGTATTTTCAATTTCTCCTCCATTTGCAAGACAATGAAATATGGTATTGGCATGTCTGTGTTTCTGTTTGTTGCAAAACTTCAATCATATAGTTGGCGTGCTGTGTAATCCCTCAAATACTTTAAGCCCTGCAAAGATGATTTATTACTCATAAATAATCTTTAATTTCTCTTGCTCATTTTGTGTCCTTTCCACTCCCCCAAACTGTGTAAGATTAGTGTCAGTAGGAGGGATGGAACAAAGGAGGGAGGGATGGGGGAGGAAAAGTAGAGAATAGGGAAATGGAGGTCAACGAAGACCCCCTTTCACATTGAACTGTAAGCAAATTAGTAACCATCCCCCCTCTTCCACACACACACACACACACGCATGCATACACACACACCCTTCAACTACTCTACCACTCCCCCTGCACACCTACACATTCAGATATGTAGACACACACACACACACACACACACTAAGGAAACCTTCACAGCGACCACACATGCACGTCATGTACCTTTTCCATTGATCAGTGGTCATGGAAACAAACTCCAGACTGTACACCAGTGGTTGCTATGGAGTGGGCCTGTTGTGATGTAGTATTTATCTCTTTCTCCTCCCTCCTCTCTTTATTCTCTCTCTTCTCCTTTACATGATGTTCTCCTCTCAGCAGTAAGCATAGAGCTCAACCCGGATTCTATCCTTAACGCTCAGTGGGACTGCCTGTCTGGTTTTCAGGCTTTTCTCTAGACACTGTGGATTTGGGCATTTCTGGACATTCAAGGCATGTGCTTGCCACTGATTGCATCTGAGAGAGAGGGAGAGAGAGAGAAAGAGGAAGAGCGAGGGAGAGACAGAGAAAGAGATGTCTGAAAGAATGAGAGTGAGAGAGAGAGGGTGTATGTGAAAGACAGAAAGTGAGGGAGAGAAGGAGGGAAGAGACATTTAGGCGTGCAAATGGAAAAAACTGGCTCTATCAGGAGGAAAGTTCGTTTTGGAGGTAACTCTATGTGTGTGTGTGTGCATACACGCACTTGATGGTTGCTTGAGTTGATTTATTACTTAAGGGTGGTAGGAGTTGGGGTCGATTTGTAATTTGTTTTGTACCCTTAGAATGAAAACTGGAGTGTGTCCATATGTCTATGGTTGTTTGCACAGTTGATTGGATTGCAGAGCTGCACTTTTTTGTATAGGAGTTTCACAGTTTGCATGTTGCTGTTGTTTGTCTATTTCTATTAGTGTTGATTAATTGATTTCTGTAGCCATGCATGCGGTCGGTGACTGATGTGGTCAATGACTGTTGGTCCTCCTGTTCTTCCACAGACACAAGAGCTGACCGCTCAGACAGGAGGAAACTCTTCCGACACTACACTGTGGGGTCCTACGATAGCTTTGACGCCTCCAGGTAAGGTTACTCAGATGCCTGTTCTAGAACACACAAACACACAGGGTGATACGTGGAGGTTTATGTGAAGTGGTAGCGTGTCTCAGAGCAGTGTTTTGAGGTTAGTTTCTTCTCTAGTTTTCAGTTGAAGTTAAATTTTTCTCCTCTTCTTCTTTTCTCCCGTTGTCTTATCCACTCCCAGTCACAGGCTTCATTTCCAAGGTGTTGGATTTGACCACTAGGCAATTCCCCCACAGTCCACACACACGTAAGAGTAAAAGTAAAGATACCTTCATAGAAAGTGACTCAAGTAAAAGTGAAAGTCACCCAGTAAAATAATACTTGAGTAAAAGTAAAAGTCTAAAAGTATTTGGTTTTAAATATACTTAAGTATCAAAAGTAAATGTAAATGCTAAAATATACTTAAGTATCAAAAGTAAATGTAATTGCTCAAATATACTTAAGTATTAAAAGTAAAAGTATAAATAATTTCAAATTCCTTATATTAAGCAAACTAGACGACACCATTTTCTTGTTTTTTTTAATTTATGGATAGCCAGGGGCACACTCTAACACTCAGACATAATTTGCAAACAAAGCATGTGTGTTTAGTGAGTCCGCCAGATCAGAGGCAGTAGGGATGACTAGGGATGTTCTCTTGATAAGTGGATGAATTGTACCATTTTCCTGTGATGCTAAGCATTCAAAATGTAACAAGTACTTATGGGTGTCAGGGAAAATGTATGGAGTAAAAAGTACATTACTTTACTATTTATATTTTTTACAACTTTTACTTTTACTTCACTACATTCCTAAACAAGTAAAGTACAGATACCCCAAGAAAACTACTTAAGTAGTACTTTAAAGTATTTTTACTTATGTACTTTATACCACTGCACACACACACACACATAGAAGCATCATGCACCTAATCTTCAGGGAGCACTGATGGCACGTGACCCCTCAGTTTCAATAGGCGCACACACACACACACAACACACACCGGGCCAAGCGTGTCACTCAGGGTGTGTTCTTCATTGTGTTCAAATCTCATTTAGCTGCAGCAACCCAGCGGGTTGAGACAAATGCCCTTGTCCGTACATGAATATGAATGCTGCTATACGCCATTAAGCTGTGTTTGATCAGGCCAGCATCAGATAAGGCTCTTTGTATTCATTAGGCACCCGTCCAAACTAATCACAGACCAGAGCAGAGAGCAACTACGCTAGCAGGGTGTCAAACCAAAGCATACAGCTACACAGTGTGGTGCCCGACCACTATGCATACCACGGACCATTATGGACCATTACACCACTACAGAGTGTTATAGACCTTTATAGCTAGACCATTACAGTCCATCCCGAGTGGTGCAGCGGTCTAAGGCACTGCATCTAAGGCACTGCATCTCGAACCCCCTGGTTCGATTCCAGGCTGTATCACAACCGGCCATGATTGGGAGTCCCATAGGGCGGCGCACAATTGGCCCAGCGTCGTCCGGGTTTGGCCGGTGTAGGCCGTAATTTTAAATAAGAATTTGTTCTTAACTGACTTGCCTAGTTAAATAAAGGTAAAATAAAATAAAATAAATACAAATAAATAAATTTTAGACCACTACTCACATCATGTAGTATGATATAGGCATATCTCCCATAAGGGACCGTTCGAAAATTACTGTGGGGGACTAAAATAATAACTTTTTTCTTTGCTTTGGGGAGGGTTGTGTCGTTTTTTTTTATTATTAGTGGAGGATAAAGTGCATTTTCCCCACGGTTTACATTCACTGTTTTGGCAGGTTTTCCTATATTCCATCCTAGCCAATCAATCAATCAATTTTATTTTATATAGCCCTTCTTACATCAGCTAATATCTCGAAGTGCTGTACAGAAACCCAGCCTAAAACCCCAAACAGCTAGTAATGCAGGTGTAGAAGCACGGTGGCTAGGAAAAACTCCCTAGAAAGGCAAAACCTAGGAAGAAACCTAGAGAGGAACCAGGCTATGAGGGGTGGCCAGTCCTCTTCTGGCTGTGCCGGGTGGAGATTATAACAGAACCATGCCAAGATGTTCAAAAATGTTCATAAGTGACAAGCATGGTCAAATAATAATCAGGAATAAATCTCAGTTGGCTTTTCATAGCCGATCATTAGAGTTTAAAACAGCAGGTCTGGGACAGGTAGGGGTTCCATAACCGCAGGCAGAACAGTTTAAACTGGAATAGCAGCAAGGCCAGGCGGACTGGGGATAGCAAGGAGTCACCACGGCCGGTAGTCCCGACGTATGGTCCTAGGGCTCAGGTCTCTCAGTTGGCTTTTCATAGCCGATCATTTAGAGTTGAAAACAGCAGGTCTGGGACAGGTAGGGGTTTCGTAGCCGCAGGCAGAACAGTTGAAACTGGAATAGCAGCAAGGCCAGGCGGACTGGGGGCAGCAGGGTGTCATCATGCCCGGTAGTCCTGACGTATGGTCCTAGGGCTCAGGTTCTCAGAGAGAAAGAGAGAACGAGAGAATTAGAGAGAGCATACTTAAATTCACACAGGACACTGGATAAGACAGGAGAAGTACTCCAGGTATAACCAACTAACCCCAGCCCCCCGACACATAAACTACTGCAGCATAAATACTGGAGGCTGAGACAGGAGCGGTCCGGAGACACTGTGGCCCCATCCGAAGAAACCCCCGGACAGGGCCAAACAGGAAGGATATAACCCCACCCACTCCGCCAAAGCACAGCCCCCGCACCACTAGAGGGATATCCCCAACCACCAACTTACAATCCTGAGACAAGGCCGAGTATAGCCCACAGAGGTCTCCACCACAGCACAAACCAAGGGGGGGGGGGGCGCCAACCCAGACAGGAAGATCACGTCAGTAACTCAACCCACTCAAGTGACGCACCCCTCCCAGGGACGGCATGAAAGAGCACCAGCAGGCCAGTGACTCAGCCCCTGCAACAGGGTTAGAGGCAGAGAACCCCAGTGGAGAGGGGAACCGGCCTGGCAGAGACAGCAAGGGCTGTTCGTTGCTCCAGCCTTTCCGTTCACCTTCACACTCCTGGGCCAGACTACACTCAATCATATGACCTACTGAAGAGATAAGTCTTCAGTAAAGACTTAAAGGTTGAGACCGAGTCTGCGTCTCTCACATGGGTAGGCAGACTGTTCCATAAAAATGGAGATCTATAGGAGAAAGCCCTGCCTCCCGCTGTTTGCTTAGAAATTCTAGGGACAATTAGGAGGCCTGCGTCTTGTGACCGTAGCGTACGTATTGGTATGTACGGCAGGACCAACTCGGAAAGATAGGTAGGAGCAAGCCCATGTAACGCTTTATAGGTTAACAGTAAAACCTTGAAATCAGCCCTTGCCTTAACAGGAAGCCAGTGTAGGGAAGCTAGCACTGGAGTAATATGATCAAATTTCTTGGTTCTAGTCAGGATTCTAGCAGCCGTATTTAGCACTAACTGAAGTTTATTTAGTGCTTTATCCGGGTAGCCGGAAAATAGAGCATTGCAGTAGTCTAATCTAGAAGTAACAAATGCATGGATTAATTTTTCTGCATCATTTTTGGACAGAAAATTTCTGATTTTTGCAATGTTACGTAGATGGAAAAAAGCTGTCCTTGAAACAGTCTTGATATGTTCGTCAAAAGAGAGATCAGGGTCAAGAGTAACGCCTAGGTCCTTCACAGTTTTATTTGAGACGACTTTACAACCATCAAGATGAATTGTCAGATTTAACAGAAGATCTCTTTGTTTCTTGGGACCTAGAACAAGCATCTCTGTTTTGTCCGAGTTTAAAAGTAAAACGTTTTCAGCCATCCACTTCCTTATGTCTGAAACACAGGCTTCTAGCGAGGGCAATTTTGGGGCTTCACCATGCTTCATTGAAATGTACAGCTGTGTGTCATCCGCATAGCAGTGAAAGTTAACATTATGTTTTCGAATAACATCCCCAAGAGGTAAAATATATAGTGAAAACAATAGTGGTCCTAAAACGGAACCTTGAGGAACACCGAAATGTACAGTTGATTTGTCGGAGGACAGACCATTCACAGAGACAAACTGATATCTTTCCGACAGGTAGGATCTAAACCAGGCCAGAACTTGTCCGTGTAGACCAATTTGGGTTTCCAGTCTCTCCAAAAGAATGTGGTGATCGATGGTGTCAAAGGCAGCACTAAGGTCTAGTAGCACGAGGACAGATGCAGAGCCTCGGTCTGACGCCATTAAAAGGTCATTTACCACCTTCACAAGTGCAGTCTCAGTGCTATGATGGGGTCTAAAACCAGACTGAAGCATTTCGTATACATTGTTTGTCTTCAGAAAGGCAGTGAGTTGCTGCGCAACAGCTTTTTCTAAAATTTTTGAGAGGAATGGAAGATTCGATATTGGCCGATAGTTTTTTATATTTTCCGGGTCAAGGTTTGGCTTTTTCAAGAGAGGCTTTATCACTGCCACTTTTAGTGAGTTTGGTACACATCCGGTGGATAGAGAGCTGTTTATTATGTTCAACATAGGAGGGCCAAGCACAGGAAGCAGCTCCTTCAGCAGTTTAGTAGGAATAGGATCCAGTATGCAGCTTGAAGGTTTAGAGGCCATGATTATTTTCATCATTGTGTCAAGAGATATAGTACTAAAACACTTAAGTGTCTCTCCCGATCCCAGGCCCTCGCAGAGCTGTGCAGATCCAGGACAGCTAAGCCCTGGAGGAATACGCAGATTCAAAGCCAACTTTCCCATCTGCTTACATATGCCTCCCCTATGGAACCTGTGGTTCGGCCAATAGAAAGTGTTCTATGGGACACCTGTTTTGCCGCTGACGGGCCGTGCACTGCAAGACACAGGTTCGGTGTGTGAATCAATGAATGGATTTCCCTCTGTTCTGTGTAGGCTACATTTATAATGTAATGTATCAATTTATCAACACCAGATCACATCCCACCAGAGCTACACGTAGCCTACGCTCTCGCCATTCAATCTTCCTCGCCAGTTCATTGCCAATTTCGTTGACTATTTTATTATTCAGCAAGCAAGAGTGCTTCTTCTCCTCAAAAAAATTAAATAATGCCCTAAATAAGTATATATTTTTATTTAAATCAATATTACGGACTAAACTATAGGCCTATATTGCTATTCTTGGACACACATTGGGCTAGACTAGTCGTTGAATAGCCCATTCATGGACGCTAACTTCCTTTAGCGCCTATTGAAGATAGTAACTTCTGGCCAGGGGAGTTTTGTTAAGAGCACCTACGCTTGCTCTAAACGTTAACACGTTGGTAACTAGCTGTTGCTAAATATCTCAAAAACTAAAAGCATCATTTTTGGGACAAATCACTCGCTCAACCCTAAACCTCATCTGGATCTATTATTTAATAATTTGGCTATTGAGCAAGTTGAAGAGACTAAACTTCTGGGTGTCACCCTAGATTCCAAGCTATCATGGTCTAAACATACAGACTCCATGGTTACTAAAATGGAAAGAGGTCTTTCCATGATAAGGCGTTGCTCTTCTTTCTTGATATCTCATTCAACCAGACAGGTCCTACAGGCCCTAGTTTTGTCACATCTGGACTACTGTCCAGTTGTGTGGTCATGTGCGGCAAAGAAGGACATAGGCAAATTGCAGTTGGTCCAAAACAGAGCAGCACATATTGCACTTAGATGTACACTGAGGGTGAATGTCAATGACATAAATGTCAATCTCTCCTGGCTTAAAATTGAGGTGAGATTGACTGCATGACTATTGGTCTTTGGGCGAGGTGTTGATATGTAGAAGGTACCGAACTGTCTATTCAAGCAGTTGGCACACAGTTCGGACACTCATCGGTACCACACAAGACATGCAACCAGAGGTCTCGTCACAGTCCCATGGTCCAGAACAGAGGCTGGGAAACACACAGCATTAAATAGAGCCATGACTAAATGGAACTCTCTGCGACACCAGGTAACTCAAGCTAGCAATAAAACCTGATTCAAAAAACAGATAAAATAACATCTTACGGCACAACGGGGACTGTGAAGAGACACACAGAAATGTTTATGCATTTTGTATTGTATTTTGCATTGTATTATGTATTGTATTATGTATGTGATATGTGGTTGGGATACGAGAATGATATGTGGTTGTCTCGCCTGGCTATCTTAAGAAGAATGCCCATTCACCCTCTAAATGGCACACATACACAATCTATGTTTCAATTGTCTCAAGGCTTACAAATCATTTAACCTGTCTCCCCTTCATCTACACTGATTTAAGTGGATTTAACAAGTGACGTCAATAAGGGATCATAGCTTTCACCTGGATTCACCTGGTCAATCTATGTCTTAGCATGTTCCTAATGTTTTCTATAGTCAGTGTATATATATTTATGTATATTATGCCCCGGCAGCAGCTAATTGGGGATCCTAATAAATACTAAATACTAAACATGCATCACTTGCAGTACGGTTATGGAAACATAAGGAAAGTATCTTTCATAATTATTTCCTAAAAACAAAAGGTTAAATTACTACACACCTTTATCGGGTTAGGGTTCCCACATGCACCATATTTCCATGTTACAGAGCTTGTTTACAGAAAACAGACGGAAGACAAAGTTTACTACCTGTGCTAATTAGCTATCTGTGTCTCTGAACCCCTGTGTGTAAACGGAAGACAGATGCAACAAACGTGTTGTCACTGACAAATACTGTTGGCTGCAACTGTGTTAAAACCCGGTTAAAACAGTGTACAGTAAGTGTATATTTTGCATTTGTCAAATTATTTTGATGTGATATGAAAGTAGAGGGCTTTATGTATCTTTATACAATGGGTGGGTCTAATCCTGAATGCTGATTGGTTAAAACCGCATTCGAGCCGGTGTCTATTCCACAAGTTACCACCAGCTAAATCTATGACGTTAAAATGCCTATTTACACTGTTCCACCTGACTGCGCAATCCACTGTCTCATCAACCCAGTCAGGCACTTTATAAACTTGATCTCCACTATAAAAAGCATCTAGACATTATCTCACATTTCTTGTAGACTTACATTTAGTTTTCAACAGCGGAGATTTGTAGAAACCTTGCTGTCTGTCTCTCCGACATTTGCAACATTGTTTCAATATTCAAATTCGATCTCCAGCTGTCCCATGGTATTGAACGTGTCGGAAGTCGGGACGAGACAGACAGGCAGGTAACGTTTCTCAGCCGGTCGAAATCATGAATCAGCTGGCATCATTTTTATGGATATATACAAAAAAAATGTCAATTGAAAAAAGGTACAACGAAACACAGCTAATTTGCAGTCTTTCCAGCTTCAGTTTGAAGTGATTGTGTTACTGTAGCTGTGTTGTTGGCTAGCTCCTCTGAACAAGTGTGCTGACGAGTGAGCACATTCTCTATGCCAGGCGAAATCGCGCCTCATTAGCTCATTGTTATGGATGTATCCAAATAAATATCACTAGAAAACAGTTTAAACAAATGCAAATGCAGCTACTTTGCTGTTATTCTGGCGGAATTATTTGACGTGACTGTAAGTTAGCCGTAGTTGGCTAGCTAGCAAGCAAGGGATAAGAACGTTGCCAGCCAATATGACAATGGAACATTTAGAACGAATGACTGGGTCACGTCTATAGATACAGAACAAAAAGAATGAATCACTGGGTCGTGTCTCTAGCAACCCTAGATTTGTGTCGGAACTATATCTTGAAATAGTATGAATAAATTAATAAAAATAATGTTTTAATTAAAATATGTCAATCATTATTTCAATATGTTGGTAACCCTTGTATAAAAGTGATAATGCCCTCGAAGCCGGTGTTTGTTGGATATATTGGCACGGTTTGTTGGCCCTCGACTTTGTCTCTGGCCTAACAACACCCGTACCAATATACCCAACTAACACTGGCTTCGAGGGCATTATCATTTAAAGAACCGCACCACAATTGAGAATCGATTCACGTGTAGATGGAGTATTTGGCTGTTTTGGCTGCCAGAGCCAATTTGCCTTTAAACGTGTAAGGTCCTTGGACTATATGGAGTAACGTTAGGCTCCTTTAGTCCATTATTGGCCTAGTCGTTCAAGAGCAATAAGGAATAGAGAGAGGACAGAGTGAGAGAGGCCACTCAGGCCAGTGAGTCTGTAGAGATGCCAGCGGAGAATTGCACAAGAAGGGAACAGTGAAGTCAGAAAGATGTATAGACTAAATTAGAAGTTAGGCTAATTGATATAGGCCTATTAATGAATAATTTGTATGCTAGCCTGTATATTTGGCCTTGGTAAACTACCACAGTGAATTTAGGCGACCACCTGTGTAATGCAAGACAGACAAAAAACGTTTTAACATATCAATAAGTGGTTACATAGACTTATACACTGCTCAAAAAAATAAAGGGAACACTAAAAGAACACATCCTAGATCTGAATGAATGAAATAATCTTATTAAATACCTTTTTCTTTACATAGTTGAATGTGCTGACAACAAAATCACACAAAAATGATAAATGGAAATCAAATGTATCAACCCATGGAGGTCTGGATTTGGAGTCACCCTCAAAATTTAAGTGGAAAACCACACTACAGGCTGACCAAACTTTGATGTAATGTCCTTAAAACAAGTCAAATTGAGGCTCAGTAGTGTGTGTGGCCTCCACGTGCCTCTATGACACCCCTACAACGCCTGGACATGCTCCTGATGAGGTGGCGGATGGTCTCCTGAGGGATCTCCTCCCAGACCTGGACTAAAGCATCCGCCAACTCCTGGACAGTCTGTGGTGCAACGTGGAGTTGGTGGATGGAGCGAGACATGATGTCCCAGATGTGCTCAATTGGATTCAGGTCTGGGGAACGGGCGGGCCAGTCCATAGCATCAATGCCTTCCTCTTGCAGGAACTGCTGACACACTCCAGCCACATGAGGTCTAGCATTGTCTTGCATTAGGAGGAAGCCAGGGCCAACCGCACCAGCATATGGTCTCACAAGGGGTCTGAGGATCTCATCTCGGTACCTAATGGCAGTCAGGCTACCTCTGGCGAGCACATGGAGGCCCCCCAAAGAAATGCCACCCCACACCACAAACCGGTCATGCTGGAGGATGTTGCAGGCAGCAGAACGTTCTCCACGGCGTCTCCAGACTCTGTGAAGAGCACAGGGCGCCAGTGGCGAATTTGCCAATCTTGGTGTTCTCTGGCAAATGCCAAACGTCCTGCACGGTGTTGGGCTGTAAGCACAACCCCCACCTGTGGACGTCGGGCCCTCATACCACCCTCATGGAGTCTGTTTCTGACCGTTTGAGCAGACACATGCACATTTGTGGCCTGCTGGAGGTCATTTTGCAGGGCTCTGGCAGTGCTCCTCCTGCTCCTCCTTGCACAAAGGCGGAGGTAGCGGTCCTGCTGCTTGCTGGGTTGTTGCCCTCCTACGGCCTCCTCCACATCTCCTGATGTACTGGCCTGTCTCCTAGTAGCGCCTCCATGCTCTGGACACTACGCTGACAGACACAGCAAACCTTCTTGCCACAGCTCGCATTGATGTGCCATTCTGGATGAGCTGCACTACCTGAGCCACTTGTGTGGGTTGTAGACTCCGTCTCATGCTACCACTAGAGTGAAAGCACCGCCAGCATTCAAAAGTGACCAAAACATCAGCCAGGAAGCATAGGAACTGAGAAGTGGTCTGTGGTCACCACCTGCAAAACCTGTCCTTTATTGGGGGTGTATTGCTAATTGCCTATAATTTTCACCTGTTGTCTATTCCATTTGCACAACAGCATGTGAAATGTATTGTCAATCAGTGTTGCTTCCTAAGTGGACAGTTTGATTTCACAGAAGTGTGATTGACTTGGAGTTACATTGTGTTGTTTAAGTGTTCCCTTTATTTTTAGTACCGCGATCCTCTCTCTCTCTCTCGCTCTCGCTCTCACTTTCTCTCTCTTTCCCTATAATACACACACACACACCTTCCTTTGGATGATATACAGTGCATTCGGAAATTATTCAGACCCCTTGACTTTTTCCACATTTTGTTACGTTACAGCCTTATTCTAAAATTGATTAAATCATGTTTTTCCTCATCAATCTACACACAACACCCCATAATGACAAAGTGAAAACAGGGTTTTCTAAATAAAATAAAAACAGAAATACCTTAAGTATTAAGACCCTTTGCTATTTGACTCGGAATTGAGGTCAGGTTCACCCTGTTTCCATTGATCATTGTTGAGATGTTTCTACAACTTGATTGGAGTCCACCTGTGGTAAATTCAATTGATTGGACATGTAAAGGCACACACCTGTCTATATAAAGGTCCCACAGTTGACAGTGCATGTCAAAGCAAAAACAAAGCCATGAGGTCGAAGGAGTTGTCCGTAGAGCCCAGAGACAGGATTGTGTCGAGGCACAGATCTGGGGAAGGGTACCAAAGAAATTCTGCAGCATTGAAGGTCCCCAAGAACACAGTGGCCTCCATCATTTTTAAATGGAAGAAGTTTGGAACCACCAAGACTCTTCCTAGAGCTGGCCGCCTGGCCAAACTGAGCAATCGGGGGAGAAGGGCCTTGGTCAGGGAGGTGACCAAGAACCCGATGGTCACTCTGACAGCGCTCCAGAGTTCCTCTCTGGAGATGGGAGAACCTTCCAAATGAATAATCATCTCTGCAGCAATCCACCAATCAGGCCTTTTTGGTAGAGTGGTCAGACGGAAGCCACTCCTCAGTAAAAGGCACATGACAGCCCGCTTGGAGTTTGCCAAAAGGCACCTAAAGGACGCTCAGACCATGAGAAACAAGATTCTCTGGTCTGATGAAACCAAGATTGAACTCTTTGGCCTGAATGCCAAGCGTCACATCTGTAGGAAACCTGACACCATCCCTACGGTAAAGCATGGTGGTTGCAGCATCATGCTGTGGGGATGTTTTTCAGCGGCAGGGACTGGGAGACTTGTCAGGGTTGAGGGAAAGATGAATGGAGCAAAGTACAGAGAGATCCTTGATAAAAACCTGCTTCAGAGTGCTCAGGACCTCACACTGGGGGAAGGTTCACCTTCCAACAGGACACGACCCTAAGCACACAGCCAAGACAACGCAGGAGTGGCTTTGGGACAAGTCTGAATGTCCTTGAGTGGCCCAGCCAGAGCCCGGACTTGAACCTGATCGAACATCTCTGGAGAGACTTGAAAACAGCTGTGCAGCGACCCTCCCCATCCAACCTGACAGAGCATGAGAGGATCTGCAGAGAAGAATGTGAGAAACTCCCCAAATACAGGTGTGCCAAGCTTGTAGCGTCATACCAAAGACGACTCAAGGCTATAATCGCTGCCAAAGATGTTTCAACAAAGTGCTGAGTAAAGGGTCTGAATACTTATGTAAATGAAATTTTTGATTTGTTTATTTTTAATACATTTGCAAAAAAATATCTAAAAACCTATTTTTGCTTTGTCATTATGGGGTGTTGTGTGTCGATTGATGAGGGAAAAAAACAAGTTAATCAATTTTAGAATAAGGCTGTAACGTAACAAAATGTGGAAAAAGTCAAGGGGTCTGAATACTTTCCGAATGCACTGTAAATATGCAGGAGGCGTGTATGTATTACATAGGTCAAGGCGAACAACTGATAGTGGCAAGTGGCCATCACGGAATAGCCTATAATAACAGATAACTCAGCAATGAGCTGTCATTACATCCAAACCTGACTACTAAGCTACTATTATCTGTATCCAAAGTTGAAGTACGGCTTAAGAAAACCACTTCTAATTCAATTATTTTCAGGCAGAGACATCAAGGCCCTTTTTTCTCTTTAAAGATTCATAATAGATTTTTAACAGACAGAAGGTGATTTAATTTTACATGAGCCAGGAACTTTCCTGGCCGACGGGCACAGGGGGAGAAAAAGTTGCCAAATGTCGACCGGCAGAGGAAGGAATCTTTCTTAGAATTGTTGTCAATGTCAACATCAGGGACAGGAAAGAGGAAAAACAAAAGGAACCAAAAGTAAAACGGCAATAGCCTGTAACGAGAGCTGTATACACTGAGTATACCAAACATTAGGAACACCTTCCTAATATTGAGTTGCACCCCCCCACCCCCCTTTTGCCCTCAGAACAGCCTCAATTTGTCGGGGAATGGACTCTACAAGTTGTCGAAAGTGTTCCACAGGGATGCTGGCCCATGTTGACTCCAATGCTTCCCACGGTTGTGTCAATCAAGTTGGCTGGATGTCCTTTGGGTGGTGGACCATTCTTGATGCACATGGCAAACTGTTGAGCGTGAAAAACCCAGCAGTGTTGCAGTTCTTGCGCCTGGCACCTACTACCATACCCCGTTCAAAGGCACGTATATATTTTGTCTTGCCCATTCACCCTGTGAATGGCACACAAACACAATCCACGTCTGAATTGTCTCAAGGCTTAAAAATCCTTCTTTAACCTGTCTCCTCCCCTTCATCTACATTGATTCAAGTGGATTAAACAAGTGACATCAATAAGGGATCATAGCTTTCACCTGGATTCACCTGGTCAGTCTATGTCATGGAATGAGCAGGTGTCCTTAATGTTTTGTATACTCAGTGTATATCTATATGTATACATATCTAGCCTGTAACAAGAAAGGATAATGTAGGTCATGTGGTTAGACATTTGAATTAGTGCGGTGTTCACATCACCAGGACTATTGCGTCCTTATCCTCTGGCCCCACATTGTCCACGTTTTGACACTTGTATCTGTTATTGTCACTCAGGTGGTTGGATAAAGGTGACTATCGGTAACATGCAAACTCTCCTCTGTCAAACCATAGGACATTGTTAGATCAACAAAGTGGCGATGCTTCAGGTGATAACGGTGCAGTTAATGTCACGTGGCCCCGTGTAGCTCAGTTGGTAGAGCATGGCGCTTGCAACGCCAGGGATGTGGGTTCGATTCCCACGGGGGGCCAGTATGAAAAAATGTATGCACTCACTAACTGTAAGTCGCGCTGGATAAGAGTGTCTGCTAAATGACTAAAATGTAAATTGACCACTGGACTCCATGTCTTAAATCGAAAGTTGTATTATAATATAACCAGTATGTTGTCCTTTTTTTCTAAATGGATTGCGTTGCTAAGGGAACTCTGCATTTGCTGCTCTGTTGCTAGGAAGGCAGTTGCAGCTCTCCATCTCTCCTCTCATCCTTCACTATCCCTGTTTAATGTGTCTAATTTCTCATCCATTGTCTGGGTGGATTTGACTGTTTCCCCCCCTCATTTGCAATGGTAGAGTACACACACACATACACACACACACTCATCATAGAGAGCTTCTTGGGGGCCATGGTGTGAAGGAAGGATAAAATGAGGGAGATTGGGGAAGTGTTTACTGCCAAGTGAAAGTTCAATAGGTGCCTTTCATTCCCCCCTAATCCCAGCTCTTGTGGCAGATAAACTTTAGCAAATGAGTATGCCACACTAGTAACACAGTCTATGTGCCTTAAGTATATAGACTGAAATGTTCAAGCAGCAAATGTGGCAGTTAAAAGGTATATAGCAGTATTGCTGGTAGCCCTATGGTGGTGTTGATGGGCCTGTATTGCTTGGACCACGTCATTGCTGCTTGTAGATATTGTTTTTTTCAGGAAGTTATAGAGGTGAAGAGATGTCTGAGAATTGAATAGCCTGATTGAATGTGGTTGTGACTAACGTGGTGGAGTTCTGTTTTTGGAGTATGAGCGCACTGGTTGAAGTTACCACCTTTCTGCCCAATCTCATTTGGAGTCAGGCTGGGGAAAGAGGATCCAACAAAAATCTATTTTATAAAAACTGTATCAAAGCCCCATCCGTGATTTTAAAACCACAACAATGAAACTGAAAGCAACATAATTACCTGAATAACTTTCCCTCCCTCTCTGTTTCATTCATCACATTGCTTGAGCGCATCTGTCGCCTTGGATTACATTAATGAAAAATGTCATGCAAGCGCATGCGGGCTGCGTCCCTCTCTGTGTCACCAACCGCCACCCCACGCCACTGAGTCAGAGGACACCCACCTCTCGACTCGAGTAAAAGGGTCAATCACTCACGCATGGCCTCCTGTCGTTGTGCCCGCGCACTGCCATCTCTCTCTCGCTCTCTCATCCGTTGCGCGCACTCCTCGCCTAGGACTCTTTTAACTGCCTGCCACCCTCCGTTCCGTTTCTCTCCCCCTCCTCCGCACCAAGCCACGCTTTCATCATCATTTATTTAGTCGGTAATGCTGCTTCTATCCGACGTCACGCTTCGACTTCGTCGCCAGCTCTGGCCTCCACTTGTCGCTCCCCATAGTGGTTTTCGGCGGCAGAGGAGAGGAGCGGCGGCGGCTTTTCTGGAGATGCGGGCGCCGGACTGCCACTGCCAGCGTTGTCGCGCAATTCATTTGAGCTAAAAGGGACCGAGGCAAGGAGCCCTTCCGTCGGGGGCTGCCCAGAGTAGTTTACCGCGATGAACCTGCACTCGGGGCGGGCGGCTGTGGCCATGTTGCGGATGATGGGCTGTAATAACGGGCGCTTTGCGCGGCATTTTCTCCACAGCGACTGCGTGGTCGACGAGAAGACGGTGGTCTTGACCAAGAAGGAGAATGAAGGTTTCGGCTTCGTGCTGCGAGGGGCCAAAGGTAAGAGGCTACCCTGGTGTCTCCCCCCTTCTCCTTCTCCCTTTCTCATGGCCACTGTATATGTAGGCACTGCACATTAAACAAGATAATAACAGCCTATGTATTTTATCTCTGTCTCTATATGATACAACTTAAAATGGTATTGCCCACCTGAAGTAACCACAGGAACCCCTCCACTCTGTATGTCAGTCACCTATAGCCTACTGTATAATGTAAACAACTTAGGGTGACAAGGTCTCTATTAGAGAATGAGAGAGAGAGAGAGAGAGTATATATATGTGTGTGTGTCTCTCTCTCTGTCTGTCTGTCTGTCTGTCTGTCTGTCTGTCTGTCTGTCTGTCTGTCAGTCAATGTCTAGCCAGACAGGCACCATCATAACAGAAACAGAAACACACACACACACACACACACACACACACACACACACACACACACACACACACACACACACACACACACAGGGATAGAAAGTTGTAAACACTTCACACTCAAAACATAACCACACACACACACAAAGACTAACAGCACATCTGTCCACCTCTCTCTAGAACAGAGGCCTTCATGGGTCCAAATAGTTGGACCTGTTCAGAAATGGACCTGGGGCTTTCCCATCTGGACACTATTTGCATAACTCCATTTTTTAAATATAGAGACCTGTTCCAAACGGACCCGAGGACAACTAGACCTGTTCCGTATATAGACCTGGTCAGATCCCGACCTGATCCGATCCGAGTGAGAGAAGCAGCAGAAAAGTCCATTTTTAAACTACTTTATTAACCAGAGGTGATAAAGCGCAAGGAAGAGGCGGTAGAGAGAGGTGATGCGTTAGCAGGGGCCGTGCTGTGTGTGTAGGCTACCTGGGATCAGGGAGGAGGGAGGGAGAGACAGCAACCAACCAAGCCGACGCGCTATAGTAAACTAATAGCTGCCATAGCTAAGTTATTTATCATCCAATATGATTCTGAGTACCTGTCTTGACTGCATCAAACCGGGTGAATCTAGTTAAGCTAGGCTAATTGAGGCTGCAAGCACTTTCTCATCTTACAGAGTTACAACAACAACTCCATTCAGAATATAAAGTAGCAGCCTACCTGTTGGCTCTTGGTAATTGTAGCCTATTCTTCTCCTTTAACTTTGAATTCCATCACTTTAATTGCATCTTCCATTGATTAATATCTCCTAACTCGGAGGCTCTATGACTGTAGCCTATTGCCGCTTTGATGACTTATGATTGGCCAACAATTGCTACACGCGCCACTTTCTGATGAAAAACAAAGAGCAGAATGATAAATGATAAACATTCTCTCTCTCTCTACTGCAGCAGTCACGTTCGGATCTATAAGGTCCTTCCGGACAAGTCAGTCAAAAATACACATACCCGAGACCTGTGAATCATATCATATCAGATCTGACCCAGACCCTTGACATTATTTAGAATTCTGGATCTCGGTTATTCAGGTCCAGGTGGATCTGTGAAAACCTGTACTCTAGAGCACACACTCGCAAATGCACACACACACATCAATATCAGCCTGCGTGTAGGACATGTTGTCAGGACATTAGTGCGATTGTCCACACATCATTTGATATTCCACCCCCCATGTGATGCTGTCTAAAAATAGCCCGCTGAGCAGCTGTTTTGGTTTCTATGACGATTACAGCCATGTCATAATCCACACTGTCAAACGCTGCGCAGTGGCATATTCTCATTGGTCTGCACTGTCGAGAGGTACATTTTCTACTGTCTGGACATCCTTGTTTTTTAGGGGGGGGGAGACAGGAATAGAGGAAGAAAGTGACAGAGAGAGGAAGAGAGAGAGGAGAGCAATTTAGCCTAAAAAAACAACAAGCCGAATGTACTAGAGTTGTTCTGACACTGCCATCACCCAAGGGAACTGAGCCAGCCCTCTTTATCCTCTGGCACTGTGCACTTCACACACACACTCCGATGCTCACAAACACACACACAACGGAAACACACAAAATCACACAAAAACACACAGACACACAACGCACCCACTCTCACATAAAATCACCAAATGAATGCTTGCGCATACATGCACACACACGCATGCGCACACACACACACGCACGCACACACACACACACACACGCACAGTGCCTAGCATCTCTCTTACAGTAAGAGGGTGATTTATCAGAAGTGTCACTTGTCACCATTGGTTTCTGGCTGCCACGACGACACAATGTGAATATCACTGGCCAGTGGAAGGTGGAAGAGAGGAGAAGAGAAAAGATAGGAGAAGAGAAAGAGAGAGAGGGTGACAGGGGAAAAGGGTGAAGAGAGGGAGACAGGGTAGACAAAAGAGATGGGAGTATAGGAGAAAGAGATCTTACTGCCCCTACCACCAGAGCAAACCTTGTGTCTAGAGACACACACTGCTATTCATAGACATTACGACAGCAGCACAGTGTCTGTAGCCATCCACCTTATTGAATTGGCAATGAACTTTGTGGGTTTATTGGTGATGAATGGATTCTCTCTGATTGTCTGTCTGGTGGACACGCAGATGTGTTTGTTTTGTTTGTTTGTATGTTTGTCTGCTGACCACAAAGCCAATGCTAAATCCTGTCATTTTTTCTCCCCACCCACCCTAGAAATTTCACAAAAATGAAGGTGTTTGTATATAGATCTGGAATGGGGCTAGATCTCCATATGCTCAGGGTTGAGGAGGGGAGTGGTGTTCAGGATAAGGTGACACACTTCTCTCTCTCTCTCTCTCTCTCATAGCGGACACGCCCATCGAGGAGTTTACTCCCACCCCTGCCTTCCCAGCCCTCCAATACCTGGAGTCAGTGGACGAGGGAGGAGTGGCCTGGCAGGCGGGGCTTAGGACCGGGGACTTCCTCATCGAGGTAAGTGTGTGTGCATGCGTGTGTGTGCATGTATGCGCTTTTATGTGAGAGTGGGTGCATTGTGTGTGTTATTGTGCGATTGTGTGTGTATCATACTACTATTCACTTCCTGTCCCAAACAGAGTTATTTCTTCCTGCTGCTAGAAGCAATGAGATTGGTTGTAGAGATCCATGTTGGGATGAGTGAGAGCTGATTGGTGAGGATATCTGTTGGCACTTGATCTTTGGTTCAACTTGATCTTAGGTCCCTCTTTATTTTACAGACCGCTATTTACCTGGTATTTACTTAAAAAGGACACGCTAGTATGATAATTACGTAATAATAATGTTATAATTAAATGTTGTACAACAAGCCCGACTTTGCAGCTTTTCATACCAGGTAGTTACCACTTGTCCTGTTTCTGCTCAATGCTTTGAGTTTTAGAGGGGTTTTGGATCAGACCAGTGATTCCCAAACAGGATCCACCACTAAGTCAAGGGTAGTTCCCTGTCTGGTGGCAGATGAACATGTGATTGTGTCCAGTATCGGTTTGTTTATTTGTGGTGAAAGGCTTTTGGTGGGTCACAGCCAATGATGTAGTGGGAAAAGCTACATCCAGGTAGTGATAGCCAGCTTAGGCTTGCATCACACAATAACATGGCCTTCCTGAGACCTGAAGTACTGTTGTTGTGGGTACTTTTTGTGTTCTGCTTTTGTGGGATAGTGGTTATTATGGTGCTGTTTGAGAATTGCTATGAACATGGTTGTGAATCCCTGTTGGCCTGTGTGCATACAGTATGTGTGTGTAACGAGTGCAAACAGTGCAACTGTAATCAGTGCAGTGGTTGGGGTTTGTCTTGGCTCTTGCTAAATGGAGCAGCAAATTCTGAGAGAAAACTGCATCTATCTGCATCTCTCCCTCACTCTCTGCCTTCATCTCTATCTCTCTCTCCTCTCTCAAGAGCTGTTACACACACTGTCCCCTCATCTCTCTATTACAGCATCATAAACACAGACTACCCACTGGGCAACAACTGGTTGAATCAATGTTATTTCCACATAACTTCAACCCCAAAAATCAATGTGATGATGTGGCGAAAACGTGGAAAACTGATTGGATTTGCAAAAAGTCATCAATGTAAGGGCATTTCGTATTTTTTCCACCCAACTTCTAACCTAAATCCAATCACGTGGTGATTTTTTATTATTATATGTTGAATTCACTTTAGTTGACAACTCAACCAAATGTAAATCAAAACTAGACGTTGAACTGACATCTGTTCCTAGTGGGTACAGCATCCTTGGTCTTTTTAGTCATGGTTAAACTAGTCATGGTTCTGAAAAGTTGGTATTGAGAGGTCTCCTTTTCAGGCCAAGGAGGAAATAGAAGATCAAGACTTTGCAACCCTGGTGTTGTACGGAAATATCCTATAGTTGGGAGGCAGAAGGACACATTTCAAGACTTTACTGCTTACTGTGTTGTATTAAAAGAGAGAGAACGAGAGGGAGATGAATTTGACATGCATTTCATGTTCTTCTCATATTTCTTACTATATTGTCAATGATTACAAATAGTTGTTCTCTCTGCTGTTTTAACTGTTCTCATCATGTGCTTTAAATTGTATTGAGATGAGACAGAGTGGGAGGGATCAATCACTCAGGCTGTGACTGTTGGATGTGATAAAGCGTGAAATCTGTCTAAGCGTTCTGTCAATGTTATTGAACGTTGTTTCTGGCGGGTTAGAGTGTAGGATGACCTGTCTCTGGCCTGTCTCTGTTGAGGTGACCTTTGCCCTGCTCGTTGTCAGGGTCAAAGGTTAAAGGTGGCAGTTTTACTGCAGGCAGAGTTCACAAGGGCAGAGTTCACCAAGCTGCTTTTGGAGATGAGGGATCTCCTCCCCTCCCCTCCTCTCCTCTCCTCTCCTCTCCTCTCCTCTCCTCTCCTCTCCTCTCCTCTCCTCTCCTCTCCTCTCCTCTCCTCTCCTCTCCTCTCCTCTCCTCTCCTCTCCTCTCCTCTCCTCTGTAATGGCGAGACTCCTTGCTGTTAGATCACTGTTTATGTCTGACCTGTTGTTCCTCAGACACTACAGTTTTTTGGCAAACCTCCCCCAAAATCGAGTTGCTATATGGAGTAGGCTGCTCTGCATTACTGTGCCCTTAGCTGATGGGCTGGACTGCATCCAAAATGGCACCCTATTACCTTTATAGTGCACTAATTTTAACCAGAGTCTTGAACAGGATGCACCATATACCAAAACACACTTTTAATCCCCAAAATGATTTGGCAGTTAATGCCAAAATATATTTTTCATTGAACTTCCATTTCCTTCCAAGAGGCTGAATGTCTCTTGCCTATTCAGTCTATACAGACTATGGCTTAGGAACCAGTGGCTTACTAATGTTAAGTGGAGTGTATGGCCCAAAGTATGGAGCGATTTCAATGCCAACAGAAATTGTATTTCAATTCCATAATTTAGAATTTGTATTAGGATATTGAATTTGAATGTAATATTTTTGAATTTGTAATGCACAAATTGAATCATTGAATTCATAAATTGAACTTGTATTTAATTATTTGAAACTAATTTGAATGAATATTGCATACATTACTTTTTTGACAATTCAAATTCAATATTTATATATTGATTTTCAATATGGTAGATATTGCATTCATTTTCTGTGAATCAAGTTTACAAACTATCATTTCAAGTTTATCAAAGTTTCAAATATTCAACTTCTCAGATGCATTCAGATTCAGTTTTCAAATTCAGTTCTCCAAATTCAGATTCAAAACCAGTGACAACATCCTGGTACTTTGCCAGCCAGGAACGGTAGAGGAGAACAGATAGAATAAAATGCTCTCTGTAGTAAACAGAAGCTTCTGGCGGTTTCTGAAGCCAATGTACCCTTGCCGGAGACTTGAAACTAACAGTAACACATTTCTAACTAAAACGACCACGTCAAACTAACACGTCTTCCAGTCTCAGACAAGGTTCTCATCACAGAAGCATGGATCACCAAACCGTACTCTTTTAATGAGTAACCTTGCTGGATCTTGAAGTTTTGTATTAGTGTAGCAAATGTGGATCTTTGAAACTCACTCCTCAGCCTAAAGTGTCGCCCCCTGCACAATTGAAGAAGGCCTTTTTCAATAGCAATAGCATGGTGGGTTGAATAGCTTTAGGAAGGTGGTTTGCGAGGCAGAGGTCATGAGTTTGAGTCTCTGTATTTCTATTTCTATTTATTAGGGATCCCCATTAGCTGCTGCCAAGGCATTTCTTGTGCCTACTCGTTTATCCTTTGTTGTTTTTACTCATTAATCTGAACGCATCCTATTTTGAATCATAGCACCATTTAATTGTCTAATTCGATATTCCTCTTACATATTTTTTTACATACTTGACTACCACTCATCTTCCCCCCCTCTAAAATATTGAATTTTAAACGTTCTTTACAGCTCAGCTTTACCACAGATAAGCAGATTTTAACATAATAAAAAAAAATGAAAGTCTGCTTACCTGTTGGTTCGACTGTAAACTGTATCCTGTTCGTATACGCCAAATTGTTATGATGAGTTCTCTGGTATCAAGGAATTCAATATGCAAGAAGGTACTTAACCCTTAGATAGAGAGTTGATACATGTATTTCATATATGGTACCGGAATCACCATAGCAAGCTGCATGATGTCGTCCCCACAGTGACCGTACGTACATACCCCAACCAGAAGCCATGGATTACAGGAAACATCCGCACTGAGCTAAAGGGTAGAGCTGCCGCTTTCAAGGAACGGGACTCTAACCCGGACGCTTATAAGAAATCCCGCTATGACCTCCGACGAACCATCAAACAGGCAAAGAGTCAATACAGGTCTAAGATTGAATCATACTACACTGGCTCTGACGCTCGTCGGATGTGGCAGGGCTTGAAAACTATTACAGACTACAAAGGGAAGCACAGCCGCGAGCTGCCCAGTGACACAAGCCTACCAGACGAGCTAAACCACTTCTATGCTCGCTTCGAGGCAAGCAACACTGAAGCATGCATGAGAGCACCAGCTGTTCCGGACGACTATGTGATCACGCTCTCCGTAGCCGATGTGAGTAAGACTTTTAAGCAGGTCAACATTCACAAGGCCGCAGGGCCAGACGGATTACCAGGACGTGTACTCCGAGCATGTGCTGACCAACTGGCAAGTGTCTTCACTGACATTTTCAACATGTCCCTGACTGAGTCTGTAATACCAACATGTTTCAAGCAGACCACCATAGTCCCCGTGCCCAAGAACTCTAAGATAACCTGCCTAAATGACTACCGACCCGTGGCACTGACGTCTGTAGCCATGAAGTGCTTTGAAAGACTGGTCATGGCTCACATCAACAGCATAATCCCAGAAACCCTAGACCCACTCCAATTTGCATACCGCCCCAACAGATCCACAGATGATGCAATCTCTATCGCACTCCACACTGCCCTTTCCCACCTGGACAAGAGGAACACCTACGTGAGAATGCTATTCATTGACTACAGCTCAGCATTCAACACCATAGTGCCCTCAAAGCTCATCACTAAGCTAAGGATCCTGGGACTAAACACCTCCCTCTGCAACTGGATCCTGGACTTCCTGACGGGCCGCCCCCAGGTGGTAAGGGTAGGTAACAACACATCTGCCACACTGATCCTCAACACGGGGGCCCCTCAGGGGTGCGTGCTCAGTCCCCTCCTGTACTCTCTGTTCACCCATGACTGCATGGCCAGGCACGACTCCAACACCATCATTAAGTTTGCCGACGACACAACAGTGGTAGGCCTGATCACCGACAACGATGAGACAGCCTATAGGGAGGAGGTCAGAGATCTGGCCGTGTGGTGC
The DNA here is from genome assembly GCF_964263955.1 of Coregonus lavaretus. NCBI lineage: Eukaryota > Metazoa > Chordata > Actinopteri > Salmoniformes > Salmonidae > Coregonus > Coregonus lavaretus. The sequence continues at coordinate 3,098,411 of NC_140024.1, read as the reverse complement.
CAGGACAACAACCTCTCCCTCAACGTGACCAAGACAAAGGAGATGATTGTGGACTACAGGAAAAAAAAGAGGACTGAGCACGCCCCCATTCTCATCGACGGGGCTGTAGTGGAACAGGTTGAGAGCTTCAAGTTCCTTGGTGTCCACATCACCAACGAACTATCATGGTCCAAACACACCAAGACAGTCGTGAAGAGGGCACGACAAAGCCTATTCCCCCTCAGGAGACTAAAAAGATTTGGCATGGGTCCTCAGATCCTCAAAAAATTCTACAGCTGCACCATCGAGAGCATCCTGACTGGTTGCATCACCGCCTGGTATGGCAACTGCTTGGCCTCTGACCGCAAGGCACTACAGAGGGTAGTGCGTACGGCCCAGTACATCACTGGGGCAAAGCTCCCTGCCATCCAGGACCTCTATACCAGGCGGTGTCAGAGGAAGGCCCTCAAAATTGTCAAAGACTCCAGTCACCCTAGTCATAGACTGTTCTCTCTGCTACCGCACGGCAAGCGATACCGGAGTGCCAAGTCTAGGTCCAAAAGACTTCTCAACAGCTTCTACCCCCAAGCCATAAGACTCCTGAACAGCTAATCATGGCTACCCGGACTATTTGCACTGCCCCCCCACCCCATCCTTTTCACGCTGCTGCTACTCTGTTAAGTATTTATGCATAGTCACTTTAACTCTACCCACATGTACATATTGCCTCAACTGCCTCAACTGGCCGGTGCCCCCGCACGTTTACTATGCAACGGTACCCCCCTGTATATATAGCCTCCCTACTGTCACTTTATTCTATTGTATATATAGCCTCCCTACTGTCACTTTATTTTTTACTTCTGCTCTTTTTTTCTCAACACTTTTTTGTTGTTGTTTTATTCTTACTTTTTTGTTTAAAATAAATGCACTGTTGGTTAAGGGCTGTAAGTAAGCATTTCACTGTAATGTCTGCACCTGTTGTATTCGGCGCATGTGACCAATAAAATTTGATTTGATTTGATTTGATGTAGGTTGCATCTTACTATCCGAATGAGAGACAAAGAGATCTCTCAGTTTATATACTTTAAGATAAACAAGTTTTAACCAACATCTGGCAACCATAACTGGAGGACCCTCCCAACCGAGATGGTACCATCCTGTACCCCAGGCAGGATATTCCATCTATCAATCATTCTAAGATAAACACCAGTGAGCTACCTCGACATCCCGGAATCCTTGTTATTCAGACTTTGTGGCACCAAGAGTTACCTATCTAATGAATTTAACCTCGTTCCTACAACAATGTGAAAACACGTCATATCACCCTCCAATAGCCCCTGCGCTTAAAGGACGACCAGGGCCCATCCTGCCTATCGAGCCCGGGTCCGGAACTCCACGGAGTAGTCCACCACCGAACGGTCACCCTGCCCACAGGCCGTGATCCGCCTCCCGGCCTCGTGTCCCGACACCACCCGAGAGGTGTCGAACACCTTGCATAGCTCCCGGGTGAAATGGTAGGAGTCGGGGCACGCCAGAGTTTGGCTCTCCCACTCCCCGGTAGTCCAGGAAAGGGCCCGACCCGTCAACAGAGTGATAATGTAGGCCACCCGGCCCTGCTCCGTTGGGAAGGAGGAGGGTTGTAGGCTGAATACCAGGGAACACTGGGTGAGGAATTCCCTGCAGCCCTCTGGACATCCGTCGTACCTCTCCGGAGGTGGTATGCTGGGTTCCCGCTCCGCCGGCTGCTGGGGCTGGTCGGGTGTCCACCCGGCTCTGCACGGCGATCGTCAGCTGGCGGAGATTCTCTGTGATCTGCTGCAGGCAGCGGTCGTGCTGGTTCAGCATAGCTCCCTGCATTGCCAATGCGCTACGATACTGTGCTGCCTGCGCTGGGTCCATATTGGCTCTGTTTTCTGTAAGGGTTGGTGTGAGGTGTGACCCAGGTGTGGTGCAGGATAGACAGTAGACAGTAGGCAGAGATGGTGAAACAAAGATATTTAATGGTGGTCCCAAAACCAGGATACAAAATAACGGACTTGTCACGATAAAATAAAGGAGGAGCAAATTGGTCTCCATAAACAGGCTGACAGCAAACATACGAAATACTAACTACGACTAAAAACAACAATGAAACAGGGAGAACACTTCTCAAATACCTGTACATACGTCTCGCAATCATACACTGATTAGTACTGCTTGGCATCGAGAAACTAGCAGAGAAAACAGTGCAAGGGAACACAGGGAAGTGAGGGCATAAATACACAGGTGAACAGGTAGACACAGGTGACACCAATAGGATAATGATTAGTCCAGACTGTGAGTGAGGAGGGGCCTAAGGTTGTCGGAGGATGACACCTAGTGGGTCGCTCCGGAACTGAGACCCCCTCCTGTAACAACTGAATACAATATTCATTCAATTTAGTTTCAAATCATGAAATACAAGTTCAATTTATAAATTCAATGATTAAATTTGTGCAATACAAATTCAAAAATATTAAATTCAAATTCAATATCCTAATACAAAATTCTAAATTATGGAATTAAAATAAAAATTCTGTTGGCACTGAAATCGCTCCATACAAGCCAAGCATTTTGGGTATACTGTACTGCAAGTGGCTGCCACAGCAGTTTGAGGACCTCGGGGTGGTTGGCCCAGATCAAGACCGTTAGCAGATTGCTACAGTACATAGTCATTTCTCAAATATAGCAGCTCCCTCTTTCACTTTCTCGCTCTCTCTCTCTCTCTCTTCCTCTCTAATTCACCCATGGCAGTTCAAGGAGATCTCTGGCATCCAGGACACTGAATATGGTACAGTACAGTACACAGATATTCTTACTGTATCTCTCTGCCTGTGTGTGTTTGACGAGAAATAGAGAGATGGGGAGGAAGACTGTTATATAACGCTCCTCTCTCCCGGGTCAGGAGAGTGCTGTGTGTGACCACTGAATGTATGCAAAGGCAGCTGCTCCCCTCAACCCCCAGGTGTGTGTGTGTGTGTGTGTGTGTGTGTGTGTGTGTGTGTGTGTGAGTGCATGACAGTCAGATCTCTTCCCCACTGCTGCATATTCTGAGCATCTTACTGTCAACTCAGTCCTTATCTAGTGCTACACAAATACAGCTGATACAAATTACAAAGTATCTTACCATACCATAATTCTACCAGTGGACTGCTAATGCTCTTTCCTCACTTAGTTACAACAAACAAGTAAAGCTAAGTCTTCGCCATTTTAGCGCGTTGATAATAAATGCTTTGCTCTGTGATGTTGAAGCGCTGTGAAAATGCTACGTTGCTAGCTAGCTCAGTTCCCTGCTAATATAGCAGTCAACCATGCTTTCCCAACAGCCCCCAGGTCTGTGCTCAGTGATATTGATGGGATTACAACCATTGCCCTTGACCCAATTATGCCTGAGTGAGTGGCCAATTTTCTCTCAGACGAGCAGTATTGTGATGAGAGCTAGAGGGTCTGGAATAGCTAGCACTGCAACCTGTTAACTTGTAAGCTGCATCCACTTAGAGCTATTGATATGCAGTGTTCAGCAGACTATGTTTGAGATTTAGAATGCTAGAAGAAGGCACTATAGCCCTATTCGGCCGGGATTAGTTTTACTGTGGGTGGTCAGGTAATGTATTACATGCACGAGCACAAAACACCACATTCATAATTTTAGTCCCGTCTGAATCTGCCATGTCAGTAATTTTCACATGGTGGGAGAGTTTATTTGTTTAGTCAAATTCCCATTAGCTTTTGCCGAAGCAGCAGCTATTCTTCCTGGGGTCCACACAAAAACATAAAACATGACAAGTAACAAAACACTGATAGACTAGAACAGTCACACAAATTTAAAATACAATGATATACAAACAATACAACTAAAGAATAATGTGTCAAGACTGTGTGTGTTAGAGTGTTTGTGTGTGTCATTTCACAGTCCCTATTGTGCCATGAGATGTTGTTTTATAAAAATAAATTTGGGAATTTTGCTGTTTGCTTGAGTACTTGGAGATGGAAGGGAGTTCCATTCGATCATGGCTCTGTCTATAATACTGTGCGTTGCCGTGAATTCGTTTTGGACTTGGGGACTGTGAACAGACCCCTGGTGGCATGTCTTGTGGGGTATGTATGGGTGTCTGAGCTGTATGTTATTTAATTATGCGAACAATCTGGAATTTTCCTCACAGTAATATTTCTCATAAGAACTAGAAGAGAAGCAGTTAATCTCGCATCAACCAGGAAAGACTGGCATGCATGTTGTTGATGTTGGTTCTGTATGTGCAGGTAAGGGCATGGTGTGCTCTGTTTTGAGCCAGCTGCAGCTTTGCTAGGTCTTTCTTTGCTGCACTTGACCAAATTACCAGACAGTAATCAAGATGGGACAGGACCAGAGCCTGAACAATTAGTACAGTTGATTTTTGTCAAAAACGCACTACATATTTTTATAACAGACATACCCCTTCCCATCTTCACACCAACTTTGTCAATATGATTTTGTATTTGTATTTATTAGGGATCCCCATTAGCTGCTGCGAAGGCACAGAGTCTTTTAGGGCCAAGTCTTAGTCAAGTCACAAGTCCCTTTTGGCAATGGCTTTCTGCTTGCTGTGGGTTAGGTCTATAAACCTTGTAAATGATTTGAAGAGACTCCCTTCATTAGTCCATACTTGTATGAAAGAAAGCACATCAGGCACTATTTAAATCAAAATAAATGTCATTTTAAAATGTAGACAGTTTACATGAATAAAAGTAACTGTACCGGATATGAAAAAAAGCTAACATAACATTTTAAAGTGCATGGTATTTTGTGGCAGACATTGTCTATATTTCACTTCATTCTGTCACACAAACAGAACATCTGTAAGTGAGGGAAGATAAATGACAAGTATAAATGTAACCTAAAATGACTGACAGCTGTTCAATAACTGCCCTACTAAAGTGTTCTATATACCTAAAATATACTTACTGACCTGGACACTTAACAACAGAAACACCATTTCCTGTAACAAGTAGCAAATTACATCCTGTGCCCTAAGACAGAGAACATTTCTGTTGCAGACAGGTTACATTTCAGAAAGATCAAGTTTGTCAGCGTTCTTGCACTGAGCCTGGCACGATGAGGGCGCATGATGAGGCCTCCATGACTAAACACTCTCTCCACTGGGGCACTGGTGGCAGGCACAGCCAACACTGTCATTGCTACCTGCTTGAGCCTTGGAAAGTATTTCGCATGGATTCTCCAAAAATCCAAGCAATCAACTTCATTTTCATCAGAAGATACTTGAATGTAGCGAATAATCTCTGCTCTGACAGATGACTTTATGTCTCCTTACTTCTTGCTGATCTTGTTGCGGTCACCAGAGAACAGTCTGGAGGGTTTGGCAGGTGGTTATTCTTCTTCTCCACTACTGCTCTCCGTAACGGTGTCTTTCCGTGCCTCAGCAAAACAAGGTCTGAAAAAAAATCATTAAATGATGTATATAATCAAGATTATAACAGGATACATTATACATGAAAACAAATCATTATTATTTGAATGCAAGTGGCATAGAAAAAATGTTGCATGTTGCAATGCATTGTACCTACCAATCAGACTCTCCTTCAATTCAGCTTTATCTTCATGTGGTATGAGGACATCATGATCAAGCCAGAACAGGCAGAAAGATGGGTCCAGCAGTGCAGCCATTATGTATACATTGTCACCAAATGGAAGTTTTGTTGCCTGTTCATCCCCATGGAATCAGCGTTTGAGGGACTGCTGCAGTGCTTTTACTAGACTGACTAGGTGACGACTTGTGCTCAGTATACTTTGCAGATGATAGTTGAGTGACAGTACACAAGGAATGGCAGCACTGAGAGTCACCACTTTCTCCCCCTGAGTAAGGTTGGTGGCCTGGACAAAAGGGTCCAAAATGTTCACTAGCTCCAATTAGCTGGCTCCATTCCCTTGGTGATAAGCAGAGCTCCTTGTGTCCTTGGGCCTCAAGTAGAGTATTGAGGCTTTGTTGATTCAGATTGGTGACTGCTTTAACAAGCCGGAGGAGCAGCAGCAGGGAGCAGGGATACTACGATTGGCTCCGAACTCAGCTTCAAATGCTTCTTTCAGACCACAGGTAGTATGTAGTAAGCTGCAAAGTTTAGTTACCTTAGCCAACACACTGTTAATGATTTTTGTTTCCTTTAGTCCATCTCTAATCACCAGTTGTAATGGATGGGCAAAGCACTGTAAGCGCTGTTGCATGCAGTTGGTTTGGATAGCTTCAACATCAGCATTGTACTCTTCACCAAATTCTTCCCATAGGCTGGGGTTATCCACATCATCATCATCATCATGATCATTGCTTGCTTTGGGGAAACAAACTGTGAAGGCCTTTTTCATATTTGCAGCGTTATCACATATGATACAATCTCATTTATGTTTTATGCCAAAACTATCACATATTACTTCAAATGTATCACTGATTCTTTCCCCAGTGTGTGACCCTGTGAATCTATCACAGCTCAACAGAACTGCCTCCAGTCTGGGAGTAATTTTCTCGTCCATGGCCATGTAATGGGCTGTTACTCCCATGAAGCCCCTCATGGTCCTGTCAGTCCATATATCTACAGTGACAGACACTGATTCTGTCTTCTCTAGGGCAATTTTGATTGTAGCCTCTTTGTTCAGTGTTAAGTCATGCAGGCGCCTGGTCAACGTGGGCCTACTTACTGGTCTATATTTGTCATCTACCACTGACATTAAATGCCTAAAGTGAGGGTTGTCCACTAAGGACATAGGCAGGTTGCAGGAAATGATCAGGTCTTGCAGTATAGCTTCTGTTATGGCCTTCTGCCTGGGGTGGCCCTGGCTGTACACATGGACACCTGTGGTGGTCAAGAATGAGTCAATGCTGCTCTGTCCTTCTGTCCCTGCGCTGGCCACTTTTGCTTTGCAGAATTCAGTGAACCTACAGATGAACAACATGATGGATAGTTGTTGCTGACTTGAGATGGAAGTACAAGGACACAAACAAATATGTATGGTCTATGGGATTTTTCAGCAGAAATGTCCAAGACGTTGCATGCTTTGAACTCTCGTTTTATACTAAGTTACTTCCTAGGACCAGGCTACAACAGAAAGTATATTAAATCCCATAGTGATATACATAGCGCTGAGATGTAATTTAATAATCTCTGCTAACAACTAGGCCTAGCTATCTGACAACCCACCTCTTAACCTTTCGAGAAATATTCGACAGTAATACATTTCCAGTTAGCTAAAAGATGACACACAAGAAAGCTAGCTATATCAAGCTGGCATCTGCTAAACAGGCTATTATTAGTCTAACCACATTGTAACGTTGTTAGCTAGCTAGCCTAACTGACCTTTAGCGGTGAGTTTTCAAATGTCAAATGAAGTTAGATGTAGTTGCACCAGCATCTTTAATGTTAATTCCACAAGTTTTGCAAACAGCATTTCGTTTTTTGCCACTGGCATTATACTGCAGGTTCTTGTAACCAAATTTAATAACGAAAGCCTCACCACCTGATGACATTGTTGCTGATTACAATTGTTTAGCTGTAGTACTACAGTAACGTACAACTGACGCAGCCGTTCTAGAACGCTTTTCAGCCCTCTGTATTAAACTACTATCTCTGTGTTACAATGCCGCCTGTTCCATGTTATCTGACAGAATGCACAACAAAATCGTATCCCAGTACTGACTTGCATTGTTCACGAGTCTCTCATCTAGAGTCTAAGTCAAGTCGCAAGTCATTTTCTTTGCGACTTAAGTGCGACTCGAGTCCGAGTCTCAGACTTGAGTTTCCATTTCTGCATCATATAACATTATTACACCACTACATATCTACAATACAAAATGTATAATACCACCATACAAAAATATTACAATATAGGTGTGTGCGTATGCATACGTCTGTACCTGTGTGTATCTCTTCACAGTCCCTGCTGTTCCATATGGTTAATTTTTTATTATATGATTCTACTGCTTGCATCAGTTACCTGATGTGGAATAGAGTTCCATGTAGTCATGGCTCTATGTGCGCCTCCCATAGTCTGTTCTGGACTTGGGGATTGTGAAGAGACCTCTGGTGGCATGTCTTGTGGCATATACATGGGTGTCCAAGCTCTGTGCTACTAGTTTAAACAGACACCTCAGTGCATTCAGCATGTCAACACTTCTTACAAAAACAAGTAGTGATGGAGTCAATCTCTCCTCCACTTTGAGCCATGAGAGATTGACATCTATATTATTAATGTTAGCTCTCTGTGTACATTTAAGGGCCAACGTGCCGCCCTGTTCTGAGCCAATTGTAATATTCCAAGGTCCCTCTTTGTGGCACCTGACCACATGACTGAACAGTAGTCCAGGTGTGACAAAACTAGGGCCTGTAGGACCTGCCTTGTTGATAGTGTTGTTAAGAAGGCAGAGCAGCACTTTATTATGGACAGACTTCTCCCCATCTTAGCTACTGTTGTCAACATGTTTTGACCATGACAGTTTACAATCCAGGGTTACTCCAAGCAGTTTAGTCACCTCAACTTTCTCAATTTCCACATTATTCCACATAGATCAGTGTACTGTTTACACTCGGTCTGTTGTTTTAATGAAATTGTTTTCATTAAATCGTTTTTAACTCCTGTCACGAAATCGGAACCTCCTGAACTTCGACCTGTTATTTCGGCCTGTTGTTTCTGAAGTTTTATTTTGTTTATTTTGATTTTGTTCATAAGTGTTTGTGTCAACACCTGCTACCAACTAGCCAGCTAGCTAGATGGATTGCAATGGAGTCCGCTTCGCCTGGAATAGCTAACAAACGTTTCCAGCGCTGTAGAAACTGTGTTTATTACGCTCTTATCCAGGACAATATGACAATCTGGAGTTCCAATGCGGCAGTTTTTTGCTTGTGGAGGATTACAGGAATGAGGTGGCTATCCTTAGCAAGCAAATTTCAATTCTGTGTGAACTTATGGGGAAAACGCAAATTGGAACTTTCTCGTTCTCAACTCCTGTGGCTGGACGATGCTCGGGCCTGATGGATGTATCCCCGCCTTGTCATCTGTCCCTATCCGAATGGCCTGTGCTACCTGGAACTTGCCTGCAGAGGAAGTTGTCTCCATCTGCTTTTCCTCCTCCATCTTGTAATGGAGTAGACGGAGAACAGCAAGAGGATTGTTCCAATCAGCGCTGGTCCAATGTCACAAGTCGTGGAAACCGAAAGCAGCGGCATGCTGCTAAGCGAATTGGAGTGTCTGCGAGAGGTTTGGAGCAGATTGACATAAGGAATAGCTTCGCCGCACTGGTGCCTGATCTACCTGCGCCTTCATCGCTGGGATTGCCTGTGTCTGCGACGGCTGTGCTGACTCCATCTACGCTGACTCCAGCAGCGGCTTTGTCGTCGAGTTCGGCTCCTTTCCCTCTCTCTGGATCTGACGGGCACTGCCTGCTGTGGGAGGTCTGGACCTATCGCTGGGAGCAGCGGGCGTATGCTATCCTGCTTCTCGTGGGCCTGTGAAAGGTTCAACGAATTGTGTGAGGGGTAGGAATAGGCAGATTTCTCCATCCCCTTCTCCAGCCATTGTATTGGGCAGTTCAATGGTGAGAAATGTCTCAGTCCCTGGAGCAAAAACGTTGTGCTATCCAAGAGCACAAGTACAGGACATCAATAAGCTGCTCCCAAACATTTTAAACCAGCATCAGGAAATGTAGTCTTTCATAGTTCATGTGGGATTCAATTCCATTATGAAGGGCAGCTCAGAACAGCTTAAGATGGATTTTAAAGAACTGATTGACACCAACAAACGCCCCATAATATCTGGTCCTGTGCCCTCCCTAAATCGTGGCATTGAACATTTCAGCAGACTTTTAGCCCTCTATGGCTACGAGACTATTGCAGCTCTGTGGGTGTAACATTTATTGACAATTTTGATACCTTCTGGAAAAAAAGCTAATTTTATAAGGAGGATGGGATCACCTAATTTATGTCCCCCTATCTATATGCAGTAATCATGTGCCTATGAACCACAGTTATACTGTTAGCACTGAGGTGGTATGCCCTAGTAGGATGTCCACTGTGTGCAGTTCACCCTGCACTAAAATAAATAACATGAGCATGTCTACTTCTGCTAAGCTTCCCAGTAAAGCAATGAAATGAGGCTGCATTTATTGTAGCTGGGGATTTTAACAAAGCAAATTTGAGGACTAGGCTGCTGAAGAAATATCAACATATCGACTGTACTCGCGCTGCCAAAATCCTCGACCATTACTATTCGAACTTCCGAATATAGGCCCCCTTATAACAGGCCCTCCCCGCCCTCCTTTCGGCAAATCTGACCATGACTCCATTTTGCTTCTCCCTTCCTATAGGCAGAAACTCAAACAGGAAGTACCCGTGCGAAGGACTATTCAACGCTGGTCTGACCAATCGGAATCCATGCTTCAAGATTGTTTTGATCACGCGGACTGGGATATGTTCCGGGTAGCTTCCGAAAATAATTTAGACGAATACACTGAAACAGTGACTGAGTTTATCAGGAAGTGTATAGGTGATGATGTGCCCACTGTGACTATTAAAACCTACCCTAACCAGAAACCGTGGATAGATGGCAGCATTCGCGCAAATCTGAAAGTGCGAACCACTGCATTCAACCATGGCAAGGTGACTGGGAATATGGCAGAATACAAACAGTGTAGCTACTCACTCCGCAAGGCAATTAAACTGGCAAAACATCAGTATAGAGACAAAGTGGAGTCGCTATTCAACGGCTCAGACACGAGACGTATGTGGCAGGGTCTACAGACAATCACGAACTACAAAAGGAAAACCAGCCACGTCGCCGACACCGACGTCTCGCTTCCAGACAAGCTAAACACCTTCTTTGCCCGCTTTGAGGATAACACAGTGCCACTGACGAGGCCCACTACCAAGGACTGTGGGCTCTCCTTCTCCATGGCCAACGTGATTAAGACATTTAAACATGTTAACCCCCGCAAGGTTGCCGGCCCAGACGGCATCCCTAGCCGCGTCCTCAGAGCATGCGCAGACCAGCTGGCTGGTGTGTTTATGGACATATTCAATCTCTCCCTTTCCCAGTCTGCTGTTCCCACATGCTTCAAGATGGCCACCATTGTTCCTGTACCCAAGAAAGCAAAGGTAACTGAACTAAATGACTATCGCCCTATAGCACTCACCTCTGTCATCATGAAGTGCTTTGAGAGACTAGTCAAGGATCATATCACCTCTACCTTACCTGTCACCCTAGACCCACTTCAATTTGCTTACCGCCCCAATAGATCCACAGACGATGCAATCGCCATCACACTGCACACTGCCCTATCCCATCTGGACAAGATAAATATCTATGTAAGAATGCTGTTCATTGACTATAGCTCAGCATTCAACACCATAGTACCCTCCAAGCTCATCATTAAGCTCGAGGCCCTGGGTCTGAACCCTGCCCTGTGCAACTGGGTCCTGGACTTCCTGAAGGGCCGCCCGCAGGTGGTGAAGGTAGGAAACAACATCTCCACTTCGCTGATCCTCAACACTGGGGCCCCACAAGGGTGCATGCTCAGCCCCTGTTACGAGAATTTCTATCTCAATGTTTCAAAAATGAACTTATTACTCAGTCTGTATCGCAGAGGTTGTAAATCTCTAATAATCAGACCAAGCAACCCAGCATACAATCATCAGGCTTTATTCATGAGAACGTTCTGAAACAAAATGGTCGTACAATATTTCTATATGCACACGTCAGAGGACAAATCCCACCCCTCTTTAGGCGGGCTGTAGTTTTCCACTGGAAAACTGCTCTCCTGACCATCAGGTCACACACACACACACACACACACGTTCTTATCATAGGCTGCATTCCTTAGTTATCGCCTGCTCACAATATCCTGCAAGCCTTTCACTCCCCTTTCCCTGTGAGTTTTGGGAACCAGTCTATACTCTTGCTGGGATATAAACACATTTGATTAATTCTCTAAGCTCTAGTCTACTAATTAGTCATACATTATTAGTTTAGATGAGGGTGTGACATTTTAGTGATATCTCACTCACACATTTCTTTATCAGCCCCTTCCTGTTCTCCCTGTTCACCCATGACTGCGTGGCCAAGCATGCCTCCAACTCAATCATCAAGTTTGCAGACGACACAACAGTAGTAGGCTTGATTACCAACAATGACGAGACTGCCTACAGGGAGGAGGTGAGGGCTTTGGGAGTGTGGTGCCAGGAAAATAACCTCTCACTCAACATCAACAAAACAAAGGAGATGATCGTGGACTTCAGGAAACAGGGACCGCAGTGGAGAAGGTGGAAAGCTTCAAGTTCCTTGGCATACACATCACCGACAAACTGAAATGGTCCACCCACGCAGAGTGTGGTGAAGAAGGCGCAACAGAGCCTCTTCAACCTCAGGAGGCTGAAGAAATTCGGCTTAGCACCTAAAACCCTCACAAACTTTTACAGATGCACAATTTAGAGCATCCTGTCGGGCTGTATCACCGCCTGGTACGGCAACTGCACTGCCCACAACAGCAGGGCTCTCCAGAGGGTGGTGCGGTTTGCCGAACGCAGTACCGGGGGCAAACTACCCACCCTCCAAAACACATACAGCACCCGATGTCACAGGAAGGCCAAAAAGATCATCAAGGACATCAACCACCCGAGCCACTGCCTGTTCACCCCGCTATCATTCAGAAGGCGAGGTCAGTACAGGTGCATCAATGCTGGGACCGAGATAATTACTTGTTAGATATTACTGCATTGTCGGAGCTAGAAGCACAAGCATTTCGCTACACCCGCTATAACATATGCTAAACACGTGTATGTGACAAATAAAAATTGATTTGATTTGAAAACAATCAAGCATCCCAGAAAAGTGTTAAAAATAGCCTACGTTAACGTATGTAGCTTAAGAAACAAGGTTCATGAAATCAATAATTTGCTAGTAACAGATGACATTCATATTGTGACAATCTCTGAAACTCACTTAGATAATACCTTTGATGATACAGTGGTAGCAATACATGGTTATAAGATCTACAGAAAAGACAGAAATGCCAAAGGTGGAGGTGTGGCCGTTCATATTTAGAACCACATTCCTGTAAAGCTTAGAGAGAATCTCATGATAAATACTGTTGAAGTAATATGGCTACAGGTTCATCTGCCTCACCTAAAACCCATTCTGGTGGGAAGCTGCTATAGACCACCAACAGTCAGTATCTGGATAACATGTGTGAAATGCTTAATAACGTGTGTGATATCAACAGTATATTTTCTGGGTGATATAAATATTGACTGGCTTTCATCAAGCCCACTCAAGAAAAAAAAGCTTTATGTTTCATATATACAGTGGGGGAAAAAAGTATTTAGTCAGCCACAAATTGTGCAAGTTCTCCCACTTAAAAAGATGAGAGAGGCCTGTAATTTTCATCATAGGTACACGTCAACTATGACAGACAAAATGAGAAGAAAAAAAATCCAGAAAATCACATTGTAGGATTTTTAATGAATTTATTTGCAAATTATGGTGGAAAATAAGTATTTGGTCACCTACAAACAAGCAAGATTTCTGGCTCTCATAGACCTGTAACTTCTTCTTTAAGAGGCTCCTCTGTCCTCCACTCGTTACCTGTATTAATGGCACCTGTTTGAACTTGTTATCAGTATAAAAGACACCTGTCCACAACCTCAAACAGTCACACTCCAAACTCCACTATGGCCAAGACCAAAGAGCTGTCAAAGGACACCAGAAACAAAATTGTAGACCTGCACCAGGCTGGGAAGACTGAATCTGCAATAGGTAAGCAGCTTGGTTTGAATAAATCAACTGTGGGAGCAATTATTAGGAAATGGAAGACATACAAGACCACTGATAATCTCCCTCGATCTGGGGCTCCACGCAAGATCTCACCCCGTGGGGTCAAAATGATCACAATAACGGTGAGCAAAAATCCCAGAACCACACGGGGGGACCTAGTGAATGATCTGCAGAGAGCTGGGACCAGAGTAACAAAGCCTAAAATCAGTAACACACTACGCCGCCAGGGACTCAAATCCTGCAGTGCTAGACGTGTCCCCCTGCTTAAGCCAATATATGTCCAGGCCCGTCTGAAGTTTGCATTTGGATGATCCAGAAGAGGATTGGGAGAATGTCATATGGTCAGATGAAACCAAAATAGAACTTTTTGGTAAAAACTCAACTCGTCGTGTTTGGAGGACAAAGAATGCTGAGTTGCATCCAAAGAACACCATACCTACTGTGAAGCATGGGGGTGGAAACATCATGCTTTGGGGCTGTTTTTCTGCAAAGGACCAGGACGACTGATCCGTGTAAAGGAAAGAATGAATGGGGCCATGTATCGTGAGATTTTGAGTGAAAACCTCCTTCCATCAGCAAGGGCAATGAAGATGAAACGTGGCTGGGTCTTTCAGCATGACAATGATCCCAAACACACCTCCCGGGCAACGAAGGAGTGGCTTCGTAAGAAGCATTTCAAGGTCCTGGAGTGGCCTAGCCAGTCTCCAGATCTCAACCCCATAGAAAATCTTTGGAGGGAGTTGAAAGTCTGTGTTGCCCAGCGACAGCCCCAAAACATCACTGCTCTAGAGGAGATCTGCATGGAGGAATGGGCCAAAATACCAGCAACAGTGTGTGAAAACCTTGTGAAGACTTACAGAAAACTTTTGACCTGTGTCATTGCTAACAAAGGGTATATAACAAAGTATTGAGAAACTTTTGTTATTGACCAAATACTTATTTTCCACCATAATTTGCAAATAAATTCATTAAAAATCCTACAATGTGATTTTCTGGATTTTTTTTCCTCATTTTGTCTGTCATAGTTGATGTGTACCTATGATGAAAATTACAGGCCTCTCTCATCTTTTTAAGTGGGAGAACTTGCACAATTGTTGGCTGACTAAACACTTTTTTCCCCCACTGTACACTACCGGTCAAAAGTTTTAGAACACCTACTAATTCAAGGGTTTTTCTTTATTTTTACTATTTTCTAAATTGTAGAATAATAGTGAAGACATCAAAACTATGAAATAACACATATGGAATCATGTAGTAACCAAAAAAGTGTTAAACAAATCAAAATATATTTTATATTTGAGATTCTTCAAATTGCCACCGTTTGCCTTGATGACAGCCATACGTGTAATGCCAGTAGCCTGAATCTTTCAAACCCGCGGCCCAACGATGGTACCAGTCCTGAAATAATTGGCCGCTTTTTGGAATCTTTCAGTTCTAGAATCAGCTCTTTAAAATCCATTTTCAGAAGTTCCGAGCTAGCCCTCCTAATGTCGTTTGACCCCACATGGACTACAACAGCGTCAGCTCCCGGCAGCTGTCATAGAACGGTCGGAAGCAGCCTTTTAATGTCCTGTACTCGTGCTCCAGGATATCACAGGGTTTTTGCCCCGGGAACCATTATGTTTCTTACCGTATAATTGCCGATGACGACAGCTGGTGCAATGGCTGAGGAGGTCCGGCCATTCTTTAGCCTAGAGTTGTTTCGCAAATGTATTTATTACCTTTTAGTTTTATGTGTGGCATAAACACAACCAGTCACAATGTTTTAATCTGATTAGGCTACTTCAAAAGTATTCTGTAGGCTATCTGCGCACGTTCGTCCACTCCACTAATTCCAGCATCCAAACTGTCCATTTGATGAATGGAAAGAGACATCTGGTACAAAACACCAAAAAGCTTAATGACATTCAGAGAATGTCAAGCCAAGCCTTCTGTAATGGGTACAAGGTAAGGAGGGATGTATTTTCTTTTTGTCAAGATTGGCATACTCTATTTGATTGTGGTGTTGAAAACGCAAACCATGATGTTGAAGTGCCTGAAGTCGCTAATCAGTATGCAGTTATGCTTTGCTTATTGGTTGTGTGGAGCATTGGCACAGGAACCTGTTGGTGGAAAATTCATTGCATATATTTTATAAAAATGTTGAGAATCTGAATTCACCCTTGCTTATCATTGTCTGTAGCTAGCTCTGATTGTAGTGTAATGACACAGGCAGGGAGATTGAGCTCGTCCGTTGTGGTCAGTGAACCATCTACCTTCTGGCCCGTAGTCATGCGTGGCATCGACTGTGCCACAAAAGCATGGTGAAGTGGTAAAGTCGATGTACACGTTTATTTTAGCATCTATTTATTAGGATCCCCCAATTAGCTGCTGCTGAGGCAGCTGCTACTCTTCCTGGGGTCCAAACAGGAAACTCAAGGTCGCTACAGTTATTGTTATTTTTGGTATTAATAATATTTTTTTTGTTAATTCAATGAGGGTGGGGGTGGGGGGGGGCAATTATTTGACAGTACAAGGGACATTTTTACAGTCGTGAAAATATTTTTGACATACAGAGTTTAACATGTGCTGCACGCAGTTTGGGTAATAACATAGGAACAAATTGATGCTTAAAACTAAGTGCTATGTTTTTTGCCCATTGCCTCATTCATGAGGCGATATGACACTTTGTCATATATAAACTTTTCCAGTGCCTTCTCTTTTAAAAGATTAAGCCAATGATAATGAGCCAATGAATTTATAAATTGCCAAATATGTCAATTAATTAAATGTCTGCATGCAGTTAATAGTTTTATTGATATTATTTAGACTTTCTCCAAACTGAAAGCCAGTATTAGGTTATCCCTAGACAAGTTGAAATATCTTCACGCCTGGAACAGCCTCCAGGTTTCCGTTATAACGGTCAATTGTGACCGACCGGTTCGATCTTATGTAGCTAAATTTGAAATTGTGTTTTTTACATTGGATAAAAGTTGATTCTCAGAGCTAGAAAATGGTATATCATACACTACAGTTGAGGAACATTGGGAAAGTAATTCTGATTTGAAAGTTGATAAACTTGTAACCCCACTTTTGAGAAAATGGCCCTTGAATGTTTTGGTACACCTACTGGAGAGCTCTTCTTTGTCTACACCCATTCAGCATCGTTCACACCCTCTTAAGCCTTAGCCCCACCCATCTCTTTAAGGATTCACGTGAGGTCATGTGCTAAACAGAGAGTACGGTTGTGTACTAAACAACCAAAGATTTCAAGACTAAAGGCTGGTTATACTAAATCTATTGACATGTCTGTATACAGTTGTCATTCATTATTACAGGAAAATAAACTCACAACAAGATCACTATTTACAAGTTAATGGCTAGCTAATTACAGAAAATAGAGTGTGAAGGAATAAAAGCAGGGCATTCTACCGGAGAATTTTAGATCTTGGACACTGTCTCGTTGGCCTAACGTTATATCCTAATTTGACTTTGGTGCAGGTCATGTTGTTCTTCACATTACCATCTTTACGTAAACACACACTATATCAAATAAAATCTAAGTTTATTTGTCACATACACAGGATACAGAAGGTGTAAACGGTACAGTGAAATGGGTACTTGCATAGTGGAGTCTTTTATTTAGACATGTAGCTAGCTAGCTGGCTAAACAATTAACCATAATCCCAACCCATAACGTTACTACCCATTTACATCATTTAGCAGACGCTCTTATCCAGAGCGACTTACAAATTGGTGCATTCAACTTATTATTTCTTTTTTTATGGGGGGGGGTGAGGGGGGTTGAAGGATTACTTTATACTATTCCAGGTATTCTTTAAAGAGGTAGGGTTTCAAGTGTCTCCGGAAGGTGGTCAGTGACTCCGCTGTCCTGGCGTCGTGGAGGAGCTTGTTCCACCATTGGGGTGGAACAAGATAATGCATGAATCTACAGGTAGCTAAAGCGAACCAACTATGTTCAATGTTAGCTATCTAGCTAACATTAGGCTATAACTAGCAATGGAAATGGCTCTGAGATATGAATAATATTACTACGCAGATCATACACGGAATGTTAGCTAGTGAGCCAAACAGCCAGCTAACGTTAGCTAGCTAGCTAACAGTACACTTATAATTGCAATGAAAACGACTTTCTGACAAAATTAGAAACGTATAATATCTGAAAATGTAGCTAGATAGGCTCTCTTACACTTATACATGGATGAACGCTTCTCCCTCTGTCACGGATGCCATGGTTGCCCTTAGTTTGAAGATGTAATCCGGAGACAGATGTTTTATACAACAGCCTTCTGTGTTCTCTTTTCGCATTTGCAATCAAACGCCTGCATTTTCTCAATTTCCTTAACTATCATATTCTGCTTCCACCGAGCATTCCACTGATTTCAAAACTCGGTCCTCCAGAAAGTGGAGAGCTATCTTTCAAAAATAATCTGCGTTAGAAAGGATTACCTACACATACTGAGCAGCTCATTAGACAGAAGCATGCTACATTGCAGACCAATTCGAACTAATCTCTTGGCATGTCTAGCCTATCCATTATCTCAGCCAATCATGGCTAGCAGGTAGCTTAGTGGTTAAGAGTGTTGTGCCAGTAACCGAAAGGTTGCTGGTTCTAATCCCCAAGCCGACTAGGTGAACAATTTGTCGATGTGCCCTTGAGCAAGGCACTTAACCCTAATTGCTCCTGTAAGTCTCTCTGGATAAGAGCGTCTGCTAAATGACTAAAATGTAAATGTAGCAGGAAGGTTCCTGTCTTTTTCCGTGGCTAAACCAACTAGGCTCGTAATTTAACAATTGAATTCGTATTTACAGATGGCACACACATTTGTTATTAAGGCACATGAAAGTTCACATGTTCCAGAAGGCATTTCTGCCCCCCACAAATAATATTTAGATTTTTAAAAAATGTTTACGTTCAAATGCTTCTACTGTGAAACGAGTTACAATTTTGAATAAGAAAAAAATAAGAATTACTAGGGGGCAGTTTGGTAAAACTAATCCCGTCTGAATCGTCCACTGGAAAAACGAACATGCTGGGGTAATAATTACATAACCAACGTTCTATAGTAATACAAGTCCCGTGCAAAT
The DNA here is from genome assembly GCF_964263955.1 of Coregonus lavaretus. Taxonomy (NCBI): domain Eukaryota; kingdom Metazoa; phylum Chordata; class Actinopteri; order Salmoniformes; family Salmonidae; genus Coregonus; species Coregonus lavaretus. The sequence goes on along the minus strand of NC_140024.1, from coordinate 3,079,522 downwards.
GGGGTTTTAGTTGCAACACAATGTACTTTTTCTTTTACCAACCTAGTGGTAAGGTTTGAGGACGTAAATGACACAGACACTCCAGGAAATCAGGTCATATTGGACTCTTTAGACAAGAGCTCTGTTAAAGCTCAAATTCTGTTGAAGATGCTGTATAAAAAACAAGACACAATATGACTTAAACAGTATCAACAGGAAAAAGCATTTACAATTCCTGCCTGTCCCAGCTCAAGACAGATGTCCCAAAGTGACACAGGATGTGTGTTTGCGCTCGCCATTTAGAGGGCCAATCAGGCGGGCTTGTAGCTTCCCTGCCAAAGCACAGGGGTGTGAAATGAACACAGGTTCTCTTCGTTACCCAGGGTGAACCTGGAGCAGCGGGGAGCCTTTCCTTTAGGCAGCTCTACTACTGAGGAGATTGAGACGACAAAGGTTAACTCACACACACACACACACACACACACACACACACACACACACACACACACACAGAGAGAATCAGAGATGAAGAAAACAATCAGGTGAATCTAGTATTTAGCGCTTAGCATTGGGTCACGTCTTGGCTGTTTGGACAACAACATTGTTAGACACAAGCTGAGGTTCAGCTAAAGCATTTGAACCTGGGTTGTGGGAATGGCTTAGTTGCGTTGATGTTGACAAAGATGTTATGCTGTTTATTGCCAGATAGGGATTTCATAAACAGGGTTGTGTTTGGAAGCTTTTCATCCCCTCCCTACATGGCTATTAACTTAAAATTGGCATGGTACAGGTATTCCAGACTTGGTACTCCCTCACTAATATTCAAATTAGTGTTAGCCGGCTAATGTATTGATCTCTGTGAAACCCAATCCTGGTCTAGAGTCTTCTGACCCACTGACCTCTCCCAGGGTAACTGTTAGTGGTTGCGGTGTGGTTTTAAATGTGGTCAGGATGCACCCTCCTCAGTTACACTCCCATTCCTTTACACAGATCAATGCTGTAGCTCTCAGGGAATATCAGACAGCTGAGAGTCACACACACATGCATGCATGCACGTGCGTGAGCGCTCACACACAGTACACACACACACAGTCTTAAAATAGCATCGGGAGTGGATACGATCGTCTCACATAAATCATTTAGTCACACAGATACAAGCAAGATCCCGCATGAACACATTGCTGCTGTGGGAACTCCTTTCATCTTCTTCAAAAAGGCACCAAAACAAAAACATACACTGTCAAAACCTGGAGTAATAATAACATTTTAAGATGGCTGTCGTATTGCGAGAGAAAAAAAGGGGTGCATTTGTGAACACTCCATTGACGAAAAACCCAGAATGTCAACACAACCCCTTTAATAATAAATAGTACTTGCCCTTTTTTCATACAGCAACACCGCACTCCCACTTAGAATGGTTACGCAGGGCAACGGTCATCCAGCAACCGTCGGTGCATTGGGCCTGCATGCATAATGCTGATGATAATGATGCACGCAGAGGGAGAAGCCTTCTGAGCATGTGCGCCAGAGAGACACTCGGTCATCGGCAGAGAGCGCACGAATCAAACCTTATTGGTCAGGTCTGAAACCCTGTGCTCAGAGGAAGGAAATAAAGGCGGAGTAGACCGATGTTATGTCACGTCAGTCCAAACCTTGTTTGTTGTGTATCACTACACCTTTTATTCACAGGAGGTTGGTGGTACCTTAATTGGGGAGAACGGGCTCGTGTTAATGACTTTAGCGGAATAAGTGGAATAGGATCAAATACATCAAACACATGGTTTCCAGGTGTTTGATGCCATTCCATTTGCTCCGTTCTGGCCATTATTATGAGCCATTCTCCCCTCAGCAGCCTCCTGTTCTTTTATTATAGATCATTTAAATGTTGGCTGATAGTTCATTAACGTATTATCATTACAGAAGCTATGGTCTTTGCTTTCGTACCTGATATCATGCATTTTAATGAATAAGTACAAATCTGTAAGAATTATAAAGTGTTGATTAAAATCCATTATGTGTTATGGAACCCTGATGTATAATGTAATGAAACTACAAAGATTCACCCTCATCACCCTTATCATGAAACCATCCAGTTTGTGTGTGTGTAAAGTGTGTGTGAGTGTAAAGTGTACTCAACCTTTGATAGCTCTGTGCTCAGCAGCATGATTAATCAAAATCCAGATTCTTCTAGCTGGAGTTGTGCGTCATCACTACAAACACACTCATTCAGTCACAGAAAGATTCACCATAAATACACAAACAAATACACCACGATGCGTACTCACCAAACATTTACACACACATCATTTCTCTCCCTTAGGTACACAAACACACACACTCAAACACACACTGATGCACTCACGCACTCTGGAGAGCAGGTAACGTTTAATGAGCCTGCTTTGAAGTCTCCCTGTTCCCAATTTCATCAAGGGAATACACACACACACAAACACACACCACAAGACAAGAGGTTGTGCGGGTAATCTTCCACAAATGTACAGCCCCTCCACTATGGGTTTAACAAGTAACCGTAGCCCCTCTTACATAACAAACTCATATATTCACACTCACTCTCTCTCTCTCTCTCTTTCTCTCTCTCTCTCCCACATACACTGATCCCTCACTTGTTATCCAAAGCCAGTTCTGTAGTATGTATGCTTTTCTGTACGCTCTCATTGACTATGGTCTATGCCCCTGGCTCCTGTAATAAGGGAGATAAAACTAGTGTGAATAGACTTTGTGTTAGGTCAAGCCCATTCAAAGATGAACCGTTCTTCCCTGCAGGACAACCAACTTCCTCATAATGATGACTTAAAGGCAAGTACAGGATTTTAGAACTTAATGTTAGATGGTTCCTCACTCTGAAAGTAGTCTATGGGCCAAGATAAACTGTTATGGTTATGTGGTCCTCTGTAGCTCAGCTGGTAGAGCATGGCGCTTGTAACGCCAAGGTAGTGGGTTCGATCCCCGGGACCACCCATACACCAAAAAAAAAATGTATGCACGCATGACTGTAAGTCGCTTTGGATAAAAGCGTCTGCTAAATGGCATATTATATTATATATGGTTTGGTTTTCTTTTACACTAGAATGACTGTGCCTCAAGGGTCCCCCCTTCATGCTATTGAGCAGTCATTCTGATATGCTATCGCAAAAATAATCATTTGGTTGTGTTTATGAAGGTCTTAGGTAACATTAGAATACCAAAACTTATAATTAATATAACAGAAATGCTGTTGTAGGGTCTGCTCTCGCAGAGATTACATTTTGTGCTTGTTCTATCCAAACAGTGCTGTCCCTTCCTCTCTCCTCTCTCACTGTTTCATTTGGTGGTGGCGCGGGCACTGGCTCAGTGCGCACCGTTCTGGCTTTTTTGTGCCTGAGACTCAGAATTAGAAAAAATATCATCAGAGATGTCATGTCATCTGAGTAGTTTTCATTCAGATTTTTTACAACGTGCAGCATGGGCACCCATTCGTCTTGGTCTTTTTGCTTTGTAAATGATGCATGCTCTCACTGTGTACTCCAGGTAAGCCAGAGTAGACTGATAAGACTGCTTGGATTCGGTGGACTGATATAGGGGACATACCATTTTGAGATTAGAATTGGAAGGTCAACACAATAGAATGGCCCAGCTAGGGATGGGCATGAGTAATCGAGTACTCAAACGGACATTAAAACTAGATCTGTAACCAGAGATAACTTTTTTTTATATATATATACTGTAAAACTATTTAGTGGAATGTGATTTGGGGCAAGTGACATTTTGTCCACAAAAAAAGAAAGAAATGTTGTCTTGAAGACAACGTTCATTTGCTTTGATTCTAGTTTTCCATTTAAGCGATGAAAAAGAAACCAAGCCAAGCATTACACAGTTCTTCTCCCTAAATTCCCTTTCCCCTCTGTGTCTCACTCACTCTATTGCGTTCCGACCGCTCCCTCTACACGCGTGATGTGTGTGTACACAAGCTCCCGTTAGGCCTACAGAAATAAATGCCTATCAAAACGTACCTAACTGATGGGATCCTACACAAGCTACATTCCTTGACAAATGACGTCAGTTTTATCACAAATTCAAAATATACTGGTTGATTGAAGTAGGGAAATACAGTATGTGTTCTAACAATGATCTGCAGTTTTGAAATAATTGCGTCCGGTCTATTTTCCTCTTGGCTACTTTGCGAACTGCTAGTTCCATTTAGAATTGGTTAGTCTAGGCCAGGGATAGGCAACTGGCGGCCCCTTTTGTAGGCCTGCGGACCAATTTAAAACATAAAAATATATTATTTAATTTTTTTGGCGGGGGGACTCAGTCGGGGTCTCAACAAGTCAATATTTTCCATTTAGTTTATTCTGTAGATCGAAAATAATACCCTGAAAAAATTATTAACAATACTTTTTTATCCTCTTCCACACACAATGCTTAGCTTTCATAATTTGGTCAGTTATACTTGGATGTGTAGGGTCAGTGTTTGTTGCTGGCATGCCATGCCTAAATTTGCTAATCTTGCCTATTAAAAAAACAAAAGTATTTGGCAATATCAGTGGGTTTTGTGATGAATGAGCCATCTGATTCAATGAATGATGAAGCTGAGTTTGCCTTTTTTCACAACATTTAATTTTAAGGTGCTCCAAATCTTATTACTATCATTCTTTATATCATTTATCTTTGTTTCATAGTGTAGTTGCTTCTTCTTTTTATTCAGTTTTGTCACATGATTTCTCAATTTTCAGTACTTTTGCCAATCTGTTGTGCAGCCAGACTTATTTGCCATTCCCTCACAACCATACCATTTTTCAAATCCTTATTAATCCATTCATTTTCATAATGGGTGTATGCTTATTACTAACTGGAATAAGCAATTTTATAAATGTGTCAGGTGCAGCATCTTGGTTGCTCCTCATTACACACCAGCAAATATGATTTACATCATCAACACAGGAGTCAATACAAAACATATTGTATGGCTTCTTATGCTCTATACTAGGCCCAGCCTTCGGAACTTTGGTTTTCTGAGATATGGCTACTATATTGTGATCACTACATGGATTTGGATACTGCTTTAAAGCATATATCTGCAGCATTAGTAAAGATGTGATCAATACATGTGGATGATTTCATTCCTGGGCTGTTTGTAAATACCCTGGTAGGTTGACTGATAACCTGAACCAGGTTGCAGGCACTGGTTACAGTTTGAAGCTTTTTCTTGAGTCGGAAGCTTGATGAAAGCCAGTCAATATTTAGGTCACCCAGAAAATATACCTCTCTGTTGATATCACATACATTATCAAGCATTTCTTACATATTATTCAGATACTGACTGTTAGCACTTGGTGGTCTATAGCAGCTTCCCACAAGAATGTGCTTTAGGTGAGGCAGGTGAACCTGTAGCCATATTACTTCAACAGCATTTGACATGAGATCCTCTCTAAGCTTTACAGGAATGTGGCACTGAATATAGACAGCACTGAATATAGACAGCAACACCACCCCCAGTGGCATTCCTGTCTTTTCTGTAGATGTTATAACCATGTATTGCTACCACTGTGTCATCAAAGTGGGTATTCAATGGGCAAGGTGGGCACAGTAGCCCACACCAAGCCCAAACCAGCCCAACACGGGCTAGCCCAGATCAGCCCAACACAGGCCAGCCCACACCAGCCCAACAAGGGATAGCGTACACCAACCCATCACAGGCTAGCCCACACCAGCCCAAGATGGGCCAGCCCACACCAAGCCCAATGCGGGTTAGCCCACACCAAGCTCACACCAGCCCGACACGGGTTAGCCTAGAATAGCCAAACCCAGGCTAGCCCATATCAGCCCTACACAGGCCAGCCCACACCAAGCCCAACAGGAGCTAGCCCAGACCAAGCCTAGCACAGGATAGCCCACACCAAGCCCAGCTAGAGGCGGGCGCTCATTCAAATTCTGGGGGGTGTGGTTGCACACAGTTATTTTTGTGAAAACCGTTACTGAGAATGTCGTTCCAGTTTTAGTATTGTGTGATCCCCATTTGTTTACATTTTTAAAAACTCAACAGTTTCAGTAAAAATGGATAATAGTAACAACTTGGTTGTCTTTCTGATACAATGTATCAAATTCCCTAAATACCTTTAAGGCTTGAAAATTATGCAATTTATGCATTGAATTAAATTGTAATGAACAAATTCTAAATAAATAAGTTCCTATTAAATAGACAAAAGCTCATTGGCCCAAAGTGAGCAGTATACATAAGGCCAATATTTAGCCTGCATTGGGCCCACATCGTGCCAATGTGGGTATGTACACTGCTCAAAAAAATAAAGGGAACACTTAAACAACACAATGTAACTCCAAGTCAATCACACTTCTGTGAAATCAAACTGTCCACTTAGGAAGCAACACTGATTGACAATAAATGTCACATGCTGTTGTGCAAATGGAATAGACAACAGGTGGAACTTATAGGCAATTAGCAAGACACCCCCAATAAAGAAGTGGTTCTTCAGATGGTGACCACAGACCACTTCTCAGTTCCTATGCTTCCTGGCTGATGTTTTGGTCACGTTTGAATGCTGGTGGTGCTTTCACTCTAGTGGTAGCATGAGACAGAGTCTACAACCCACACAAGTGGCTCAGGTAGTGCAGCTCATCCAGGATGGCACATCAATGCGAGCTGTGGCAAGAAGGTATGCTGTGTCTGTCAGCATAGTGTCCAGAGCATGGAGGCGCTACCAGGAGACAGGCCAGTACATTAGGAGACGTGGAGGAGGCCGTAGGAGGGCAACAACCCAGCAGCATGACCGCTACCTCCACCTTTGTGCAAGGAGGAGCAGGAGGAGCACTGCCAGAGCCCTGCAAAATGACCTCCAGCAGGCCACAAATGTGCATGTGTCTGCTCAAACGGTCAGAAACAGACTCCATGAGGGTGGTATGAGGGCCCGACGTCCACAGGTGGGGGTTGTGCTTACAGCCCAACACCGTGCAGGACGTTTGGCATTTGCCAGAGAACACCAAGATTGGCAAATTCGCCACTGGCGCCCTGTGCTCTTCACAGATGAAAGCAGGTTCACACTGAGCACGTGACAGACGTGACAGAGTCTGGAGAC